>NC_084621.1:1379747-1724747 GCF_033978795.1 Nerophis ophidion
GTTCAGAGAATCTGGAGAAATCACTGCATGTAAGCGATGTTATTACGGACTTTTGATCCCTCAGGCGGTACTGCATCAAAAACCGACATCAGTGTGTAAAGGATATCACCACATGGGCTCAGGAACACTTCATAAAACCACTGTCAGTAACTACAGTTGGTCGCTGCATCCGTAAGTGCAAGTTAAAACTCTACTATGCAAAGCCAAACCCATTTATCAACAATATCCTGAAACGCCGCCGGCTTCATCTAAGATGGACTGAGGAAAAGTGGAAAGGTATTCTGTGGTCTGACGAGTCCACATTTTAAAATATATTTGGAAACTGTGGACGTGTTGTCCTCCACAACAAAGATTCAGATTGTTATAGGCGCAAAGTTGAAAAGCCAGCATGTGTGATAGTATGGGGGTGTATTAGTGCCCAAGGCATGGGTAACTTACACATGTGTGATGGTATGGGGGTGTATTAGTGCCCAAGGCATGGGTAACTTACAAATCTGTGAAGGCAACATTAATGCGGAAAGGTCCATTGAGGTTTTGGAGCAACATATGTTGTTATCCAAGCAACGTTATCATGGACGCCCCTGCTTATTTCAGTAAGACAAGTGTTACAACAGCATGCTTTGTAAAAAAAAAAAAAAAAAAAGAGTGTGGGTACTTTCCTGGCCCGCCTGCAGTCCAGACCTGTCTCCCATGGAAAATGTGTGGCGCATTATGAAGCGTAAAATAGGACAGCGGAGACCCCGGACTGTTGAAGGACTGAAGCTCTACATAAAACAAGAATGGGAAAGAATTCCAC
The DNA here is from genome assembly GCF_033978795.1 of Nerophis ophidion. Classification (NCBI taxonomy): domain Eukaryota; kingdom Metazoa; phylum Chordata; class Actinopteri; order Syngnathiformes; family Syngnathidae; genus Nerophis; species Nerophis ophidion. Next base: position 1,380,544 of record NC_084621.1, read on the forward strand.
TTTTTAAGCTTCAACAATTAGTTTCCTCAGTTCCCAAGCGTTTATTGAGTGTTATTAAAAGAAAAGGTGATGTAACACAGTGGTGAACATGCCCTTTCCCAACTACTTTGGCACGTGTTGCAGCCATGAAATTCTAAGTTAATTATTATTTGCAAAACAAATATAAAGTGTATGAGTTTGAACATCAAATATGTTGTCTTTGTAGCATACTCAACTGAATATGGCTTGAAAAGGATTTGCAAATCATTGTATTCTGTTTATATTTACATCTAACACAATTTCCCAACTCATATGGAAACGGGGTTTGTACAATCAATAGTGGCCATAAGGGAGGTAGAAGGTCAGGCACAACAAGTAAACAAACTACACAAGCACGTAGAAATATTATCATAAACTGATGATGGCGTCTGTCACAGCAATCAGCTACAAGCAGCTGGATTGAATTACTGATGAGGAGGAATGTGTGTTTGGCTTTCAGGGCTCAGAGAAAGATAGATGGATGGGAGGGAAGATTTGGTTCCAAAAAGTGACTCCTTATAAACACACGCATGCACACACACACACACACACACACACACACTGGACTGGACTATATGTTGTTGTAACTGAGATAGGCGCCAGCGTCCCCCGCGACCCCAAAAGGGAATAAGCGGTAGAAAATGGATGGATGTTGTTGTAAAGCTATTACACAAACTGAAACAATTGAGCAAATACTGTCCATGTTAGAGCACTTTAATGTCTTTTGTTTGTTAAAGATAACTAGATGAGGCAATTCCTTAAAGAATCACATGTGAATGTTCCAATGTTGAAGTTGAACTGAAATCCTGGATTTTATTTATTTTATTTTAGAATTGTTGAAGTAGATTACACAATACCTGAACAGTAGGGGTGTAACGGTACACAAAAAAGTCAGGTTCGGTGCGTACCTCGGTTCAGAGGTCACAGTTTGGTTCATTTTCAGTACAGTAAGAAAACACCAAAAATTAAATGTTTTGGTTAATTCTTTAACAAATTTGCAAAATCTTCCACCAAAAATATTTTTCTTAGTGGAATATTTGATGTGAAGTAATGAGAACCTTGGATAGGTCAACAATTCATAATAACATTGATTTTGATTCAATATTATGTTTTGAGCAATGACAGTTTGAAAGAGAAAAAAAACAGCGTTGTCAATGTTGCAACTTTTTCTAAATTACATTTAGCCTTTAAGCTTTTTTATTTCACTTTTGTTTATGTTTTACATTTTTGACACCCCTGCTATGGATAATAAAAAATACAATGTGATAAATCTATGGGTAAAAAGCAGAGCCTGGCGACGCATGCGCGTTTATCAGAACTCTCTCGCTTTCTCTGTCTCCGCCCCTTCCTCACGAATGCTGCAGCGTGCACAATTTGTTTTGTTTTTAACCCCTTCTTAACCCTGAACGTACATTAAAAATACTTGCAACCCTAACTTAAAATGCCGGACACCTCACCCAAACATTTGATTGATTGATTGATTGATACTTTTATTAGTAGATTGCACAGTACAGTACATATTCCGTACAATTGACCACTAAATGGTAACACCCCAATACGTTTTTCAACTTGTTTAAGTCGGGGTCCACGTTAATCAATTCATGGTAGTCCTTCAGGGTAGACATCCAGACAACAGGGGGCGCCCCACCCTACCCCCAACACGCACCAGGGGACGCCGCCATCCCACCACTTCAGGTGGGATGGTACAATCCATATAAGACGTCACAGACAAGGTCACACTAACATCACGTGACACCTCTGATGAAAGCTGCAGAAGCAAGGTAGCCCAAACTTGTCAGCTACAACACTTTAACTTACTAGCCTATAGAAATCAAGCATTTATAAATACACGTCAGTAGGCTAAATCAGTGGTTCTCAACCTTTTTTCAGTGATGTACCCCCTGGGAACATTTTTTTAATTCAAGTACCCCCTAATCAGAGCAAAGCATTTTTGGTTGAAAAAAAGAGATAAAGAAGTCAAATACAGCACTATGTCATCAGTTTCTGATTTATTAAATTGTATAACAGTGCAAAATATTGCTCATTTGTAGTGGTCTTTCTTGGACTATTTATAAAAAAGATATAAAAATAACTAAAAACTTGTTGAAAAATAAACAAGTGATTCAATTCTAAATAAATATTTCTCCACATAGAAGTAATCATCAACTTAAAGTGCCCTCTTTGGGGATTGTAATAAATCCATCTGGATTCATCAACTTACTTCTAAACATTTCTTCACAAAAAAATAAATCTTTAACATCAATATTTATGGAACATGTCCACAAAAAATCTAGCTGTCAACACTGAATATTGCATTGTTGCATTTTTTTTCACAGTTTATGAACTCACATTCATATTTTGTTGAAGTATTATTCAATAAATATATTTATAAAGTATTATTGAATTGTTGCTATTTTTAGAATATTTAAAAAAAATCTCACATACCCCTTGGCATACCTTCAAGTACCCCCAGGGGTACGCGTACCCCCATTTGAAAACCACTGGGCTAAAAGAACCTCTTCAACATATATCGATATATCACCCAGCCTTAATTGGGACACATATTGGAAAAAAAAATGACAAAAAAGGCACACGCAAAAAGAAAACAGTCTAATGAGGTCTTCAGTAGTTTTGCCCTCCAGCCTGTAACAATAACAACTGTGGCCCCTATGTGAACCATGTGGAGGATTCCATGTTGATCAAAGACATTGCGAGATCGTCAGCTGCCGCTAGCGATGACAAATTAAAAAAGGTCAAAAAGTCTGATGCCATTTGGAGAAGACAAAAAAGGGAACGTGGTGTGTATAAATTAACTTATCAGCTGCTAAAAACAAAACATTGCAACGCTCCCAAACAAGTTTTATGTGGTGAAAGGCATAAAGTAAACAAGAAGATATCATTGGATCCTCATTACATTGGCCTGCAGGGGGGCCTTGTTTGTCGTCTCCGCGCCCTCTGGAGGCAGCGTGACAGGAGAGAATAGCGAGGTGAGCGATAGATATGAGGCGCTATGAGGAGAGGATGCCCCTGGCCCCCTGTTGCCATGGTCTGCCGGGTGGCTTCAAGGACCCTTCAATAACACAATTAGACAGCACTCTGTCTTACACAGCAAACACATCCTCCTGTCGGAGCCATATTCAAAATGAAGCCTTTAGAGACCCGAATGTAGACCTTTAATTATGTTCATAATTCTGCTTTCTTTAGTTGTAATCACTTACGCTGCGGTAACACTTATAGTTCAGCACTCTGGTCCACAGCAACAGCGTAATTAAAAAAAATACAGGAGGTACCTTTGCTTTCATTTAGAGCTGAAACGATTCCTACATTAAGAAATATAATCAAAGAAATATCGCTGCCTCCAGGCTTTGTAAAAAAAAATATTTAAGGCATTTTGCCTCGTTCCGTAAACAGTAGTCAAAGTTTACGTTTTGCACGAACTGTTAAGGTCAGACCTGGGCAAATGAAGGCCCGGGGCCCACATGTGGCCCGTTGAGCTTTTCAATCTGGCCCACCGGATATTCCCAAATTATTTTTTTTAGATCTTTAAGATGGAAAGTGTAGCTGCTATTATGATGTGCACTCATGTTTTATAATGATCGGAAGTCTTCAACTATATTAAGTCTTTCAATGGTTGGAATCTGCGCTTATCGATGATATACTAATTACTATGGTCATCTAATTAGTTACTATGGTCATCTAATTAGTTACTATGGTCATCTAATTAGTTACTATGGTCATCTAATTAGTTACTATGGTCATCTAATTAGTTACTATGGTCATCTAATTACTATGGTCATCTAATTACTATGGTCATCTAATTAGTTACTATGGTCATCTAATTAGTTACTATGGTCATCTAATTAGTTACTATGGTCATCTAATTAGTTACTATGGTCATCTAATTAGTTACTATGGTCATCTAATTAGTTACTATGGTCATCTAATTAGTTACTATGGTCATCTAATTACTATGGTCATCTAATTAGTTACTATGGTCATCTAATTAGTTACTATGGTCATGTAATTAGTTACTATGGTCATGCAATTAGTTACTATGGTCATGTAATTAGTTACTATGGTCATCTAATTAGTTACTATGGTCATCTAATTAGTTACTATGGTCATCTAATTAGTTACTATGGTCATCTAATTAGTTACTATGGTCATCTAATTAGTTAATATGGTCATGTAATTAGTTACTATTGTCATGTAATTAGTTACTATGGTCATCTACGTCACAGCAGTTCAGACGAGGCACCAAGTAGTGTGGGCGAGAAGCCTTTCCCACAAGCACGAATGGAGTTTCACAACAAAGTTCAAAAGCTTAGTGATATATAGAATAGAATAAAACTATAACATATAGAACATGCTATACCTTTACCAAACTATCTCTCACTCCTAATCCATAAATCCCATGAAATCTTATACGTCTAGTCTCTTACATGAATGAGCTAAATAATATTATTTTATATGTTACAGTAATGTGTTAATAATTTCACACATAAGTCACTCCTGAGTATAAGTCGCACACCCGGCCAAAACTGTGAAAAAAACTGCGAATTATAGTCAGTAAATACGGTAATTTGAAAAGTAAAAAAATATGGAGGTACCTTCGCTTTCATTTAGAGCTGAAACTATTCCTCGTTTAAAAAATATATTCGAGGAAATATCACTTCCTTGAGGCTTTGTAAAAAAAAAAAAATGTAATGGCATTTTGCCTTGTTTCATTAACAGTAGTCAGTGATGTTTTCTAATGATCGTAAGTCTTCAACTATACTAAGTATTTCACTGCTTGGAATCTGCGCTTATGGATGATATACTAGTTACTATGGTCATGTAATTAGTTACTATGGTCATCTAATTAGTTACTATGGTCATCTAATTAGTTACTATGCTCATCTAATTAGTTACTATGGTCATCTAATTAGTTACTATGTCATCTAATTAGTTACTATGGTCATGTAATTAGTTACTATGGTCATGTAATTAGTTACTATGGTCATCTAATTAGTTACTATGGTCATCTAATTAGTTACTATGGTCATGCAATTAGTTACTATGGTCATCTAATTAGTTACTATGGTCCTCTAATTAGTTACTATGGTCCTCTAATTAGTTACTATGGTCATCTAATTAGTTACTATGGTCATCTAATTAGTTACTATGGTCATCTAATTAGTTACTATGGTCATCTAATTAGTTACTATGTTCATCTAATCAGTTACTATGGTCATCTAATCAGTTACTATGGTCCTCTAATTAGTTACTATGGTCCTCTAATTAGTTACTATGGTCCTCTAATTAGTTACTATGGTCATCTAATTAGTTACTATGGTCATCTAATTAGTTACTATGGTCATCTAATTAGTTACTATGGTCATCTAATTAGTTACTATGGTCATCTAATTAGTTACTATGTTCATCTAATCAGTTACTATGTTCATCTAATCAGTTACTATGGTCCTCTAATTAGTTACTATGTTCATCTAATCAGTTACTATGTTCATCTAATCAGTTACTATGGTCCTCTAATTAGTTACTATGGTCATCTAATTAGTTACTATGTTCATCTAATCAGTTACTATGGTCCTCTAATTAGTTACTATGGTCCTCTAATTAGTTACTATGGTCCTCTAATTAGTTACTATGGTCATCTAATTAGTTACTATGGTCATCTAATTAGTTACTATGTTCATCTAATCAGTTACTATGGTCATCTAATCAGTTACTATGGTCCTCTAATTAGTTACTATGGTCCTCTAATTAGTTACTATGGTCCTCTAATTAGTTACTATGGTCATCTAATTAGTTACTATGGTCATCTAATTAGTTACTATGGTCATCTAATTAGTTACTATGGTCATCTAATTAGTTACTATGGTCATCTAATTAGTTACTATGTTCATCTAATCAGTTACTATGTTCATCTAATCAGTTACTATGGTCCTCTAATTAGTTACTATGTTCATCTAATCAGTTACTATGTTCATCTAATCAGTTACTATGGTCCTCTAATTAGTTACTATGGTCATCTAATTAGTTACTATGTTCATCTAATCAGTTACTATGGTCCTCTAATTAGTTACTATGGTCCTCTAATTAGTTACTATGGTCCTCTAATTAGTTACTATGGTCCTCTAATTAGTTACTATGGTCATCTAATTAGTTACTATGGTCATCTAATTAGTTACTATGGTCATCTAATTAGTTACTATGGTCATCTAATTAGTTACTATGGTCATCTAATTAGTTACTATGGTCCTCTAATTAGTTACTATGGTCCTCTAATTAGTTACTATGGTCCTCTAATTAGTTACTATGGTCATCTAATTAGTTACTATGGTCATCTAATTAGTTACTATGGTCATCTAATTAGTTACTATGGTCATCTAATTAGTTACTATGGTCATCTAATTAGTTACTATGGTCATCTAATTAGTTACTATGGTCATCTACGTCACAGCAGCTCAGACGAAGCACCAAGTAAAACATGTTACAGTTATTTCCCCCTTTTTTTGTTAAGTACATAACTTCAAATGTGTTCATTCATAGTTTTGATGCCTTCAGTGACAATCTACAATGTAAATAGTCTTGAAAATAAAGACAAGGCATTGAACATGGGTAGAAAATGGATGGATGGACCTACAAGAGACCTACATAAGCTGATACATAGATACACATGATACCAGTGTTTAAAAATAATAGTTACTAAAGTAGATAGTAATAATCAGTGTTTAAGCATTCTTGTGAGAATTATTCTGGTCTGCTTCCACACCATGTTAGTCGATCTCTAGAACACACACGCTTTGAACCATGTCAGATAAACCGTCCGTTTGGTTCTCGAACCGTTCCATCCCTAGTGTGAACACAGCCTAATAGGGGTGTAACGGTACATGTATTCGTATTGAACCGTTTTGGTACAGGGGTTTCGGTTCAATACCGCACGTTGTGTAAACAATGCACATCGAGGCACAACACACAGCTTGCTAGCAGCGACCGGGCTACAATAGACGGACCATACCTCCTTTTTTCACCGGATATGTCCTCTTTTGCGGGGCTGTCCGGGTGGAGTTTCTTGAATGCCTCAAAAGTCCGGCATTTTAAGTTAGGGTTGCGTGTATTTTCAATGTACGTTCGGGGTTAAGAAGGGGTTAAAATCAAAACAAATTGTGTACGCAGCAGCATTTGTGAGGGAGGGGCATAGACAGAGAGAGCGAGAGAGTTATGATAAACGCGCATGCGTCGCCAGGCTCTGTTTTCTATCCATAGTTTAATCAGATTTTATTTTTTATTATCTTTAGCAGGGGTGTCAAAAGTGTGCCCCGGTGGCCATTTGCGGCCCACAGCTAATGTTTTAAAGGCCCACGGCACATTCTATAAATACTATTTAAATAAACAAAAACATAACAAAAGTGAAATAAAAAAGCTTAAAAGTAAAATGTTATTTAGAAAAAGTTGCAATGTTGACTAATGTGGGCCTACCGAGGATGTCGTAGTGGTTTGTGCAGCCCTTTGAGACACTAGTGATTTAGGGCTATATAAGTAAACATTGATTGATTGATTGATTGATTGACTAATAAAACAAAGCTGTTTATTTTCTTTCAAAATGTCATTGCTCAAAACATAATTGTGGAGAGGCGGAGCTGATGGGCCGACGGCGGAGCAGGGCACGCGGCAGCCCAGCCCAAGATGGCGGCAAGGAGGCGGAGAATGCGGATGAGCGGAGAGGCGGGGCGTGCGGGAAACGACGCGGCCGCAATCGAAGTCAGGTGCGTAGATCGCGCACCGGCACACAATTGACATTTCTCCTCTGGCTGTATAGAAGTGGAGAAGGAGGGGCGATCATGGCAGCAGGAGTAGGAGAACCAGCAGCAGAACGTGACCACTGAGAGCGAGCGAAGAGCAAGCGGAAGAGGAGCAGCTGAAAAGCGATCAGACCAAAAGACAAAGCTTGTACTATTGAAAAATAAACAAGAGTCAAACCTGCAAAAGCAATGTCCTTCCTGAATGGTCCATGGTACCCGCACGACGACGGCAAAAGTCTGTCACCATAATATTGAATACAAATCAATGTTATTACGAATTATTGACCTATCCAAGGTTCCCATTACTTCATATCAAATATTCCACTAAGAAAAATATTTTTGGTGGAAGATTTTGCAAATTTGGTAAAAAAAATAAAATAAAAATTACATTTTGTTGTTTTCTTACTGTAACGAAAATGAACCGAACCATGACCTCTAAACCAAGGTACGTACCCAACCGAAATATCTGTGTACCGATACACCCCTACAGCCTAAATTAATGTCCTTACGAACCAACCCTACATACCTTTTATCTGCCTTAGTGTGAGCCGTCTTTTTTCTTACACTTAATTAGCACACAAAAGTGCTGTGAAATGTGAAATGTGTGTAAAATATTAACAACTGCGCACTTCTGTCTTCAATTAAAAGTGCTGATGTTTTGCAGGCATCAAGATGGTGGTGTGTTGATGCGCGATGGTGGTGTGTTGATGCGCGATGGTGGTGTGTTGATGTCTGCAGGAGGCAGCCCGAGTCTTCCAGGAGAGTGCCTGCTGCTTTTGAGTTTGTGTGTGTGTGTGTGCGTGTTGAGTGCAGCTCTCAGACAAATCATAGCAGCGGCAGGCTTTTCTAAAAAGAGGCAGACGAGTGAAGCAGATCAAACACAAGCCAACTAATCACAGACGCCGGCTAATTAGTGCAGCCCTCAAAGGGGAACCAGGAATGAGTGATGATTACCCCTTATGAATTTCCCAATGACGCCGTGCCGTATGCCACCACAAATACTCCTCCAGACATTCACAGAGGGTAAAGTGCAGCCAAGCCGGTCTTCCCGTTGCTATCTTATCACCAGGGAGCAGCACAGGTGGGGTGAGGGGGGGGGCAAAGTGGCACTCCAAAGCTCTTATCAGAGTTTCAGTCATGTGCACAGAATACATGCAACTTCTAATCTAAGAGTTTTCCCATTAAAGGCCGACTGAAATGAGACTTTCTTATTTAAACGGGGATAGCAGCTCCATTCTATGTGTCATACTTGATCGTTTCGCGATATTGCCCTATTTTTGCTGAAAGGTTTTATTAGAGAACATCGACGATAAAGTTTGCAACTTTTGCTCGCTAATAAAAAAGCCTTGCCTGTACCGGAAGTAGCAGACGATGTGCGCGTGACGTCACGGGTTGTAGAGCTCCTCACGTCCTCACATTGTTTATAATCATAGCCACCAGCAGCAGGAGCGATTCAGACTGAGATAAGCGACGATTTCCCCATTAATTTGAGCGAGGATGAAAGATTTGTGGATGAGGAAAGTTAGAGTGAAGCACTAGATAAAGAAAAAAAAAAGCCGACGGCAGTGGGAGCGACTCAGATGTTATTAGACACATTTATTAGGATAATTCTGAAAAATCCCTTATCTGCTTATTGTGTTACTAGTGTTTCAGTGAGATTAAATAGTCATACCTGAAAGTGGGAGGGGTCTGGTGACCGCCAGTGTCTCTGATGGAAGCTATGGAGGAGCCAAGAAAGTTGCAGCTACCTTTTTGACAGCTGCTGCAGGAGGACGCAAGCTCCGCTCATGTCTCCGTTAAGAGCCGACTTATTACCCCAATTTTCTCACCGAAACCTGACGGTTGACATGTGGTAGAGAAACATGTTTGCTTGACCGCTCTGTTCCATATTAAAGCTTCACAACAAATAAAGAAACACCAGCTGTGTTTATGGTGCTAAAGGCAGCTGCAATCCACCGCTTTCCACCAACAGCATTCTTCTTTGACGTCTCCATTATTAATTGAACAAATTGCAAAAGATTCAGCAACACAGATGTCCAGAATACTGTGTAATTATGCGATTAAAGCAGATGACTTTTAGCCGTGAGCGATGCTGGGATAAAATGTCCACTCCAACCAATAACGTGACAAGCACGCGTCAACATAAGCGTCATCATTCCGAGACGTTTTCAACAGGACAAATCGTGGGAAATTTAAAATTGTAATTTAGTAAACTAAAGCGGGCGTATTGGCATGTGTTGCAATGTTAATATTTCATCATTGATATATAAACTATCAGACTGCGTGGTGGCTAGTAGTGGCTTTCAGTAGGCCTTTAAGGCATTTCAGGAGTGGTTCAGAATCCAGGTGGGTGCCAAAGGAGCAGGTTCCAGAGTGATGATTAGTCCCGGATCTGTCACGTTGATCCCAGATTTCCACCAGATCAGAGGCCAACGCTTTGAGCACGGGTGGCGGCGGCAGAAAACCAATTAGAAGAGGTGCCACAGTCTACCGGGACCACGCCAATATGTCCGCTAACGCTGACGCTATCAAAGGGATGTGAACTCCCACCTCTTCCCCTCATCCTCCTACAAAGGCTCGCGGAGAGGCAGCTGTCAGAGAAACCTCAGTTCAGCAGCCAGCCTTACTCACAAAGTGGGAGGCAGGCAGAACATAGAAAAAACCTGTACAAGATTATAACAAGAGTGTTCTAAAGCTGAAACAGTTGACGCTTGTCAAGTGGACGGCCTCAATAAAAGGATGACGAGATGACAGTTGAGCAAGGCTCCGAACATCTCAGGGAGCAAACTTCATTTGCTGCGCTAACAAGTATCTGATAAATGCAAAACTGTTGCCAGAATGACAAAATTGAGTCCAAAGTAGTGTTGTCACGATAATAATATTTTGGTACCGGTACCAAAATTATTTCGATACTTTTCGGTACTTCTCTAAATAAAAGGGGGACCACAAATAAATGGCATTATTGGCTTTATTTTTTAATTAAAAAAAAAAATCTTAGGGTACATTAAACATATGTTTCTTATTGCAAGTTTGTCCTTAAATCACATAGTGAACATACAAGTCAAATTGTCCGTAAAAATGCGAAAATCTGCGTTTTTAAATGTTCATTTTCACTTCAAAATATCACTTGCTAAAGACAGGAGTTGAAAATCCACCTTTGGGTACAAAAAAAGTCACTTGACTTGGGGAGTCTAAAGATGGAGCTAGGGATGTCGATACCAATATTTTGGTGTCGGTACAAAAAATGTATTTTGATACTTTGATACTTTTCTAAACAAAAGCAGGGTTTCCCACACAATTTATTTGTGGCGGCTCACCACGAAAGAATTACGGCCGCCACAAAAAACAAAACAAAACAAAAAAAAAATTGTTTCCGTCTTTTGACTCGCTCGACCGCTCATAAAAGCGATGGGACTCTGTCTGTGAATGGAGCTTATAGTTACATACTATATATATAAGTAAATATTATATAAATGTGTACATAAAGTGTTGTAATTATATTCCAACTCCGCGTTCTTCTTGGTCATCGCCGCCACGACCGCCACTGAAGAAGAATTCCACTTTCAAAGCTTCAACAATTAGTTTCCTCAGTTCCCAAACGTTTATTGAGTGTTGTTAAAAGAAAAGGTGATGTAACACAGTGGTGAACATGCCCTTTCCCAACTACTACACACATGTTGCAGCCATGAAATTCTAAGTTAATGATTATTTGCAAAAATAAATAAAGTTTATGAGTTTGAACATGAAATATGTTGTCTTTGTAGCATATTCAACTGAATATGGCTTGAAAAGGATTTGCAAATCATTGTATTCTGTTTATATTTACATCTAACACAATTTCCCAACTCATATGGAAACGGGGTTTGTACTTCTATCTGCACCTTATTGCTATTTCATCCTGCACCACAACGGGCTAATGCAATGACATTTTGTTCACATCTGTACTGAAAAGTTCAAATTTGAATGACAATAAAAGAAAGTCTCTCTCTGTAATACATAGGAGGACATCCAGTGAAACACGAACAGTATGTTCTAAGAATGACAAAGAGGCGTAAACTCCACCACAACAGATAAGCAACACTGACAAAGCCAAGCATTCTTTATGCGACTAATTCCGCCAGATTTACAGCCAATCAATACCCTTGCTTTGCCCCCTACAAACCTGTCATCCGCAGCAACTGTTTCACTTGATTACAGCCTTGGTCTTCAAACACCAAGTCAAAACATCCCCGATTTATTGTCAACACCAAAAAAAAATAAAAAAATATAAAAAACCCAAATCTGCTAATGTGCTTATGAATTCCAGCAGCGGCATCAGGCCCGGGAAATGAATTAGTGCCGCTGGTCAGAGACAACAAAAACACAATAAAATAAAAGAGATTTGGGAATAGAATTTAAACTTGCCAATTTACGCTCGAGTAAGCTTGTAGCAGCCGAGGAACAAAGCGGCGTGGAGATAAATAAGAGCGGCGGAGGGAGATATGGAAGAAGGGGAGTGTAATGTTGTGCTGCAGAGCAACAGCTGCTGAGCATCACATCTGCTCCAAGTGGAGTCATCAGCAAACAGACAGACTGGAACCTACACACAGAAGTAAGCCCCGGGGAGGGAGCGCGAGATGGAGGGATGCGAGGAGGAGAAGAGGAGAGAGGAGGCGGCTAATGCCTGCCATGGAGACGAGGAGGACACAATTAAAAGGAAAGGAGAATGACAATACAAGTATTTTATGCTAATGATGTCACCATTTTGTATCCTGTCGCCTCACGTCAGTCTGTTCCCTTCCATGACTGGCGTACAAATATCTTAGAGGATGTTTCACATGTGCATACATACACAGATAAAATATTAATCCAACCAGGCATATTAGGCCCCTTCTACACCAAGTTATCCAGATAAATCCCACCTAACCTTGTCCACACACACACACAGTGGTCGTTTAAGACCGCCTCCCAACCTCCGTCCACCGGCGCAACGCGACCTAGAACGAATACGCGGGAAAAATGCGAGCGTCATAGTAGGGCTGGGCGATATGGCCTTTTTTTAATGTCTCGATATTTTCCAGGCCATATCGCGATACATGATATATATCTCAATATTCTGCCTTAGCCTTGAATGAACACTTGATGCACATACAGTGGGGCAAAAAGTGTTTAGTCAGCCAGCGATTGTGCAAGTTCTCCCACTTCAAATGATGACAGAGGTCTGTCATTTTCATCATAGGTACACTTCAACTGGGAGAGACAGAATGGGAAAACAAAATCCAGGAATTCACATTGTAGGAATTTTAAAGAATTTATTTGTAAATGATGGTGGAAAATAAGTATTTGGTCAAGCATTCAAAGCTCTCACTGATGGAAGGAGGTTTTGGCTCCAAATCTCAGGATACATGGCCCCATTCATTCTTTCCTTAACACGGATCAATCGTCCTGTCCCCTTAGCAGAAAAACAGCCCCAAAGCATGATGTTTCCACCCCCATGCTTCACAGTAGGTGTGGTGTTCTTGGGATGCAACTCAGTATTCTTCTTCCTCCAAACACCACCAGTTGAGTTTATACCAAAATGGATACATGGATGATATAGCAGAGGATTGGGAGAATGTCATGTGGTCAGATGAAACCAAAATAGAACTTTTTGGTATAAACTCAACTTGTCGTGTTTGGAGGAAGAAGAATACTTTTGTAAGTGCTCCAAAGCCAGAAAGCTGAGTCTCCTATATTTAATATATAAGGATAAACCACTGGGGTTTACAATTAGCTCCAGGTCAAAAAACCTTGGCATTAACAGCTGTGTCTGTAGGCAACATACAGATGGAGTTTTTTATTATCAACATATAACAAATCATGCAGCATGTCCAGCAGCTTCATCTACCTCTGCAGTCGCCATAAAAAGTTGGCTGCGGTACTCGGCTCTAAAACTAGTGTTACAAATGTTGCTCGCAATGATGTCATCAGTGGTATTATTGCTGACAGTTGGTTCCTTAAAGTGCTATTAGAACATTGGTTGTTAGCATATTGTGCAATGTACTTGTTGACAAAATGACCATGTGGTCAAAGAGAGCTACAGGTTCCTCGTCACTTCCTAATGCACTCCAAACCTTTACTATAGAACAGGCCTGGGCAATTATTTGGACTCGGGGGCCAAATTTAGAGAAAAAAAATGCGTCTGGGGGTCGGTATATCTATTTTTAGGAAAACTAATACAAAACTTCATAATAAAGTCTGATTGAATGCTAAAAATGTGATGGCAGAACGCCTTAAAACATAATGGAATTGTTTTTTCTATAAACGATAAAACCCTGAACATGGAGAAAATATGAACGTCACGACTTAAACTTAATGGACCCCGACTTAAACAAGTTGAAAAACATATTCGGGTGTTACCATTTAGTGGTCAATAGTATGGAATATGTACTGAACTGTGCAATCTACTATCAAAAGTTTCAATCGATCAATCAATCAATCACGCCCCCTCTCAAGCCACATATTTTACAATCAAGTCAAATGCACCAAAAATGCAACAAACATAGCGAAATATGAACACGGAGGGTAAAAAAACCATCTACAATCTGATATATGTGATGTATCACAAAGCTTTAGAACTTTGTTAAAAAAATCACCTTCCGCTTTTGTCCCTGACACCTGCATTTTTGGCTGGCCGCTCTGAAAACACTCTGTGGAAACGCTGTCCACCCACACTGCTTGGTGCCTTGTCTAACTTACTGTGACGAAGATTACCATAGTAACTAGTAAGGTTGTACGGTATAGGGGTATTAGTATAGTACCGCAATACTAATCAATCATATTCGGCACCATACTGCCTCTGAAAAGTACCGGTCCGCCACACCATAAGATTTTTTGTTAAAACTATGCCAATAATGCTATTTTTTCTGGTCCCCTTTATTTAGACAAGTATAGAAAAGTACCAAAAAGCATCAAATAATATTGGTATCAGGACAACACTGGTCAGTAAAATATCATGCAAAAGCACAGATTCAAACCATTGAAATATGTTTTATAGTTCAAGACTTAAGGTCATTTGAAAAGATCACAGCACATCATCTTAAAGATCTAAAAAAGTGTTTTGGGAATGTCCGGCAGACCAGATTGAAAAGCTTAACGGGCCGCAAGTGGCCCGCGGGCCTTAATTTGCCCAGGTCTGCTATAGAAGAGAGGTATTTGATGACTAATATGTAAGTTGTTACATATTAGTTATCAAATAGCTCTCCAATTATGGAGTCCAATAAAAGGTGCTGGTGGCTGCTTCGAGAGCCACAATCACAGGAACTCAGTACAATCAAGTGGGATAATTAACGTAACCACACACCCAGCAGAAGGACAATGGCATGTTATAATTGCTGTGTTGGGAAAAGTGTATGATCTCAATCACCAGTTCAATAACAACACAGTAAACATAGACTCCATTTTGAAGCCTTTTGTTGTCAAACATGTCTTTTGTTAATGTGTGTGTGTGCATGCAGCCACAAACACCAGCCGTCCTGTTAAGACCAATTGCAATGTTCACAAATTGTAACTTCTAATTGTGACAAAGCTGAGATAGGCCACCCCAAAGGGAATAAGCGGTAGAAATGGATGGATGGATAATTGTGACGAATAAATATGTGATGATTTTGGGTTTCTTTACCCACTTTTGGCAACAAATATGCCAGCAGTCAGTGGTGGTCTTGTAATTTTTGACTCAAAAGCGATCATGTTATGATTTTTATTCTACATTTAAAACACTTCCCTGTGGTAATGGTGGTCCCAATTTCAGCTAGATCATGTTTTAAAGACCGTTGCTGAACATTCTAATTTCCCCTCTGGGATTAATAAAGTATTTGTGATTCAGAATCAGAATTCAGGGCTTCACGGTGGCGGAGGGGTTATTTTATTTATTTTTTTATTTAGCCTTTATTTAACCAGGTAATAATCCCATTGAGATCAAAGATCTCTTTTCCAAGGGAGACCTGGCCAAGAGGGCAGCAGCAAGGTTACATTATAACAGTAAACAACACATAAAACATCACATTTACAACATTAAAACTTGCTTATATGACACATGTGCATACAGACAAGGTAGACTGCAATCCTTTCACTCATTCAATGTAACAAGAGTTTGAAGTTGAATGTTCGATTGCAGGATATTCCAAGCCTTCGGTGCTGAAAACCTAAATGCTTTATTGCCCAGTTCAGTTCTTACTTTGGGGATGACAAATTGAAGAACATTCATTGAACGCAGATTGTGACTTCCTTGTTTTTTTGTTAAAAGACAAAATAGATAGGATGGAGTGATACCCAGAATGATTTTGTAGATAAAAACATACCAAAGATTGAGGTGTCGAGCACATAAAAGATGTCCAGTTAACCATTGAGTAGAAGACACAATGGTGAGTAAGGGGAGCACAGTTGGTGATGAATCTCAGTGCCCCGTGGTACAAACTATCCAGCTTGTGGAGACAACCAGCTGTAGCATTCATGTGCAACAGTGGTCCCCAACCACCGGGCTGCAGAATAATTTTTTATTCATTTTTATTTTTAAAAAAAATAAATAAATAAATAATTAATTTTTTTATTAAATCAACATAAAAAGCACAATATACACTTACAATTAGTGCACCAACCAAAAACAAGGCTCCATTTCAACTGTGTCTTCTCCCGGTCAACCTTGCTTCTGGCTACTTGGCCAGGTCTCACTTGGGGAAGAGATCTTTGATCTCAATGGGATTTTACCTGGTTAAATAAAGGCTAAATAAAACAAATAAAATGTTGTAATTTTTAGTGCTTCCATAAGGCCTCTACTGACAGATATACCGTATTTTCTGGACCACAGGGCACACCGGATTATAAGGCGCACTGCCGACTAGCGAGTCTATACAAGTCTTTTTTCATACAAAAAGTGCACTAAAGAGGTCATATGATTTTTTTTTCTAAATTCAAAACAATTCCTTGTAGTCTACATAACATGTAATGGTGGTTCTTTGGTCAAAATGTTACATAGATGATGTTTTACAGACCATTTTCTAGTCCCTTTCTTACAGTTGCTTCAGGATGTGTCGTTTTGTGGCCGGTTTTATTTACGTGGCTCACCTTCAACAGTGTCTTCTCCCCGTCATCTTTGTTGTAGCGGTGTAGCGTGCAAGGACGGGAGTGGAAGAAGTGTCAAAAGATGGCACCAACTGTTTTAATGACATTCACACCTTACTTCAATCAATAACGCAGTAGCATCTTCTCATCCGTGGATCACTAGTGCAACAACAACGCCGGAAATGTGTCCAGTTAAAAAACAACCGACCGGAACTCTCTAATAACTAAAGTTCCATGGCCGAATTATGTAAACCCACAACACCGGTAGATTTTAGCGCTTCCATTGCTAAATATAAGTTTGAACTTTACGAACCTTTATATTAGAAATTGCAACAGCAGAGGGTGAACGCCCCATAACAAGGAGATTGTGAAAAAGAAGAAACTCATCAACTACGGCATCATCACGGACATGCGCAAATTTTCAGGACTTATGATCTCAAATACACATCAGCAGGTACTAGAAGGTAAGAAAAGTTGTTTTTGCATAATATTGCGAAACAAAACGCTAGATAATATGTCTGCTAATGGGTGCCATTTTGTGCTCCTTAGTAATACTTGTATCTCTGACTACGGCAGCCGTAATGTGCCGACAATCCATCAAGCGGTGCGGCTTCTAAGTCGTACTAAAACATTTTGACAGATTTCTGAGTGTAATGTTCTTTATTTTCAATGAAACATTTAAAGTTTTTGGGTGTTTACTGGCGTCGTATTGCAGTCTACATGTATTTCTTATGTGCACCTACTCAGTGGCCTAGTGGTTGTAGTGTCCGCCCTGAGATCGGTAGGTTGGGAGTTCAAACCCCGGCCGAGTCATACCAAAGACTATAAAAATGGGATCCATTACCTCCCTGCTTGGCACTCAGCATCAAGGGTTGGAATTGGGGGTTAAATCACCCCAAAAATGATTCCCAGGCGTGGCACTGCTGCTGCTCACTACTCTCCTTACCTCCCAGGGGATGAACAAGGGGATGGGTCGAATGGAGAGGACAAATTTCACCACACTTAGTGTGTGTGTGACAATCATTGGTACTTTAACTTTAACTACAATCTACTGGTCACACTTATTACACCATGTACCAAATACAATTGTTTCGAGGTCGGTAAGCACAACCAGAATTATTCTGTACATTAGGCGCACAAGTTATAAAGCGCACTGTCGACTTTTAAGAAAATTAAAATATTTTAAGGGCGCCTTATAGTCCAAAAAATATGGTAAGTTCAAACTATATGCAAATTTGTATTAGAAATGGGAACATTGGAGGACGCGTGCGCATGTACAAGCCAGTCTGCCCCACAACAAGTGGATAGAGAAAAAGAAGGATGTTGACTACAATGGCAGACTCGTTCGAGCAGATGTGTTGACGTCACAAATAGGGAAAAATGTCACAAATTGGGCAATTTCAAACAGCTCATTTGAAGGACATATGAAGGAAGGCAAGATTGTTTCAGAAATATCTCCACAATGCATCCATGGTTTATTGTATTTATGCAGCTCCAGTGCACACAAAACATGTACCAATCTGAGAAAAAAAAATTGGTTTTGCATAATAGTTCCCCTTTAAAAATGCCTGGCTATAAATATGGCATTTACAGTACTCAGCAGGCATAATTAAGGACGCAGTGGACTACTACAAGGACTGCAACCAGCAGGGAGGCATTTCTTGCATAATCCAAATGCAGAACCTGCATATTTATGAACAACGCCTTTCCCAGGAGGAAAATGCCTTGCCAACTACATTGCTGGGTGTGAGGCATTACCGGTCTTTTTAACAAGGATCATACCATCGGTCCAAATAACAAGCATGTGCATGTCCTGAAGATGGTAAGAGAGTGTGGCAGGTTGGTTCTTTTCCCTGCCTGGAATTCAAATAGCTCGCGGGGGCCTTCTTGCCTTTTGGCCGCCCTCCTCTCAATCCTCCCCTTACATCCTTCCTCTCTCACACTCGCTCGCCTTCTTTCACTTCAGCCGGACTGACAGAACAAGAGAAGCCTGTGGGAGCAAAGATGAAAGTCCAAGGAGGGGAGGTGAATGTGCGCGTGCAATGAATGAATGACCATTCTATCCATCATCCCCCGCTATCCTTGTCCAGCCTAAACACAATTGTAAGAAAACATCAACACCACAGGGGCAGTCGGGGGTCACGCTGCAGCCTGCCATGGTTCTCATCCACTGTTTACTCATCCAGTGTTGGTAGAAAAGTCAGAGACAGGAGATGATCTCTCTCTCCCGCTGGCATAGCAGGGGTGTCATGGACACCTTAGGAGAGGTACGCACCCAGAGGAGTGCACAGTGTTCAGCGGCCGACCCCGCAGCAAAGCACAACTCGTCATTTGGCAGCAAATGAAGGGGAAACAGCAAAAGTAGTTGACGCTAGCATCGCTCAGCGGGTGCTAAGTTTGCCGTGGCGCTGGGATAGGGCTGGGCGATATATTGCGGGTTTGTCTCTGTGCGATATAGAAAATGACTATATCGGGATATTGGAGTATACGTTCTCACGCGGCTGCTTTTAGCTGCAGGCATTACACTACAGGCTCTCTTCTTGTGTCTCCTTCTCACAGACAGCAAGCGCACAAACTTACACACGTCACCTCACGCCCTCGCGGAGCAGAGAGGTAGCAGCATGGGTAACGTCTGCTGTGATGCTAGCGGAGCTGTGCGAGTGGTAATACGAGAGAAAGAAGGTGCGAATGGAGGAAGAATTAATTCCCAAGAAAAACAGCAGGGGGTCCATCGTCTGGCGGTGGTTTGGCTTCAAGCGGGAATATGTCGAACAGACAACCGTAATTTGTCAAGTGTGGGCCAAAAGCGTTGCTACCGAAAGTGGCATTACTGCTAATATGTAGCATCATTTGAAAAGTCACCCGCTAGAGAATGAAGAGTGATTACTCCGCATGTCAACATTTCCATTCGATGCCACACAAACAATATGAAAAACATAGTCAACAACAGAATTTGATAACGTCCATAGTAACTTACCACATAACGAAGGACGAACACTCTTTGATTTCCCATCATGCAGCTCATTTTTATTTGACACTTAAAATGTCTCTGACAATCTTGCACTTTCTGTTTTGGAAATGACATGAATGTTTGTGCCACTGCTTAATAAATGTTTAATAAATACACTTTTGGTCAATTGACTTAGTTGTGATTTCCTTCTCTGCATGAAAGTTTAAAAGTAGCATATATGAATGCAGTATTAAGAAGAATATTTTAATGTAGACACATAGAATCATCATATTGCTGTGATTATATGCATCAAGTGTTCATTCAAGGCCAAGGCAAAATATCGTAATATATCATAAATCGCGATATGGCCTAAAATATTGAGATATTAAAAAAAGGCCATATCGCCCAGCCCTACGCTGGGACAACGCTCTGATCATGTTTGCATCTCCAGATAATGTATGGTGGCAGTTTCACACGGTCCCTTTTAGCCCGCCGTCACCTCTCGTCTTATCTGCAGCTCAAGCCTCGTCGCCACCGTGCTGTTTAAGAAGAACGACACACCGAGCGAGGGCTTTTGGAAATGTTTACTCAAAGATACAAAAAGGTTGGCTCTCACTGTCTCGCTCTGATGTTTTACATTCAAACACGGGAGCAAACATGCAACTGGTGTGGACGACCTTCCTCTCCTTTACTGCTGCTATTTCGGGTGACAACTTCCTACAGGCATTCCTTAAGGCTGTGTTTTTCAACCTTTTTTGGAGCCAAGGCATATTTTTTTGCGTTGACAAAATCCAGAGGCACACCACCAGCAGAAATCATTAAACAAAACAAACTCAGTTGACGGTAAAAAAATCGTTGTCGCAATTGTTGGATATGACTTATATAGTCTATGCGCAGTTGAAGTTAAAAATCTACATCAGCAACTGGATGTTTAAATATCCCAAAGTAATAATCTATTTCAGGGGTGTCCAAAGTGCACCCCGGCGGCCATTTGCGGCCCACGCCTAATCGTTTACAGGCCCGCCTCACATTCTGCAAAAATTGGAAAATTGACAGTATTGCGAAAATTAAAAAAAACATTTTAAAAAAGTGGAATGAGGCAAAATCTAATGAGAAAAAGTGGCAATGTTGACACAAAGCTGCCATGCAGGCAGTTTTTTTGATCCTCTTGTCTTTTTCTTTTTTCTCCATTGCTCAAAAAAAAGGACAAAAAAATCTGTGTTATGAATTATTCCTTAAAAATTATCACTTTAAAATGTTTTATGTGGAAAAAATATTTCATATATTGTGTGGTTGCCGTATAAAAACATCAAAGTTTTGACAAAAGAGCATAAAACAAATAAAATAGTTCAAACTTAAAATCGACAGTTATATTGGAAGTTGATCTTGAAATTTAAGTGTTAAAAGATTTTTTTTTTTAAACTAATAAAAATGTATCACTTTATGAGTGGGGAACCTTTCGGATCTCAAATATTTTTAGTAGGATTGTATTTAACTTTTCACTCTGATTACTCAAAAATATCAAATAATTCAAATCAATGGTGTTCTGCATTATTGATCTTTCAGGGCTTTAATTTCTAAATAAAGGAACTCTCCTGAAGGAATCAATAAAGTACTTTCTATCTATCTAAATACTGCATATTTCAGTTTTACTATAAAAAAACAAAGTTGTCTTTGACCCAAAAGGCATAAAACCTTATTTGTTTTACTTTATATCAACCTCAAGTTGATATAGAGATTTACTGTAAGCATTAAATTTAAAAATAATAATAATAATTTGACTTTTTTTTAACATTTTAGTGATGGAGACCCTCTATTCTCCCCAGGAACCCTAAGGATTTAAAAAACAGTATATTTTGTTATGGTTTGCAAATGAAAAATATCAACATTTTTCCATGTGCGGACCTCTGTGGAAAAAGTTTAGACACTCCTGATCTATTTACACACACATCTAGGAAAATACTTTAACTTTTGTAATGTTCAGATGCAGGCTGTATTTATGTTTGCTTGTTTTTTTAAAAATAACAAGTGGCGCGCCGCAAATGGCCCACGCGTCAGACTTTGGACACCATTGTTCTAAGAGGCTGGAAAGCTGCAGTGGTGTGTCGCTCGTTCATTAACGTGTGTTTGACAAGAAAGCAGATGGAATGATCACAGACGGTGTTGATCTACAAACACAAAATTAGCTCCAGAATTAGCACTGAGCTCTGATTGAATGTCACTCTTGTTTAGGATGTCTTGCACTCCTGACTCTTTAACTACACGCTGAAAATAGATTCAAATGAACACAGAGGAGAGGGAGGGGGAGAGAGGGAGGGGGAGAGAGAGAGAGAGAGAGAGAGAGAGAGAGAGAGAGAGAGAGAGAGTCAGAAGGAGGCTTAGCACCCGGAGAAGCACCCCAGGGAGCCAAGTGTTTTTCGGGTGGTTGTTCAAGAACTCCTGCGGAGAAATGGTTGCATGTTGTGAAAAATAATGCTCAATTAATGCTGCAATCTTTTTCCTCTACAATTTGGACTTATTTCCTTCCCATCATGCTCCTCTCTAGTTGAAGATCTACAGTATTGCACCTGTGTCTCATTACTAGCGCTGAGGGTAAAACACTCCTGCTTCTGTTTCTGCCTCCAACAACTGCCAACTAGGGCTGACTATTTCAGTCATCATTAATGTGTTCGATTAATCGGGGGAAAAAAACAAAACACATTTCCTAGCCTCAATACGACTTTTAGGGAAAAGAGTCTAAATAAACAAGGATTTTTCTAATTAGGGTCCACCAGGCCCATTGCAAAGGACTTCAAAACTCACCAAATTTGACAAACACGTCGGTGTGGTAAACCGTACCAACTTATTAAGCAACCAAACCCCAAAAATAAAAATTACGCGCTAGCGCCCACTAAAAAGAAACAAAAAACAGACTGCTTGTAACTTCCGTTAGGAATGTCGTGGAGACATGAAACAAAAACCCCTATGTAGGACTGACTTAGACCTACATTTCCAATTGGAAACTTCTATCGCAAAAATCTACAGAAAGTTGGCAAAAACCCCTTCAAAACTAAATTTTCGCAAAAAATGCAATTTTTGCCTCTTTGAGCTGTAATTTGACCCCCTTAAAATGCTTCAAAACTCACGTAACTTGGCACACACATCAGGACTGGCAACAATTGCGAGCTAATGAAAAAACCAAACCCCAAAACTCAAAATTGCGCTCTAGCACAATTTTTTAATAAAACACAGAAAATACTGGCCCTAAGAAGAAAACACCGACAATAATGCTTGTAACTTCCCGTAGGAATGTCGGAAAGACATGAAACAAAAATCTCCATGTAGGTCTCACTTAGATCTACATTTTAAAAATTGACATTCTTCAGCAAAAATCAGCAGGAAGTTAAAAATTACCCCTTCAAAATAAAAGTTTTGTAAACACCCGTCACCTTTATTCAAACGTTAGCTCCTCTGAGCTTGTTTGTCGATTAAGCTTCAAATAAGCACAGGAGAGAGTTTGAACCCTTCTGATTATAAATGATGTCGAAAGAGTTTTGATTACAGCTCCGGTTTTGATTTTACGTGCCTTCAAAGAACCCCTGTGCAAAGTTTCCAAAAAAATGTAATTTTTGCCTCTTTGAGCTGTAATTTGACCCCTTTAAAATGCTTCAAAGTGCAAGTTAACACTCTACCATGCAAAGCAAAAGCTATTTATCAACAACATCCAGAAAAGCCGATCTGTAATTTGACCCCCTTAACATGCGTCAAAACTCACCAAATTTTACACACACACACACACACACACACACACACACACACACACACACACACACACACACACACACACACACACACACACATACACACACACCAGAGGACTGGCAAAAATTGCCATCCAATAAAAAACCTAACCCCAAAAATCAAAATAGCGCTCTAGCGCCCCCTAGGAAAAAACACAGACAAAACTGCTGTTAGGGATGTCGTAGAGAAATGAAAGAAAAACCTCCATGTTGGTCTGACTTAGACAAGGGCTTGGGTCGCGGGGGCAGCAGCCAAAGGCGGACCCGACCAACGTTGCTTGCAGCTTTAATAATTATTTGTTCTTCTTAATGCACTTGACATAGGGCTGCACGATATGGCCTTTTTTTAATATTTCAATATTTTTAGGCCATATCACGATACACGATAATCTCGATAATTTGCCTTAGCCTTGAATTAACACTTGATACATATAATGACAGCAGTACGATGATTCTATGTGTCAACATTACAACATTCTTCTTCATACTGCATTAATGTAAGCTCATTTTAAACTTTGACATGACATGGGATGGCACTTCAAGTTCATGTGAGTAAAGGCAAGTGGCCAAATACTGATGTAAATATTACATAAATGTGCCTGTTACTACATTATATATATATATATATATACTGAAACAAATATAAACAAAACCCTTTTTTTGCCCCCTTTTTCATGAGCTGTAAAATCTTTACTATATACACACAAACAACCCATTCCTCTCAAATACTGTTCACAAATCTGTCTGAATCTGTGTTAGTGAGCATTTCTTCTTTGCCAAGATAATCTATCCTACCTGACAGGTGTGGCATATCAACATGCTGATTAAAAGGCATGATTATTGCACAGGTGTACCTTAGGCTGCCCACAATAAAAGGCCACTCTGAAATGTGCAGGGTCTAGGGGGGGGTCACAAACACGGTCAGTATCTAGTGTGACCACCATTTGCCTCACGCAGTGCAACACATCTTCACAATGAGTTGATCAGGTTGTTGATTATGGCCTGTGGAATGTGGGTCCACTACTCTTCAATGGCCGTGCAAAGTTGCTGGATATTGGCAGGAACTGGAACAGGCTGTCGTATACGCCGATCCACAGCATCCCAAATATGCTCAATTGGTGACATGTCCGAGGAGCTCTCTGCTTTCTTACAGTTTGTGCAGAAACTATTTGGTGATGCAAACCCACTGTTGCAACAGACGAACATGGAGTTGCACCTGCTGGATGTGGAGACCTTGAGCTGGTGTGGTTACACATGGCCTGCGGTTGTGCGGCCAGTTGGATGTACTGCCAAATTTTTTAATACGCATTTGGAGATTGCTCATGGTTGAGAAATTGAGATTAAATTCACTGGCAACAGCTCTGGTGGACATTCCTGCAGTCAACATGCCAACTGCACACTCCCTCAAAACTTGCGACATCTGTGGCATTGTGCTGTGTGATAAAACTGCACATTTCAGAGTGGCCTTTTATTGTGGGCAGCCCAAGGCACACCTGTACAACAATCATGCAGTTTAATCAGCATCTTGATATGCCACACCTGTGAGTTGTAATGTCAGGGTCAAGGTTTCTTTATTGGTACCCGGAGGTAAAATAGTTGTGCAGACATTTGTAATTCAGCACCAAGACAGAATGAAGCAAACAAACACAAGTCATATAAAACGAAAACATTTTAAAAATCCACAAGCGATCATATAATACCTAATAAACCAATAAAATCATTGTGATTAAAGTGCAATGGCATAATAAAAAATAATAGCTTCATTTAAGCGTGTGATGGCAGCAAGTACAAAGGTAGTCTTATATCACTTAGTCCTACAAAGAGGAATGTAGAATGAGGATGTATCTTGGAAAAAAAATAAATGCTCACTAACAGGGATTTGGACAGATTTGTGAAGAGTTTTTTAGAGGAACAGGTATTTTGTGTATATAGTAAAAGTTTTAGATTTTTAATGTCAACCCATGAAAAATGGGAGCAAAAACAAAGGGTTTTGTGTTTATATTTTTGTTCTGTGTACCTACAGTGTGTATCACAAATACCTTTTTTGGATGTTTAAGCGCTTAATAGGCAGATTTTGATCGCATTTACGCAACAACAAAAAAAGACAAGCATATTTCTTACATTGGGATCGTGAAAGATAGACAATTTAAAAAAAAGTGCTGTTCCCCTTTAAGACTACACAGGATAATTGTTGGTCATGTTGTATCATTGATGTAGTGCGTTTGCAAAATGTTCTGTTTGACAGTGCAAACATTTCACCACAATGTCCGTCTTTTTCATTTTTAAATGATCGCAAATGTCTCTTCTCTAAGCTCTTTGCTCTCTCCAATTTGTCGTTTTTCTGTGCCATTTCTCTCCATCCACACGCCACTAGTCCCGCGCCTCTTGCCACACACACACACACACACACACACACGCACACACACACACACACATCACCGGCAGCACAAGCTGAATCACCAATAGGCGCACTGTGCACTGAAGCAAAATAATGTCTGCGCATTTTACTCATTAAAACTAATTATTGAAGCAACAAAATACCAAAGTTATTTTTTGTAATCGAATTAAATCGATTTAAATCGATGAATCATTAATGCCAACATCCATTTATCTGCAACAGCAAGGCCTCCACTCACCCTTTCCATAGTCGCCCATGTGAACCCCCCTTTATCCTTTTACACCGAGCCCATCCCGTCTGCCACTACGCACTCGGCGCAAATCAGCTTTGTCAACCGTCAGGTGATCTAATGATTTTGTGCCAGAACGGCACAGGCCTCCAATTTGTCAGCAAGCTGTCCGGAGCAGCCGGTCGTTTTTCCGGCAGCACGTTTCTGCTTCTCTAGTTAAGACTCGACCTAAAGGCTCTTTAAAAACTCATTTGCTCACGGTATTACAGAGTGTGATGCACAGCTGGTGTTCGTACACAAAATTAAACTAGTTTGATGCATTGATGCATGCGTTAATCAATCCAGTCAAGTATGCTTGAGCAAGTCACTCAGAACCATTTTATTTTGTGTCTGAAAAAGGAATACAGTACACCCCTCACTGTTCTCAATAGACAATACAATAGAAATTAAGATGTGTTATACTTTAGAGCAGTCAGTGTACAGCTTGTATAGCAGTCCAGGAATACTATCCACTGAAAATAACAACACACAGCAATTATTGTCTAAGTACCGTATTTTCCCAACAATGAGGCACACTTAAAATATTTATTTTTGTCAAAACTCAACAATGCACCTTATAACGCCTAGCGTTCGGAATAATTCTGGTTTTGCTTACCGACGTCGAAGCAATTTTATTTGGTACATGGTGTAATGATAAATGCAACAAGTAGATGGCAGTCAAACATAAAATATATGTGAAGACTGCACTATGATGGCAATATGACTCGAATAAACAACACCAACATTTTATATTGAAAATATAGAACATTACACACGGCGCACAAAAATCCATCAAAATGTTTTAGTACGACTTTGGTAAGCTATGAAGCCACTTGATGGATTGTCGGCACATTAAACATAAAGTATTATTATGGTGGAAGGGAGAGGAAGAAGTGTCAAAAAATTGACATTCAGACTTTACTGAAAGCAACAACAAAGCAGCATCTCCTCATCCAAAAACACCACCAGAATAGTGTCCCGTGAAAAAACGTCTGACCGGAACCGTCTAATAACCAAAGTTCCTTGCGTGAATAATGTAAACTCACTACACCGGTATGTTTTAGCGCTTTCATGGCAAGTTTACTGACTGATATAAGTAAAAACTTTACACTACTTTATATTAGAAATGGCAACAGCGGAAGATGAATGTCACATAAGAAGAAAAGTGAAAAAGAAGAAGCTTGTCGAACACCAACTACAAAGGCGGGCGCGCGCAATTTTTCAGGATTTATGCAGATCCCATTTATAGATCAGCAGGTACCAGAATGTAAGAAAAGTAGCTTTTGGATAATATTGTGAAACAAAACGCCAGATAATATGTCTTACCTTATACACACATACCATAAAAATATTCATGTTGAAGCCCAGTACAATCCATCAAGCGGTGCGGCTTCTTAGCTTATAAAACATCTATCCATTTTCTACCGCTTATTCCTTTTGAGGTCGGGGGGGGCGCTGGTGCCTATCTCAGATACAATCGGGCGGAAGTTGTCGTACACCCTGGACAAGTCCCCACCTCATCACAGGGCCAACACAGATAGACAGACAACATTCACACACTAGGGACCAATTTAGTGTTGCCAATCAACCTATCCCCAGGTGCATGTCTTTGGAGGTGGGAGGAAGCCGGAGTACCCGGAGAGAACCCACGCACTCACGGGGAGAACATGCAAACTCCACACAGAAAGATCCCGAGCCCAGGATTGAACCCCAGACTACACAGGACCTTCATATTCTTGAGGCAGACGCACTAACCCCTCTGCCACTGTGAAGCCCTAAAATCCTAACTAAAACATTTTGATAGATTTTTGACCGCCGTGTATAATGTTCCATATTTTCAATGAAACATATAAAATGTTGGTGTTGTTTGAGTCATATTGCCATTATACTGCAGTCTTCACATATCTCTTATGTATGACTGCCATCTACTGGTCACACTTATTACACCATGTACCAAATAAAATTGCTTCTAGGTCGGGGAAAAATTCCATACATTAGGCCCAACTCGTTATAAGGCAAACTGTTGAGCTTTTAGGGGAATGAAAGGATTTTAAGTGTGCCTTATAGTCCGGAAAATACAGTCTGTTTCCTATAAAATATGTTTCGTGTATCTGATACAGATCAATTGGATTTTCATTATTTCTTCGGGCAAAAGTTGCTTTGGTTTTTAGAACTGCTGAACAAAACGGAGGTACACTACCAGCTTTAAAATATGCAGGATCATTGTAGTTGATTTTGCTACTTACTTGAAACTAGACTGCACTTTAATTATGTAGCCAACGCAGATTATTTTCTGCACGGATAACTGCTGCAGTTTTATATCGCTAAATATTACATGGAGACTCACACTGCCAACACTGTGCATATGTGAGCAAGCCTATGGCATGAAAATATCACTTCAGACAGGTACCCAGAAACTGGCAGTAGCAGCGGTAATTACCATCCTGTGACTGTTTAAATGCCTCCTTCTGGATAGGAAGGCCTGCGCCGATTATTAATGCATTCAGTTGGTTGATGATAATATGCGCATGTTGGTGCCATAGGAGGGAAAGTGACTATAACTCAACCTTAATGTGGCAAAAGATGAAATGCAAGGGAGTGGCAGAATGAATCCCCTGCGACCATGAATTTCATTAAATACTTACTAAGACCTTTCATTGAAACACAGCAAGATACTGAATGATGCATTAAGTATGTAATCACAGTGGCCTAACTATTATATCATAGCAGATATCTGATTCTTTTACGGCCAATTAACCTCTGTGTCAGCATTTAAAGCAGCAAGTGAAAAGTGGAGTGCGCTTACTCTACCTGACGAATGAATCCAAGTACGGTATGTAAGTGCTCGAAAGCAGTTATCGAGGAAAGACCCCCCCCCCCCCCCCCCGCCCCCCAGCCCCACGCCATCCAACATTAGCCATGATGGATTCCCAGAGAGCGGTAGCTTCCCGTAAGATGAGCGGAAGGCATTGAGTGGCTATAGAAGCATTAAGAGCACAGCGTTCACCCTCTCACACCACCTATATTAATTCTTCCGATGCAGCCAAAGTCTGCACGTCACCGACATAATTATGTCATCTGCTTGTGGGACGAGTTGTTGAAAAGGGCAGTGCACACGCAGCAAAGACCGGAGAGACATTACGGGGTGTAAAATGTCAATATGTGTCCAACACTGTCACCTTCAGCTCTTTTTCTTTGCGTATTGTGAACATAAATGAGATATTTTGATGTTGAACGGATTAGAGATCAATCAATGTTTCTTTCAGGGCCGATAATACAGATTATCAGTAGTCAAGGAGACCGGTAAGCGATATTTGGAGGTGATGTTTATTTGCAATAAAAGTAGGGGTGTAACAGTACGTGTGTTTGTATTGAACCGTTTCAGTACGGGGGTTTCGACACCTGGGGACAGGTTGATTGGCAACACTAAATGTGTGTGAATGTTGTCTGTCTGTGTTGGCCTTGCGATGAGGTGGCGACTTGTCCAGAGTTTACGCCGCCTTCCGCCCGAATGCAGCTGAGATAGGCTCCAGCACCCCCCGCGACCCCGAAAAGGGATAAGCGGAAGAAGATGGATGGATGGAACTACAAGAGACCTACATAAGCTGATACAATAGATACACATGATACCAGTGTTAAAAAATAATAGTTACTAAAGTAGATAGTAATAAGCAGTACTCAAACACCAGCCCCTTTCTCTGAGTTCTTGTGAGAATTCTTCTTTGGTCTGCTTCCACACCATGTCAGTCCATCTTTAGAACACACACGCTTTGAACCATGTCAGGTAAACCGGCCATTTGGTTCTCGAACCGTTCCATCCCTAGTGTGAACAGTATTGGAGTATACGTTCTCACACAGTTGCTTTTAGCTGCTGGGATTACACTACAGGGGTTTCGGTTCCGTTCGGAGGTGTACCGAACGAGTTTCCACCCGGACATATTAGGTAGCGTACCGCACGTTGTGTAAACAATGCACACCGAGGCACAACACACGTCATGCTAGCAACGACCGGGCTACGATAGACTGACCCTACCTCCTCTTTTCACCGGATATGTCCTCTTTTGCGGGGCTGTCTGGGTGGAGTTTCTTAAATGCCCCAAATGTCCGGCATTTTAAGTTAGGGTTGTGTGTATTTTCAATGTGCGTTCAGGGTTAAGAAGAGGTTAAAAACATCAATTGTGCACGCAGCAGCATTTGTGAGGGAGAGATAGAGATAGTGAGATAATATGTGATAATCGCGCATGCGTTGCCAGGCTCTGCTTTTTATCCACAGATTTATCAGATTTAATTTTTTATTATCCAATGCAGGGGTGTCAAAAGTGTGCCCTACAGGCCATTTGCGGCCCACAGCTGATGTTTTAAAGGCCCAAGGCATATTCTAAAAATACTATTAAAATAAACAAAAGTGAAATAAAAAAGCTTAAAGGCTAACTGTAATTTAGAAAAAGTTGCAATGTTGACTAACAAAACAAAGCTGTTTTTTTCAAACTGTCATTGCTCAAAACATAATATTGAATCAAAATCAATGTTATTATGAATTATTGACCTATCCAAGGTTCCCATTACTTCACATCAAATATTCCACTAAGAAAAATATTTTCGGTGGATGATTTTGCAAATTTGGTAAATAAATAACCAACAAATGTATATTTTGTTGTTTTCTTACGGTACCGAAAATGAACCGAACCGTGACCTCCAAACCGGAGTACGTACCAAACCAAAATGTTTGTGTACCATTACACCCCTAAGTAAAAGTGCTTTAAACATGAATAGTATGTCAATAAACAGCTGGACATGGCTTTAAATTGTTTGTTTTTGTCTACCTTTGGATGTTTTGAAAAGTTAAGCAGAAGTGAGAAAGTGTACAAGTGACCGACATTGCAGGAGTAAGACAACCGTGTATTATTTGCTGTAATAAAAATGTTTACCAGCCTGAATAAAACGATTGGTGTTTACGGCAGTCACTCACCCGGTCTCGTCAACACGGGAGAGTGCACACACACACACACACACACACACACACACACACACACACACACACACACACACACACACACACACACACACACACACACACACACACACACACACACACACACACACACACACACACACTGAGAGAAGCAACAAACCATTTGCAGTCATGTTCTTGTTATGATAGCAAATACATATTTACTTCAACATAAGGCTGGGCGATATATCGATATACTCCATATATCGCGAGTTTCTCTCTGTGCGATATAGAAAATGACTATATCGTGATATTCGAGTATACATTCTCACGCAGTTACTTTTAGCTGCTGGCATTACACTACAGGCTCTTTGTTGTCTCTCCTTCTCACAGACAGCAAGCGCACCTTCTTACATACGTCACATACGTATACGCCCTCGCGGAGCAGAGAGGTAGCAGCATGGGTAAGGTTAGCTGTGATGCTAGCGGAAATACAAGAGAAAGAAGGGGCCACTCTGGTAACAAATGAAGGACAAATTAATTCCCAAGAAAAACAGCAGGGGGTCCATCGTCTGGCGGTCGTTTGGCTTCAGGTGTGAATATGTCGAACAGACAACCGTAATTTGTCAAGTGTGGGGCAAAAGCGTTGCTACAAAAAGTAGCATTACTGCTTACTCCGCACATCAACATCTCCATTCGGTGCCACACCCACAAAATGCCGAGGCAAACAATTCCACATCAACACCATATGAAAAAAAATAGTCAACAACAGAATTTAATAACTTCCATGGTAACCTACCACATAGCAAAAGACGAACACTATTTGATTTCCTATTATGCAGCTCATTTTTATTTAGAATAGAATAGAATAGAAAGTACTTTATTGATCCCTGGGGAAAATTCAGCACCACAGTTCGCTCACAATAGAAAATAATAATACTAAATAATAAATAACAAATATTATATATATAATATATGAATAATATAAATATGTTCTACATATATTCTACATTTAAGTGCAGTCCAGGAACTTATACACTATACAGTCTGATGGCTGTCGGTATGAAGGACCTCCTGTGTCGTTCCTTGTTGCATTTAGGGAGTCCGAGCCTTCCGGAACGTGCTCATTCTCTCTGCAAGGTCCGAGTGTAGTTGGTGGGAGGTGTTGTCCATAATTGCTAGGAGTTTTGCTAGACTTCTCCTCTCTGACACCACGCCAGAGAGTGCAGATCCACTCCCACCACGTTACTGGCCTTCTCTACCAACTTGTTTAAAATATCTTGTGTGACATCATGCACACAAGTGCACTTTATTTGTTTTAAACTATTGTAGTGGGGCATCACAACAAATTTAGGCATAATAATGTGTTAATTCAACGACTGTATATCGGTTGATATCGGAATCGGTAATTAGGAGTTGGACAATATCGGAATATCAGCAAAAAAGCCATTATCGGACATCTCTAGTTATTAGTACGACTTCAGTAAGCTATGAAGCCACACCGCTTGATGGATTGTCGGCGCATTAAACATACGAGTATTATAGTGTATAAGGGCCGCAAAATGGCAACCATTAGCACACATTTTGCCTGGTGTTTTGTTTCGCAATATTATGAAAAACCAAAGTTTTTTACCTTCTGATACACGCTGATGTGTATTTGGGATCTGCATAAGTCCTGGAAATGTGTGTGCGTCCGCTATTGTAGTCCGTGCCGACACCGTAGTCATTCGCTTCCTCTTTTTCTCGACCTTCTTATGTGGCATTCGTCTTCCGATGTTGCCATTTCTAATATAAAGTAGCGTGAAGTTCTTACATATATCTGTCAGTAGCGGGTAAGTGTAGCGGGTTTGCATAATTAACCTATGGAACTTTAGTTATTGGAGGGTTCCGGTCAGACGTTTTTTTTAACGGCCACATTTCCGGCATTTATGTTGCAGTATTGAGCCACGGATGAGAAGATGCTGCTCCGTTAATGATTGAAGTTGAGTTAAAGTACGAATGATTGTCACACACACACACTAGGTGTGGCGAAATTATTCTC
Organism: Nerophis ophidion; assembly: GCF_033978795.1. Classification (NCBI taxonomy): domain Eukaryota; kingdom Metazoa; phylum Chordata; class Actinopteri; order Syngnathiformes; family Syngnathidae; genus Nerophis; species Nerophis ophidion. The sequence continues at coordinate 1,413,832 of NC_084621.1, forward strand.
TGCATTCGACCCATCACCCTTGATCCGCCCTGGGAGGTGAGGGGAGCAGTGAGCAGCAGCGGTGCTGCGCCCGGGAATTATTTTTGGTGATTTAACCCCCAATTCCAACCCTTAATGCTGAGTGCCAAGCAGGGAGGTAATTGGTCCCATTTTTATAGTCTTTGGTATGACTCGGCCGGGGTTTGAACTCACAACCTACCGATCTTAGGGCGGACACTCTACCCACTAGGCCGCTGAGAAGGCTAAAGAGAAGTAAAGTCTGAATGTCATTTAAACAGTTAGCTCCATCTTTTGACACTTCTTCCACTCCCGTCCTTGCACGCTACACGGCTACTACAAAGAAGACGGGGAGAATACACTGTCGAAGGTGAGCCAAAAAAACGGCACACCCTGAAGGGGCGCTCAGAAAGCTTCTTGAAAATAGTCTATGCAACATTTTGACCAAAGAACCAACATTACATGTTATGTCGACCACAAGATAGTGTTTTAAATTTAGAAAAATATAATATGACCCCTTTAATGAGCCTTGTAATCCTGTGCGCCTTTTGTATGAAAATAGACCTGATTAGAACTGCTTATCAGCAGTGCGCCTTTTAATCCGGTGCGCCCTATGGTCCGAAAAATACAGTAATTATACTTGTTACCCCCAAATGTGTTATCTTTTTCAGATTTTTTTTTCTAGCTTACTAAAGCACTTTTGAATAGTCTATGTTCCAGCATCAAGACTTGGGTAACTCAGTCCAGTATTTTCTTTCTGTCTGCCCTAATACTGGTCTAGCTAGCCTATCTGCGATCACAGGAAGAGACGTTTGAAAAATAATAACGGAGCCCATTCGTTACTATCCATTTCACGTTTGACGGGAGTCGAACCACCGCATCTCCTTTCCCGTGGCCTTCTCGCCGTCCATCAAATGGCGATGACAGGCCTCGTCTCTCCCACCTCGCCCCGTTTAAATAAACAGCAGCAAGAGGAGCGGGGAAACCAAAGTAGGACACAGAAACCTGAGACAAGACGGCCATGTCTGTCTCGGGAAAGGAAGGATCTTTAGACAATGAAAAGGAAGAGTGGTGTACGCGGTGGCGGTGGGGGGCAAAATTAAGGCAGGAAGAAAGTCACAATGGACCGAGGTGAAGAGGGTAGCGACTTAAGAAGAAGGAGTCATCTGGAAGGAAAGGAATGACGCACGAGTGGGAGACACAATTTCAGTTAAAGGAGATACAGAAATGGGGACATCAATAATCTATGTGGCAAAAGTAAGAAACGAGGGATGCCAACGAGGAAAAGTTGCTTGGTGGAGCCTGCGGGACTTTTAATTCAAATCCAAAACAACTGAACACGCTCTCGTTTACATAAGTGCATCCTAAAAAGCCCTTTATTCTCATCCCACATTTAAACCTGTGATTTACTGGAAAGTGTTACAGCCCAAATGACAAGTTATACAAATACATACAGTACAGGCCAAAAGTTTGGACACTTCTTCTCATTCAATGCATTTTCTTTATTTTCATGACTATTTACATTGTAGATTGTCACTGAAGGCATCAAAAATATGAATGAACACATGTGGAGTTATGTACTTAAAGGTGAAATAACTGAAAACATTTCTTCAAAATAACCACCCTTTGCTTTGATTACTCTTGGCATTCTCTCGATGAGCTTCAAGAGGTAGTCACCTGAAATGGTTTTCACTTCACAGGTGTGCTAGCTCATCGCGAGAATGCCAAAAGTGGGCATTCTCAGAAACTAGAATATAAAACATGTTTTCAGTTAATTCACCTTTTTTTGTTAAGTACACAACTCCACATGTGTTCATTCATAGTTTTGATGCCTTCAGTGACAATCTACAATATAAATAGTCATGAAAATAAAGAAAACACATTAAATGTGTGTCCAAACTTTTGGCCTGTACTGTACTGTATATATTTCAGACAATATCTTTTGACGCTGTGTGAATGTGAGTGAGAATGTTGTCTGTCTATCTGTGTTGGCCCTCTAATGAGGAGGCGACTTGTCCAGGGTGTAATCGCCTTCAGCCCGAATGCGGCTGACATTGGCTCCAGCACCCCCCGCCACCCCAAAAGGGACAAGCGGTAGAAGAGCATTTATTAAAGCATTTATCGGCCGATAGTATCGGCAGTCCGATATTATCAGACATCCCAACTAAAAACCTGTAATGTTCTATATTCTCAAAGGAACATTTAAAATGTTGGTTCTGTATACTGGCATCATATTGCAGTCTGCATATATCTCCTATGTGTGACTGCCATCTATTGGTCACACTTCTCATTACACCATGTACCAAATAAAATTACTTCAGGGTCGGTAAGTACAACCAGATTTAAGCCGTATTAGGCGCACCGGGTTATAAGGCGCACAGTCGAATTTTGAGAAAATAAAGATTTTAAGTGTGCCTTATAGTCTGAAAGATACAATACACAAGACAAAAGGACGGGGTCGCTGACAACCTGTCTCCAGCTAGGTGGCATGTAGGTCCTGGTGCCAGCGACTGAGTGGTTTGTACGGAAGAATTAATTAAACATTATCAGGTTCTCAACTGTATTTCAATGTAGGGGGTTGTGAAAAAACTGATGTCCCCAAAAAATAATGGCGAAACACTGGACTACAAAGTGTGTCTTCTCCAAAGATCTTAGCATTTATAGAAGTGAAAAAGTTGGGTTGCTTCTGCAGGTTTTCTTCTCTGTGTTGGTAATTACTAGGGGTGTGGGAAAAAATCGATTTGAATCTGAATCGCGATTCTCACGTTGTGCGATTCAGAATCGATTCTCATTTTTAAATAAATCGATTTTATTTTTTTTTTTTTTTTATCAATCCAACAAAACAACACACAGCAATACCATAACAATGCAATCCAATTCCAGAACCAAAGCTGAGCCAGCAACACTCAGAACTGCAATAAACAGAGCAATTGAGAGAAGACACAAACACCACACAGAACAAACCAAAAGTAGTGAATATTATCAACAACAGTATCAATATTAGTTATAATCTCAGCATAGAAGTGATTAAAAATCCCTCATTGACATTATCATTAGACATTTATAAAAATAATAAAAAGAACAATAGTGTCACAGTGGCTTACACTTGCATGGCATCTCATAAGCTGGACAACACACTGTGTCCAATGTTTTCACAAAGATAAAATAAGTCATATTTTTGCTTCCTTTAATAGTTAAAACAAATTTACATTATTGCAATCAGTTGATAAAACATTGTCCTTTACAATTATAAAAGCTTTTAAAAAAAATCTACCACTCTGCTAGCATGTCAGCAGACTGGGGTAGATCCTGCTGAAATCTATGTATTGAATGGATACAGAATTGTTTCGAATCGGAAAAAAATTGATTTATAATCGAATCACGACCCCAAGAATCGATATTGAATCGAATTGTGGGACACCCAAAGATGTGTAGCCCTAGTAATTACATTACTTAGAAGTCTTAACGGTAGAGCTGAACCGGAAGCACTGAATAGGCGGCAGTACTAGCAAAGATACGAGCGAGATAAGAGTATCCTGCAGGGTTGAAAATAAAAGGTTTCTGTATTGCTGAAAACTTCTATTCAAACTCGCATCAAACTGTGCGATTTGCGCATAGTTGTATGGACGCTTTAGGACATGTGGAGGATCACGGTTCATGTGGTGAGTACTTCAACTTTCATAACTGCTTGTGTTTGATTAGCAGACAAACGCGTGACGCAAAGACACACGAGTAGGGGAATGCTTTTAAAGATGGTGACAAAGTTGCAAACTTGGCACCATGTGATTTATTCTCTGGCAAAGCAGGTGCGTAGAGAGCAGCTTCATTTTAAGATGTGTAGCAAAGACTTTTCTTATCTTTTATAAATCAGTCTTCCATGAAGTGGTGGGTGTATTTTACACAGGACAGGGTTATTTAGCTGAGGTGACATGTCCATGATGACATCCTGACCCCAAAAGGGACAAGCGGTAGAAAATGGATGGGATGGATCTTTTGACGCTGCCTTTTGACATGGCCATTTGCTCTTCTCTACCCCTGACGGGCACAGCTTTCATTCACTTTGGCTCAACACCCCGCCCCTTGCGTGTTTACGTAGGCTTCTCTGACGCACGTTGACGCAACACAAGAAACTTTTCAAAAGAATATGCTGGCTACGGTGCTTTAGTCACCAACTGCATTTGGGTATTGGTGAGTGACCACAGCTTTATTTACACATACACCAATTTGCTTGAGAACCTTTATCTTCACCTGTAGCGACTTTATCATGAATCTAATCCCCCTTCATCTCCCTCTTGGTGAGAAACTTGTGCGTAATCCTACATTTGTCACACTCACTACGCTTCCATGGACTAAATAGGTCTTATTTCTCAGATAGGTCGTTTTGTTGTATTTTCACAACTACATATGAAGTCCTAGTGTCCATGCACTCTCTCTAATGCAACAATTGGTCATACGCCATAGGGCCTCCCGTACACTGGGGGGCGCTTACTTCCTTTTCGCGCAGATAAATGTATGGCTTTATTGGTTGGCCTCTGATGACCATAACTGTATTTATATTAAGCAGTGGCACAGACATTCATGTCATTTCAAAACAGAAAGTGCAAGATTGTCAGAGACATTTTAAAACAAACTATGAGTGCACTTTTGTGCATGATGTCACTAAGGTGACCTATCAAAAAAACAATCAATTAAAGTGCACTTTTTGTACAGAATGCCACTACAATAGTTTAAATCGAATAAAGTGCACTTTTGTGCATGTCACACAAGATATTTCAATAACTGTCAAATAAATATTAGCTGCATAATGAAATCAAATAGAAATCAAATAGTGTATGTCCTTTGCTATGTGGTAGATTACTGCAGATGTTATCTCCTTCTGTTGTTGACTATTTTATTCATACGGTGTTGATCTGGAAGTGGTTGCCTCGGCATTTGTTGGCGTGGCACCGAACGGGGATGTTGACATGCGGAGTTTCAAGCACTCTTCATTCTCTAGCGGGTGACTTTTCAAATGATGCTACATATTGGCAGCAATGCTACTTTTTATAGCAACACTTTTGCCCCACACTTGGCAAATTACGGTTGTCTGTTCGACATATTTCCACTTGAAACCAAACCACCGCAAGACAATGGACCCCCTGCGGTTTTTCTTGGGAATTAATTCTTCTTTCACTTGTTACCAGATTGGCACCTTCTTTTTCTCGTATTACCACTCGCACCACAGCTAACGTAACCCAAGCTGCTACCTCTCTGCTCTGCGAGGGTGTATACGTATGTGACGTATGTAAGAAGGTGCACTTGTTTTATGTCTCTGTGAGGAGAGACAAAGAGTAATAAAAGCCAGTAGTGTAATGCCCGCAGCTAAAAGCAACTGCGTGAGAACGTATACTCGAACATCACGATTGTGCGATATAGAAAATGACTTAGACTAACCCGCGATATATCAAGTATATTCGATACATCGCCCAGCCCTACTTGTACTATTCTATTCAAAATGCTCCTTTCAGAAAAAAGCCTCCTGAATCCCCTGGCGACGTCTATTTAAAAAGTGTGTTTTACAGGAGCGCAGTACAGCCCTAAACATGGATCACAGCAAAGCTCCCTCCCAGCCCAAAATAAAACCAGCCTTTTTTCTTTAGTTTAGGAGTCAACCCCCACTTTACACACACTGATGTGTGCACCCAGCATGACTGTGCCGTGTCAGAGATAAATTCATGAATCACTGGTGCACAAATCAGCCGTGAGCTTGTTGCCAGACGAAAAGCGAGATGAGGAAGAGGAGGAACGGGGGAGAGCGGACAAGCATAAGCGGTTCAAGTGATTCACTTTAAAAGCTCTTAAAAAGACGGCGGAATCAGGAGAGGGCTCCCAGCAACCTGCACGGGGGAGGGCCCGCACCCCCCGGGGGCCTCGGTGACAAGAAATAGTCCGCAGACTAGACACTCGCCTCTATCGCCTTCCTTTTCCCTCCTTCCTTTCTAAAGCAGCCAAGACAGAAATCCACAACAGCAAGAAGCCAAGTAATGAGTGTGTGTTTAACACATGCTTGGGGTAAACATGCAAATCCCGCAGGAGCTGAGAAATGCACTATTTTGTACACACAAGTGCACTTGGAACAGAATCCTGTTCTGTCTGCACCTTGCGACCATTCCTCAGAACGTGTGAGGTGCCATTTTGGTGATGGTGGTTTGTGTTGGGGGGGGTTCTATCCAATTATTTCCTTCTGCCAAGTCACTCTGCCTCTAGGGGAACGACTCAAAGGGAGGCATTGATACAGGTGTGGTGAGGAGAGGACAATAGATGGCCTTTTTCTCAATCGCATCACCTGGATTAGGGAGAGGAGGGTCTTTGAGAACAATGGAGTCTCTGTTTTCTGTACCATCCAGTGTTATCGTTCTGGCTTTGCTTTTAAATGACACCCACACTGAAACCAATCCCCGCAACTTGGAGCATGCACGTTGAACTCGAGTAAATATTACAATTAACACCTCTATTCAAAAACATCCGACAATAAATAATGCTTGTACAATATGTTTTCCAATTCTTAAAAAGAACATGGTGTGAGTTCAACCCCTTTTGTATTCTAAAATGAGACTGCACGCCTCCCTCCATCGGGGCGAGACAACAAATCTCTGTTATCAAATATATTTAATTGTTTATCCATTCAGGTTTTGATGATTAGAATCGTCAGAAACCATGTTTTTCTATATGATGTTGAGGCAAAGAAAGATTGATAAGAACAAAGGGGAAAATGAAAACAACGGATTTAATTGATACGAGCAATTGTTTTGCAAATAAAAGCGTCCTGGAAGATCATTAAATCAGTTGTCAACTTACCAGTCCAGCCATTTATACAAGTCTCTAAAGGGTTTCCAACTGATAAAGTTGTTTCTCATTTATAGGACCAAAAATAGGATTGTTTATAGCTTTTGATTCGAAGGGACTGCGCTGCCTGTTTGTCTAAACACAAAAACAATGCACACTTCACAACACTAATTCCCAATTGTCGTTTGATACTCTGGTTCCGACCAAAAAAGAAAAAAAACATACCTGTTGCTGGTCCTGGTATGTTGCACAAGAAGTTATAAAAAGTGACAGGTAACGTAGTTGTTACACCTGTCCTGCTGTTCGGTCCGGTGCAGACCGTAGTCGAGGAGCACAGGGAAGACGTTCCCTTCCGGGTCGATGCCATTTCAAGGCCTTTTAATTTATATTTAACCTAGTAAAATTGTTCCTTGACTGTGAGTGTTTAATGTAGTGTAAAATCTTCTGTCGGTACCTGTACTAAGTTATTGGTATCTGGACAACCCTAGTAAGGAGTTAAATATAAATGTGTCACAAACAGTAGATTAGCAACATGTACTCCTGTCAAGGGTTTCATTCAGTAAGCATTTTGTGTTTGATGTCGCTTCTTACTGTCTTTGTTGAATTGTAAGTTAACATAGCAAGGGTAAAACACTAACATCGATGTTTTGTTAGCGTAGTTAGCTTGTAGAATAACAGCACTATGGCGTGGGATCAAATTATGTGCATTCCAAGTAATACCAGCATAAAGTAGATTATTAAAAATTAATAAATCAGCATGGATGACAGTTGATGACAATAACACCAGTGTTTCTATCGACATGTGTAGCACTCTCTCCTGAAAGATCAATAACGTTAATCTTTGTCTCATTTATTTATTTATTAATTAATATTTTTTGAGTTATATTTAATATTCCATACTGTTATGTCATTTGATTATTGTTATTTTCAACAATAATAACACTAAATATCCCCATTTTTTGGTAATAATAATAATAATGGATTAGATTTACATAGCAATTTTCTAGACACTCAAAGCGCTTTACAGAGAACTGAAAAAAACATAATTCATTCACTCCACATTCACAGATTGCTGAAAAATTATTATTATCATTATCAGACTTTATTCGTACAGTCAAAATCTATAATCGCTGCTTCCGAGAACTTGTCAAATTTGTTGCTCACTCACTGGGAAAACTTAAAGGTCAGTTTGTATAATTTCTTTCGAGGAAAAGTTATTTTGCTGTATATATATATTGTTATCATCTTATCGCCCAGCCAGCCCCCTTTGGGGATTTTTTTATTCGACTCTTTACTCCGGCTCAGACGCTTAGACTTCAAAAAGCTTGTAGAAAATTATTTTAAAGAGTTCTGTTATCTCACACGCACAAAGATGGAAAGAGCAGAGCAGAGACAGCACTTCCAAGGCATTTTATCTTATATATATCTCACAATCATTTTTTATTATTATTATTTACGCCTGCCTTCAGTTCTCTGAGACACGGCAATGACAGGCTGACAATTGCTCTGAGGTTTGCTCCAAACACCAGAGCGACTTATGGACATGATGGTCAGACCGCGCCAAGCTCAAGTACATGGCTATTTTAAATAAGATTCACGTATTTATAAAAGGGGGCGAGGTCTAGGCGTAGTCTGGGCATGCCAAGCCACACACACGTCCGGGCAGATTCCAAAGCAATTGCGATGTAACAGAAAAAAAAAATGTGCTTGGATTTTTGCGTGCGAACACTTTAATACATCTGAATTTTTACTTAAGTACACCTTTTTCTAGATCATACGTCCATTTTTAGCAGGAAAGCAACCTGAGGCCCCTTGCCTGCTTGGGACATGTCACGATACACGATATATATCTCGATATTTTGCCTTAGCCTTGAATGAACACTTGATGCATATAATGACAGCAGTATGATGATTCTATGTGTCTACATTCAAACCTTCTTCATACTGCATTAATATATGCTCCTTTTAAACTTTCATCAATCGCAACTAAATCAATTTAGCAAAACGGTATTTACTAAGCAGTCATTAAGCAGTGGCATAAACATACATGTCATTTCCAAAACAGAAAGTGCAAGATAGTCAGAGACATTTTAAAAGAAGCTATTAGTGCACTTTTGTGCATGATGTCACACAAGATATTTCAAAAACTGTCGAATAAAAATGAGCTGCATAATAGTTCCGTGGACGTTATCTCTTTCTGTTGTTGATTTTTTTTTCATACGGTGTTGATCTGAAAATAGTTGATTCTGCATATTGTTGGGTGTAGCATCCGAACGGAGATGTTGACATGCGGAGTTTCAAGCACTCCTTATTCTCTAGCGGGTGACTTTTCAAATGATGCTACATTAGCAGTGCTGCTACTTTTTGTAGCAACGCTTTTGTCGCATATTGTTCAACATATTCCCGCTTGAAGCCAAACCACCGCCAGACGATGGACCCCGTGCGGTTTTTTTGGGGAATTAGTTCTTCCTTCATTTGTTACCAGATTCACACGTTCTCTCTCTCGTATTACCACTCGCAACGCACCGTTAGCATCACAGCTAATGGTTGCCATTTAGCTACCTCTCAGTTCGGGGAGGGCGTGTGACGTTGCACGCGTGATGTATGTAAGAAGGTGCGCTTGTTTATGTCTCTGTGAGAAGTAGAGACAAGAAAGAGTGGGAAGAGCCTGTAGTGTAATGCCAGCAGCTAACAAGCAACTGCGTGAGAACATATACTCGAATATCACAATATACCGTATTTTTCAGACTATAAGTCGCAGTTTTTTTCAGTTTGGCCTGTAGTGCGATACATACTCCAGAGCGACTTGTGTGTGAAATTATTAACACATTACCGTAAAATATCAAATAATATTATTTATCTCATTCGCGGAAGAGACAAAGGAAATGTCAGCAATCGTCACACACACGTCAGCAATCGTCACACACACGTCAACCAATAAGAATCCGGCAGACGAGGGTCATGGCAGAAGTGCATTGTGGGTCATGGAATGCTCACTGCTATATGCTACTGCCGTAGCTATTAAAATGGATCACTTCATCGTTGGCGTAACTTATATAAACTGAGAAGGGCTGAACAAAAATGGCACCGAAAAGGAAATCATGTACTGCAGATTACACAATATCAAATAATATTATTTATCTCATTCGCGGAAGAGACCAAGAAAATGTCAGCAATTGTCACACACACGTCAACCAATAAGAATTCGGCATTGGAAGGTCATGGCAGAAGTGCATTGTGGGCTAGGTATGCTCAGTGCTAACTGCTATATGCTTCTGCCGTTGCAATTAAAATGGATCATTTAATCGTTGGCGGTAACTTATATAAACTGAGAAGGGCTGAACAAAAATGCCGAAAAGGAAATCATGTACTGCAGATTACACAATATCAAATAATATTTATCTCAGTCGCGGAGGAGACCAAGAAAATGTCAGCAATCGTCACACACACGTCAACCAATAAGAATTCGGCATTGGAAGGTCATGGCAGAAGTGCATTGTGGGTCATGGAATGCTAACTGCTATATGCTACTGCCGTAGCGATTAAAGTGGATCATTTCATCGTTGGCGGTAACTTATAAAAACTGAGAAGGGCTGAACAAAAATGGCACCGAAAAGGAAATCATGTACTGCAGATTACAAGCTGGATGTAGTGAAATATGCAGCAGAAAAGGACAAGAGGAAGCGGCGCATACCTTTGGAGTTGGCAGAGTTGTTTAGAAGCGACATCGAGGAAGAAGATTTCATCGGATTTATCGAATAGGAGTGACAGTTTGTTTGATAAAGGTATAGCATGTTCTATATGTTATAGTTATTTGAATGACTCTTACCATAATATGTTAGGTTAACATAGCAGTTGCTTATTTATGCCTCATATAACCTACACTTATTCAGCCTGTTCTTCACTATTCTTTATTTATTTTAAATTGCCTTTCAAATGTCTATTCTTGGTGTTGGATTTTATCTAATAAATTTCCCCCAAAATGCGACTTATACTCCAGTGCGACGTATATATGTTTTTTTCCTTCTTTATTATGCATTTTCGGCCGGTGCGACTTATACTCGGGAGCGACTTATAATCCGAAAAATACGGTAGTCATTTTCTATATATCGCACAGAGACAAACCCGCGATATATAGAGTATATCGATATATTGCCCAGGCCTAAAGTGGAGTATTCAAGACGTCTAGGAGAACAAGCAGTTGACGCAGACTTGAATATTGCTGTATAAAAAGTTTTTTTCAAAAGTGTGCAGCTTTTCAAAGGCGCAAAGAAACTAGGTTGTGGTGGTGTAAACATACACTAAGGAACACGCGCAGGTTTATTGTCCATCAGTCGCTTCTGAGTTACAGTCGCGACTTGTCCAACATTGTACTTTGGGAGTAAACTCTTCAAATGTAATCCTATTTCAGCGTCAGTACGAGATTGGTGTTCGATGAGTCAGGCAACGTTGGCGGCCTGGTGGCTGCCTGCAGGGGAGATGAGTGTGTGTGTGACAGCATCAAGCAGCAGGGGAGTGGACCCAGTCAGCCCGATCCCGCCTGAGCTGAACGACAGGTTCCCTCGGCTCGGGCGCGCTTCTTTTCCCCACTCTTGCGTCCCTTTAACGACCTGATCCAACCATTAAATAAGCAGCAATTATGCGGCATGTGCGCTTGTAACCGCCATGTGGTGATGAGTGTCGTTGTGCAGCTCCGACGAGGACGGAGGAGGTTGAGAGGGTGAGAGAATTGTGAAAAAAAAGAGGAAAGAGTGAGGGCTGGGTGACGTGTAAGAGTGTCACAGCAACTTAACCTTCAAAAAAAATGCCCACCGGTGCTAGAGTGGGAGGATGCCATTAAAAGACAGAGAAGGGGTGAGGAAGAGAAAGAGTGATTGACGTGTGGGAGAAAATGGTAACAGAGGACCTTGTTAAAGTTCTGGAGGATGGCAGGAAGGTACAGATGAAAAAACAAATGTTTGCAGGGCAAGAGCAAGCAATTTAGAGGCAGCAAAGAAAACCAGCACCGGAGGCACTTTGGATTGACTTCAGGGCCGACACAGGAGGAGTAGATGAGGAAAGCTGCGGGTGGCAGGGTGGAGCAGAAAGCTTGGATGTACAGTATGTAACCTCAGGTTTTTGTTGTACTTTTTTTAAAAATTAACTCCACAAGACGGCAGTAGCTGCTTTTAAAGCACCGGAATTTTCGGAGTATAAGTCGCTCCGGAGTATAAGTCGCACCGGCCGAAAATGCATAATAAAGAAGGAAAAAAACATACATACGTCGCACTGGAGTATAAGTCGCATTTTTGGGGGAAATTTATTAGATTAAATCCAACACCAAGAATAGACATTTGAAAGGCAATTTAAAATAAATAAAGAATAGTGAACAACAGGCTGAATAAGTGTAGGTTATATGAGGCATAAATAAGCAACTGAGAAGGTGCCTGGTAGGGCTGGGCGATATATCGATATATACGCTCGATATATAGGCTCTTTTCGCTCTTTCCTGACTTTCCTTCTCACAGACGAGCAGGCGCACATTTTTACATACGTCACGTACTGTCACGTCATACGTCACATACGTGTCCGCCCTCGCAGAGCAGAGAGGTAGCATACTGGGCTACGTTAACTGCTAACGTACCCGTACGAGACAAAGAAGGTGCGGATCTGGTAAAGAATGAAGGAAGACTTCATTCCCAATAAAAACAGAAGCATCGTCTGGCGGTGGTTCAGCTTCAAGCGGGAATGTGTCGAACAGACAACCGTAATATGTCAAGTGTGGGGGGAAAAAGCGTTGCTATAAAAAGTAGCATTACTGCTAATATGTAGCATCATTTGAAAAGTCACTCGCTAGAGAATGAAGAGAATTTCATAACCGTAGTAACCTACCACGTAGTGAAGGACGAATACTATTTGATTTCCTATTATGCAGCTCATTTTTATTTGACACTTAAAATGTCTCTGACAATCTTGCACTTTATGTTTTGGAAATAACTTGAATGTTTGTGCCATTGCTAAATAACTTTAATAAAAACACTTTTGGTCGATTGACTTAGTTATGATTTCCTTTTCTGCATGAAAGTTTAAAAGTAGCATATATGAATGCAGTATGAAGAAGAATGTTTTAATGTAGACACATAGAACCATCAAACTGCTGTGATTATATGTATCAAGTGTTCATTCAAGGCCAAGGCAAAATATCGTAATATATATCGTGATATGGCCTAAAAATATCGCAATATTAAAAAAGGCAATATCGCCCTATGTTAAGCTAACATATTATGGTAAGAGTCATTCAAATAACTATAATATATAAAACATGCTATACGTCTACCAAACTATCTGTCACTCCTAATCGATAAATCCCATGAAATCTTCTTCCTCGGTGTTGCTTCTAAACAACTCTGCCAACTCCAAAGGTAGACAATGTGCCGCTTCCTCTTCTATCGGTATGTGGCTTACGTCAGAGTAATTCACAACTTCCAGCTTGTAACCTGCAGTATAAGACTTCCTTTTCGGTGCCATGTTTGTTCAGTCCTTCTCAGTTTTTGTAAGTTAGCGCCAATGTTCAGATGGTGGAAGTAGTAGCAGGTAGCATCTTTTTTCCCCACAATACACTTCTGCCATGACCCGCCTCCGCCGAATTTTCATTGGTTGACGTGTGTGTGACGATTGCTGATATCCAGCTAGTCTCTTACGTGAATGAGATAAATAATATTATCTGAAAATATATGGTAATGTGTTAATAATTTCACACATAAGTCGCTCCAGAATACAAGTCGCAAACTATGAAAAAAAAAAGTGACTTATAGTTCGGAAAATACGGTATTGTGAGTGGGGTTGTACGGTATACCGGTATTAGTATAGTTCCGCGATACTAATGAATCATTTTCCGTACTATACCGCCTCTGAAAAGTACTGGTCCGTCAAAATGTAAACAAATACCATTGGTGGATTAACACCTAACATCCACTGTAATGATACCTAGTAAATTAGCTTATCTAGTCGATAGTACTATGATTATGTAGATATTTTTTGGCATCCTCTTCTTTCGTTTTGTAAAAATGCATATTATGTTTATAAACTCAGGAAATATGTCCCTGGACGCATGAGGACTATGAATATGACCAATGAGTGATCCTGTAACTACTTGGTATCGGATTGATACCCAAATTTGTGGTATCATCCAAAACTAATGTAAAGTATCAAAATAATTAATAATAAGTGATTATTACATTTGAACAGAAGTGTAGATAGAACATGTTTGAAGAGAAAGTAATATGATATTAACAAGTAGTTTAATCATTTATTTTCTACCACTTGTACTTAAGAATGTTGACAAAACAGAATGGCCCGCTTTTAGGGGCCTTTTTTTGCTTACTTATTACTAAAAGACAACTTGTCTTGTATGTTCACTATTTTATTTAAGGACAATCTTGCAATAAGAAACATGTTTAATGTACCCTAAGATTTTCTTGTTAAAATAAAGCCAATAATGCAATTTTTTGTGGTCCACCTTTTTTCTTTTAGAAAAGGTCCGAAAAGTATAAAAATAATTTTGGTACCTAAACATTGGTATCGGGAAAACACTGGTCATCATTAGGCAGAAGGCTCTAACTCTGCATGCCGTACTGTTTACAAGAAATTCATCAGTGGCATTTATGCTGACTGAGCACTTTCCTACTTACCGCTATCATTGATCATGTGGTCAAAGAGTCAGGATTTCACTCCGTTAATGCACTTCAAATCATTATTAAAGTTTTAAAAAAATAACTCGATGTTGGAGGAGGCAAAGTAGAGAGAAAGTTTGAGGGTGTGAGGGAGGGATGGAAAACAAGAGGATAGGACAGCAACAGACATTCCAATTAGAGATGAGAGATTGATGAGTCAGAAGAAGAGAGGGAGGAAGCAACAGGGAGACGGAAAAAGCGATACAGTAAGAAACAGAGACAGCGCTTTACAGGAGCAGATGGATCAATTATGCAGCCAATATTACACCGAGAAGAAGTTTGAGCTTTAGGGAAATAGACATGCAAAGACGTAAAGAGGACAGAAAGAATCAAGCGAGTTGGAAGTAGAGGAAACTAAACGAGACAGCGGCCCAATCAACTGAACAGATTCCAGACAAATTGCTCCAAACAAAGCCAAGGCCCAGTTCCCTCTCCAAGGAGACCATCCTATGACACACCCACTTGGAAACAACACAGCAGAGATAACTGAATAAACCTGCTGCCTCTATTTGACCTTAATGCATTGTTGGCTTTAAGGGAGGATTTAAAGGCCATTTCCAGGCTCGAGGGGCCGACGACGCATGCTGCGGCCGCTGTGTTACGCAAGTCGTGAAAAAGGAATAATTCAATAGTTAATAGTTTAGGTCATTTCAAACTTACCTAACAAGTTATGTTAAAAAACATGTCTTTACACTTGTCTGAAAAGATGCGCAAAAGACTATGTTTCAAAAGGGGGGAAAAGGCTAAAGAATGTGTAATTGTGAGGTAAATAGAGTGTGTAGATAGGTGCATATACAGTAGGGCTGCAAATATTTGGGTGTCCCACTGTTCGATTCAATATATATTCTTGGGGGTCACGATTCGATTCAAAATCAATTTTTTTTTTCCAATTCAACACGATTCTCGATTCAAAAACGATTTTTTTCCTGATTTAAAAGCATTCTATATTCATTCAATACATAGGATTTCAGCAGGATCTACTGACATGCAAGCAGAGTAGTAGATTTTTGTAAAACGCTTTTATAAATTGTAAAGAACAATGTTTTATCAAATGATTGCAATAATGTAAATTTGTTTTAACTATTAAACAAACCAAAAATATGACTTACTTTATCTTTGTGAAAACATTGGACACAGTGTGTTGTCCAGCTTATGACATTACCATCAATTGATTAACGTGGAACCCGACTTAAACAAGTTGAAAAACGTATTCGGGAGTTACCATTTAGTGGTGAATTGTACGGAATATGTACTGAACTGTGCAATCTACTAATAAAAGTATCAATCAATAAATCAATGAGATGCGATGCAAGTGTAAGCCACTGTGACACTATTGTTCTTTTTTGTTTTTTTTATAAATGTCTAATGATAATGTCAATGAGGGATTTTTAATCACTGCTATGCTGAAATTATAACTAATAATGATACTGTTGATAATATTCATTTTTGTTTCACTACTTCTGGTTTGTTCTGTGTGGTGTTTGTGTCTCCTCTCAATTGTTCTGTTTATTGCAGTTCTGAGTGTTGCTGGCTCCGGTTTGCTTTTGGAATTGGATTGCATTGTTATGGTATTGCTGTGTATTGTTTTGTTGGATTGATAAAAAAATGAATAATAAATAAAAATAAAATATTAAGAAATAAATTTATAAATAAAATAGATTTTTAGAAAAATGAGAATCGAGTCTGAATCGCACAACGTGAGAACCGCGATTCTAATTCGAATCGATTTTTTCCCACAACCCTAATACTATACAGTATTTGTTATTTGATTTTTCGATATGGCACAGGAGCTTATTCCCTCAATTTTTGTTTCATTTGACCACAAAACTTTCCTCCAGAAGGTCTCATCTTTGTCCATGTGATTTCAGATGAAACAAAAATTGAGCTGTTTGGCCACAATATGTTTGGAGGAGAAAAGTTGAGGCCTTTGATCCTAGGAACACCATAGCTACCGTCAAGCATGGTGGTAGCTATGTTTTTTGTGACCAAAAAGTATGTGCTCCAATCACTCTATCACAAAAAATAATAGTTGTAGAAATTATTGGAAACTCAAGACAACCATGACATTATGTTCTTTACAAGTATATGGAAACTTTTGACCTCGACTGTATATTCCCTAAAAATATACAGTGTATTTATATATACATAAACATACATAGGCATGCACACACACACACACTTGTACAAATAAAGGAAACTATGTTTTTCCTTTATATCACAGGGTGTACTTTACACTCCCAGTCTCCAGGGATGCACAGTCGGGCCAGGTGTGAATTGGAAGCAGTTGGTGTGCATGAAAATGTCCAAAAGACCTGCACGTGGGCCTCCTTTCGCACCAAATTCAATTTCCTGCTGCAGCCTTTCCTGCCCAGCGCCCCCGAGGTGAGCGTGAATGGTGACATGACCTTGTCAATGTCTGACGCGATGAAGACGCAGCACATGTGTATATTATTAGTTGGGTTTAGTCGGGCTGCGCTGATGCTGCTGACATGTTGTTGGGGGGATACTGAGTGGAAAATTGAGCTGACAGACATAAAAGTCTTCAGGTTTTATGAGCCATCAATTATTTGCAGTGTATAATAACCTTACGAGCAGGCTGAGTTTGCAGGTGTGCGATGGCTTTAAACTAACATTGAACATTCTTCTGAAGAGATAGATAGAATATCTACAGTATCAGGATGCAGTTTGTAAAAAGCATCAGCCTGCGCAGAGATTAGTGGGGATGCTGTTGTAGCAGCAAATGTATCGAAACTGGACCACAACCAAGTGGCTTTAACAAAACAACATCAACTAGCTTGTTAAGGTCTGATTGGACCCGTAATGGAACAAGAACTACATTAGTTTCACTTGGTTTGCCTGTGAAACAAACTCTGTTGGGAAACAACAACTGTGTTGTTAAAAGGAAGCCACATGTAGTGTCTTTGATCTATTGATTGAAACTTTTATTAGTAAATTGCACAGTTCAGTACATATTCCGTACAGTTGACCACTAAATGGTAACACCCCAATAGTCTTTTCAACTTGTTTAAGTCGGGGTCCACGTTAATCAATTCATGGTACAAATATATACTATCAGCATAATACAGTCATCACACAAGTTAATCATCAGAGTATATACACTGACTTATTAACATTATTTACAATCCGGGGTGTGGGATGTGAAGAGGGGGGTTAGGTGTGGTTGATATCAGTACTTCAGTCATCAACAATTATATCATCTGAGAAATGGACATTGAAACAGTGTAGGTCTGACTTGGTAGGATATGTACAGCCAGCAGAGAACATAGTGAGTTCACATAGCATAAGAACAAGTATATACATTTGATTATTTACATTTGATTATGTACAACCCAGGGAGTTGGTATGTGGAGGAGGGTGTTAGTCTAGGGTTGTAGTTGCCTGGAGGTGTTGTTTTAGTGCGGTATTGAAGGAGGATAGAGATGCACTTACTTTTACACCTGTTGGGAGTGCATTCCACATTGATGTGTCATAGAAGGAGAATGAGTTAAGACCTTTGTTAGATAGGAACCTGGGTTTATAGCGATCATTTACATTATGGAAGTAGTTTGACATGTACTTTGGTATCAGGAAGGTGTAGCGAATTTTATAGACTAGGCTCAGCGCAAGTTGTTTTACTCCGTCCTCCACCTTGAACCAGCCCGTTTTCCAAGTACCATATTTTTTGGACTATAAGTCGCAGTTTTTTTTCATAGTTTGGCCGGGGGTGCAACATATACTCCGGAGTGACTTATGTGTGAAATTAAGACATTACCGTAAAATATCAAATAATATTATTTAACTCATTCGCGGAAGAGACGCAGAAAATGTCAGCAATCATCACACACACGTGAACCAATAAGAATTCGGCGTGGGAGGGTCATGGCAGAAGTGCATTGTGGGTCATGGAATGCTAACTGCTATATGCTACCGCTGTAGCTATTAAAATGAATCATTTCATCGTTGGCGGTAACCAAACTGAGAAGGGCTGAACAAAAATGGCACCGAAAGGGAAATCATGTACTGCGGATTACAAAATGGACGTAGTGAAATATGCAGCAGAAAACGACAAGAGGAAGCGGCGCATACCTTTGGAGTTTGCAGAGTTGTTTAGAAGCGACATCGAGGAAGAAGATTTCATCGGATTTATCGATTAGGAGAGACAGATTGTTTGGTAAAGGTATAGCATGTTCTATATGTGTGATTACTGTATTTTTCAGATTATAAATCGCTCCTGAGTATATTGTTCACTATTCTTTATTTATTTTAAATTGCCTTTTAAATGTCTATTCTTGGTGTTGGATTTTATCAAATAAATTTGCCCCAAAAATGGGACTTATACTCCAGTCCGACGTATATATGTTTTTTTCCTTCTTTATTATGCATTTTCGGCCGGTGCGACGTATACTCCGGAGCGATTTATAATCTGAAAAATACGGTACTCACGGACGAAATCACCAATAAAAAACAAATCCATTGTTAAACCTGGATATAATGGAAATGATACAAATATGACTGAAATGTGTTCATCTTAAGGAGAAGGAATGTTTGTCTGGGGAAATCATTTGTCTGGGACCACTTATTCGTTCGTCCCCGAAAAACTAAACCGCCAATTTACCAATGTCCAATTGGTAACTTTAAACACCGGCTATGTCTGCCAACACACTACAAAGTTAAAGGCAGCCAGAACAACCCGTACACCCTCAACAAAACTTGTGTTGTTTTGGACGACGCCAACGATGCAAGATCAAAGTACAGGCAGGGTGTCAACCGTAACTTGAGAGGCACTCCTTTTTGTTTTTTTTATTTCTACACATGTAGAAATTAAAAAAAAATACATGACTAGTGATGCAACAAAACTTCCGTTGCCGGAAAAATACTTTTGACCGGCGGAACAGCACTGTCGAAACAAGATGTCGTGACGACGTAGGAAACATGCACAGGATTGTCTGCAGTGGAGGCAACATGTCAGTGATGTGAACATATTTTAATACATCCGAAACATACCCACGGACAGTGATAGACAAAATGTGCAAATATTAAAAGGACAGTGGTGACTTTTAAGGAGAGCAAGTCCAACAAGATCAGCAGCACAATACAAGTGTAATATGTCCGCTGAAGCTTGCCTCTTTCGTCGAGGACTTTGAAGGACAAAGTGGAGTCTCTAAACACAACTACAGTCTATAACATTTGTCATATTTGTTATTCATTTAATCTATACAGTCCTGGACGATGGCTGAAAAGAAAAGATGAGCGCGGCGGTCCACAGTCAGCTTGAAGAAATACCAAAAAAAGCGAGGTGACTTTTCCTGTTTAATGGGCAATTTTTGGGCTTTCTGCAGTACTCATTTTAAAATATTCTTCTCACTCCGTGCAGAGAATCAACAGCAGGACAGCAAGACAGCGCAACCGAACGTGATAGTTGGTACTGTCACGTGATTAACTGTGTAGCGTGTCCCTCTCCTTGCTTACTGACCACTTCCTGTTATGTAACGTTTACCAGACCGCAAGTGCTTTTGTTCATGCAATCAACCATGCTTCATTCTTTCCGACAATATGTATTCCGATGACGTCGCTATCGCAGTACAAACTGAAATCATTTTATTGGTTCAGCCCTAATTGGACGCCCTCTCCATGGGCCCAGCTTTAGACCGATTTTTTTTTTTTTTAACACCCCCCCACCCCTTATTGTTTACCTGTATCTCACCTTTTTTGTACGGGGCGCCGAAAGTTGGCAGAGCCGTCAGCGATCCTGTTCTGTCTCCCTATAATGTTTGATCCTGTTTTTGTCTCCCTTCTGTTCTGTCTCCCTGTAATGTTTGATCCTGTTCTGTCTCCCTTCTGTTCTGTCTCCCTGTAATGTTTGATCCTGTTCTGTCTCCCTGTAATGTTTGATCCTGTTCTGTCTCCCTGTAATGTTTGATCCTGTTCTGTCTCCCTTCTGTTCTGTCTCCCTGTAATGTTTGATCCTGTTCTGTCTCCCTTCTGTTCTGTCTCCCTGTAATGTTTGATCCTGTTCTGTCTCCCTTCTGTTCTGTCTCCTTGTAATGTTTGATCCTGTTCTGTCTCCCTTCTGTTCCGTCTCCCTGTAATGCTTGATCCTGTTTTGTCTCCCTTCTGTTCTGTCTCCCTGTAATGTTTGATCCTGTTCTGTCTCCCTGTAATGTTTGATCCTGTTCTGTCTCCCTGTAATGTTTGATCCTGTTTTGTCTCCCTGTAATGTTTGATCCTGTTCTGTCTCCCTGTAAATGTTTGATCCTGTTCTGTCTCCCTGTAATGTTTGTCTGATCTTGATTGGGATTGTGCGGAAAATTGTAATTTTCCCTCGGGGATTGATAAGTATTTCTGATTCTGATTCTAATTGAACCATGGCTTATGTCAAACAGCGCCTCTGCAGGTTGTCCTAAGGGTAGTAGTAACTAGTGCACTCCATTGTGCCTCAATTCAATCAGTTAATATGTCCTAGCCTAATCAATATGGATCAAAAACTGCTTATTTTACAAAACCAGGACATAGGGAAGGGAATAGAAAGATGTTCCGCTGCACCGCCATTTCTGCAGAGCAGCCTTAAATGTTTTCAATATCACATAAGGGCACTGCATCATCCACCATTCAATACCCGATCAATAGCGCAAACCACCTTCCACCTCGCCGACTACATTTAGACACATTAAGGTGACTGCTAATGAGTGGCCGTGCTCGTGCGTATGAGTGCAGTAAAAAAGAAGGGGACATTGAGGGCGATGTCAAGGGTGTTCAGTTCCATGTGGAAGAAATTTGTGAAATGAAAAAAATGTGACAAAGACAGAGAGTGAGATGATGGTCGGCCAGGAGTAACGAAAGGGAGGAAGGTTAGTGCACAGTCCTTCATACAGTCCACAATGGATGGTTCTTGGAACTATTAAATGTAAGGCTCATGTTTTAAGGGCGAGACGTGGGGAGGGAAGTGCGACTAAATTACAAATGAGCCCATCATCCTGGGCCTATCCCAGCTCTCTCCCTCACACCTACTTCCAAATCCTACTTGCCAAGATGATGCGGTGTGGGATTTAAAAATGTCGACATCCTCAACCCACCCCCCTGCAACGCTTTTACCCCTGCGGGGTCACAGAAAAACACATCTCTCAGGTCTACTAAATTCACTAAAGTGGGGGTTTGCCTTTAAACGGAGTTCGCTGTTACTCCAACAGGAATTAATGCATGGTCTCCACAATACTGAGTCAGTTCAACATGAGGAATCGAACATTTGGCAGAGGGCGTCTCAGCTAATGGTGTGGAAATGTGTGCCTGAAAAAAAGCAAGTCACGTGCCTAATAACCTCTCTCATTTAAGATAATAGTAATCTATTAAAAAGGAGGGTGGGGCTATATTATGAAACACCTTCTTGTATACTGTACTGATATAAAGTGTCTCCTACAAACACACCCGTCACATTTCAGTAGCATTTACATAACTTTGCTGAATAAGCATGTGTCCGACACCTCGGTCTACTGAGACACATCCTTGCTTATCCATGCAGACTGGTCGAGAGTTAATGGGCGGCCGAGGGTGAAGTCGGCTCTCTTAGTTGCTTTGTTGGGTCTGCTCCTGTCTTTGGCCATACTCCCATGGACCACCGGAGAGGCCACCACAGTGTATGGGTGTTGAAATTATGTTTTTCTTTGGTTTCTTGTCTATGCATGCTGCAATGGTGTGTGCGCAGTATATATTGTTGGTAAAAAAAAGTTTGGGGTGGGGGGTTTGTTGTTTTACTTTTGTAGCTGTATGTAGAAATGGCACTGCTCTTTTAATATCCTTAGTGTTCTTTGATGTTTCCCTCTTACATACACATTTATGTGTGCTATGGCTTTAAGGTTTTATTTCCTTGGCCTCAGTCTGGCCCAGGCTTAGACTGAATATTTTTTTCTCATCCCAAGCCACCCCACCAGCGTTAAGCTGTTTCTCACCTTTTTTGTAAGGGGCGCCGGAAATTGGCAGACTCGTCGGCGATCCTGTTCTTTCTCCCTGTAATGTTTGTCTGCTCTTAGACTTTCTTACACAAACTTTATTGATCCACAAGGGAAATTGTTCCACACAGTAGCTAAGTTACAAGGGATGGAAAGTTGAAGCATGGAAAGGATAATGCAGGTATAAAAGGTAGACTAAAAATGGAATGGAATTTATTTACCCTCAGGGATTAATAAAGTACTTCTGATTCTAATATTCAGGGGCCAATACTGTAGATATGAAATAGTAGTTATTATAGTAGTGCTATCCACTGAAACCGAACAAACATTACACAGTGAACATGTTGTATTTAGTTGAGCAGCATTAATCCTTTTGCCAGGAATGTTCCTGATCATTAGTTTGTGAAAATAAAAGGTTCCTGTAGAAGTGTATGGTTTGTGTTTCCACCGCATTTCACAGTTCAGGGGAGTCTAAACAAATCAGGCTGATGACATGTGGATATTTTGACAGATACCATGTAAATAAACAGACAATATTAGGGCATATTTATTTTACTTAAGTGCAAGTAAATGAAATAGAAAGAGAAAAACTATGTGATTTAAAAACAAAGTAAAAAGTCAGCCTTTTGTGCAGAGTGTCCACCAGACAAAAAGTTGTCCCGTCAGGAAATGATGAATTCATAAGGGTCGGGCTAATCCTTATGGTCCATTTCAGGTGTGAATAACAATATAAAAAGAATACATGTCAGTGTTTATCTCCAGAGACAACATAAATACATCAGATTTTACGTCAGCCTTTTAGCTTCAGCATTTTGGTTTTATGGCGTATCACTGACTACTTTTACAGCATGTAACAAAGTACAGTGTATAGTGAATATTTGATGTTCCACTCATCCTTCATTTCCCATTTATCTATCTTCAAACTACGAGGTCGGAGTCCAAGTTAGCAGCTCGCCTCGCCGCTTTAAAGTACGGCTGAATACTTTATATTCCTTTTTAAAGACATTTAAAAGAGTCCTCGAGCATTGCGTATTGAAATGAAGTTTGTAAAGATTAATAAACCACATGAAACTGCATACTAGTTTAAAGACTACAGCAAAGTAAAAACTGTGCAAAACTTTTCCAAAGATCTTCAGTATACTGAAGCCCCAAAAAAAGTTACTGCTAGTGAAAAATTCCTTTCATTCTTCTTTCTCTACGTCGTCAAGTATTAATTATAAACAAGACGTAAGAAATAAACAAGATGTCCTCGCATACTGAAATCACAAAGTTTTACAAAAGGCCCAAATGTGATCAGCTAATAAGCGTTCGACAACACAGCCCCATTGAGGTTCCTGACAACTCCTAAGAGTCCCACCTTGCTATTAGGAACCTAAATAAGTTCCTGTTACGCTAAATCTACCTGGGTAGTTGTTGGTGGAAACACAAGGGAGTATCAAGCGGGTAAATCGGAAAGTTCCTGTAAAAGGTCCCTGCGGTGGAAAGAGGGCTCATGTCATCTAGCGGTAACTTCTCCTTTTGGAAATCAACATCAATACCTTAAGACAGGGGTGTCCAAACTTTATCCACTGAGGGCCGCACACTGAAAAATCAAAGCAAGTGGGGGCCATTTGGATATTTTTTATTTTAAAAAACAATACAATATATGTTTAAAAAATATACATTTCGGCCTCCACTCAGGCTTGATCTCAGGGACTCCAAAGGGTTTTGGTCAAAAAAATATTAAAAATGTGTCATTCAGTATTATTTTTTTATTATTATTCAAGTTTTAAATCTGCAGATCAACATTAAGTCCATCTGTCAATATAATGATTTTAAAGATTTAAGTTGTATGCTCTTTTTGTCAAAGACAGGCCTGTTTTTTGATGGAAAAAAAACAAAATATGCAATATTATCACCCAATATTTTTTTAAGAGGAATATTTGAGATTATATAATAATTGGAGCCTTAAAAAAGTCAATAACTAATAACACCATTGATTTTAATTCATTATTATTTTTTGAGCAATGACACTTAAAAACAAGTCACACTAAAATGATTGGGGATCCAAAAGGGTCCCACTCATTAAAGTGTTAGAAAATAAATAAATACTCGAATATCACGATATAGTCATTTTCTATATTGCGGAGACAAACCCGCGATACATCGCGTATATCGATATATCTCCCAGCCCTACCTACAAGCACAGTGTCTTACTGTTGGTTGTTGCAAAATGTTCTTTATCACATTGTTTACTTTCACATGTCCATTAAAAATATGATTCATGTACGATGGCTCAGGTGTGATTCACTACAATAGTCTCACAGCTGCTGATGCTGAGACAAGCAAGGTTTTAAAAGAAATGTGGCAGCAACGCTCTACATTGAAACACAAGGTTAGAATACACTTGCAGGTGAGAGGTGACTATGATGTGCGCATTTTTTGCACGCATGCGTACAAGGTCATTTTGCGACGGAGGGCGGAGGACGGAAGGGGTCTTAAACAGTAGCATTGTTGTGTGTTGACACGGATAAGGTTAGGTGGGATTCACCCTGGATTACCTTACATTCGAAGAAGGGGCCTAAAAGAAGTGAATTCAGGTTTAATTTGCGCCTTGAGATATAATTTAATTAACTGGTTGCTGATATGTGAAGGCGATATTCACTTTGGTAAGATACTGTAACTCTTCCAAAAACATCACATAGTCGTGTTTTTGGAAAGCCTTCAACAGGACTTAATTACATTTGGCATTAGTTCTTAGGACCGTTTATTCTTTTTTTTACTTTGGATCTGACGGGAACGATTCCAGCAGTCTGGCGACCCCCTCAGAGTGTAAAACAACCATCCCAGTGGGGGGTAAGGGGGACCCCAGCAGCTAGGCGCTGTGTTGTCACTAAGCTATTGGTTGGAATAGCGTCCCTGAAAATGGAGTCCGATAAACGAGCAGGAAGCGATTAACACAGGACGTCCTTAGAAGTGATGTCTGTGGGTGATAACGTGGTTGCTTATGTGAATGACACACACACACACACACACACGCACACACACACGCACACACACACGCACACACACACACACACACACACACACTTGGTCACGGTATTCACATGGTGAAGGACAAGCTAACAACACGCCTTGTCATCTTGCAACATTACTGTTCTTCCTCATTACGAGAATATCATTCCACTTCCCTTATTCATCACTGGACATGTACAGTCATGGTCAAAAGTTTACATACACTTGTAAAGAACATAATGTCATGGCTGTCTTGAGTTTCTGATCATTTCTACAACTCATATTTGTTTGTGACAGAGTGATTGGAGCACATACTTGATCACAAAAAACATTCATGAAGTTTGGTTCTTTTATGAATTTATTATGGGTCTACTGAAAATGTGATCAAGTTTGTGGATGGCTACCAAAAGCGCCTTATTGCAGTGAAACTTGCCAAGGGACATGTAAGCAAATATTAACATTGCTGTATGTATACTTTTGACCCAGCAGATAGTCACATTTTCAGTAGACCCATGATGAATTCATAAAAGAACCAAACTTCACGAATGTTTTTTTGTGACCAACAAGTATGTGCTCCAATCACTCTATCACACAAAAATAAGAGTTGTAGAAATTATTGGAAACTCAAGACAGCCATGACATTATGTTCTTTACAAATTACTGTTTTTTTCGGAGTATAAGTCACTCCGGAGTATAAGTCGCACCTGCCGAAAATGCATAATAAAGAAGGAAGAAAACATATACAAGTTGCACTGGAGTATAAGTCGCATTTTTGGGGGAAATTTATTTGATAAAATCCAACACCAAGAATAGACATTTGAAAGGCAATTTCAAATAAATAAAGAATAGTGAACAACAGGCTGAATAAGTGTAGGTTATATGAGGCATAAATAAGCAACTGCTATGTTAACCTAACATATTATGGTAAAAGTCATTCAAATAACTATAACATATAGAGCATGCTATATGTTTACCAAACTGTCACTCATAATCCATAAATCCCATGAAATCCTATACGTCTAGTCTCTTACGTGAATGAGCTAAATAATATTTGATATTTTACGGTAATGTGTTAATAATTTCACACAATCGCTCCTGAGTATAAGTCGCAGCCTGAACTATGCCAACTAGGCCAAACTATGAAAAAAAAACGGTGACATATAGTCCGAAAAATACGGTATATACACTTTTGACCACGACTATAAACTTTAAGACCAATGTCTTGAAAAAATATATTTCTCTTGAATCAACACAGTAGCAATACGATGATAAATGTTAATTAAAAAACAAAATGTAGGATATAAATATAATGGAAGTATAATTGTTTGTATATATAATTGGTGCAAAGGTTTAACATGTGTATAAGGATATTTCACATGCCTTTACTGTGTATATAATTGAACTAGGGCTGGGCGATATGTATATATTTTTTTAATATCTCGATATTTTAGGACATATCGCGATACACGATATATATCTCGATATTTTGCCTTAGCCTTGAATGAACACTTGATGCATATAATGACAGCAGTATGATGATTCTATGTGTCTACATTCAAACATTCTTCTTCATACTGCATTCATATATGCTCATTTTTAAACTTTCATGCAGAGAGGGAAATCACAACTAAGTCAAATGACCGAAACTGTATTTTATTAAACAGTTAAACAGTGGCACAAACATTCATGTCATTTCAAAACAGAGAGTGCAAGATTGTCAGAGACATTTTAAAACAAGCTATAAGTGCACTTTTGTGCATGATGTCACTAAGATGACATATCAAAACAACACTAAATTAAAGTGAACTTTTTGTACAGAATGCCACGACAATAGTTTAAAACAAATAAAATGCACTATTGTGCATGATGTCACACAATATATTTCAATAAGTGGCATATAAAAATGAGCTGCATATCAAATAGTATACAGTATGTCCTACGATGTTGATGTGGAAATAGTTGCTTCGGCATTTTGTGGGTGTGGCACTGAACGGAGATGTTGACGTGCAGAGTTTGAAACACTCTTCATTCTCTAGCTGGTGACTTTTCTAATGACGCTACAAATTAGCAGTGCCGCTACTTTTGGTAGCAACGCTTCTGCCGTATAAATGTTCAACATGTCCCCGCTTGAAGCCAAACCACCGCCAGACGATGCACCCTGTGCTGTTTTTCTTGGGAATTAATTCTTCCTCCATTTGTTACCAGATTCGCACCTTCTTTCTCTCGTATTACCACTCGCAACGCACCGTTAGCATCACAGCTAATGTCACCCATGTCGCTACCTCTCTGCTCGGGGAGGGCGTGTGACGTTGCACGCGTGACGTATGTAAGAATGTGCGCTTGTTTTAAGTTGCTGTGAGAAGTAGAGACAAGAAAAAGGGAGGGACGCATGCAGTGTAATGCCCGCAGCTAAAAGCAACTGCGAGAACTTATACTCGAATATCACGATATAGTCGGGCTGGGCGACATACACGATATATCGCGGGTTTGTCTGTGTGCGATATAGCAAATGACTATATCGTAATATTGGAGTATACGTTCTCACGTAGGACTTTTAGCCGCGGGCGTACATTTCAGTCTCTCCTCGCTCTTTTCTGTCTCTCATTCTCACAGACAAGCAGGCGCACATTTTTACATACGTCACATACATGACCTCGCAGAGCAGAGAGGTAGCGGTGTGGCTAACGTTAGCTGCTAATGTAGCTGTACGAGAGAAAGATGGTGCGGATCTTGTAACAAATGAAGGAGGACTTCATTCCCAATGAAAACAGCGGGGTTTCCATCGTCTGGCGGTGGTTCGGCTTCAAGTGGGAATATGTCGAACAGACAACCGTAATATGTCAAGTGTGGGGGGGAAAAGCGTTGCTATAAAAAGTAGCATTACTGCTAATATGTAGCATCATTTATAAAGTCACTCGCTAGAGAATGAAGAGAATTTCATAAACTTAGTAACATACCACATAGTGAAGGATGAATACTATTTGATTTCCTAATATGCAACTCATTTTTATTTGACATTTAAAATGTCTCTGACAACCTTGCACTTCATGTTTTGGAAATTACTTGAATTTTGTGCCACTGTTTGATAACTTTAATAAATACAGTTTTGGTCAATTGACTTAGTTGTGATTTCCCTCTCTGCATGAAAGTTTAAAAGTAGCATATATGAATGCAGTATGAAGAAGAATGTTTTAATGTAGACACATAGAATCATCATACTGCTGGGATTATATGCATCAAGTGTTCATTCAAGGCCAAGGCAAAATATCATAATATATATCGTATATCGCGATATGGCCTAAAAAAAGGCAATATCGCCCAGCCCTACGATATAGTCATTTTCTATATCGCACAGAGACAAACCCGCGATATATCTAGTATATTGACAAATTGCCCAGCCCTAAATTGAACAGTATTTATGTTCTGTACAATGTGTATTTATAATATGTTGTGAAAAGGAAATTTCATATTTTTTGGGAGCTCATTTTGTACTTGACTTTGTTTATAGGGTTAGGTGCAATAAGTGTTCAACTTCAGCCTAAACCCTTTCGGTCTGCAACATTTTTTTTTTAACTTATAAATGTGCAACTGCTTGTTTATGTAAAACGGTTTGTTTATTTTGTTGACCATTGACCGAAGAAATAATAAACTAAACTAATAAACTAAAATGTAATCTATTTTCTGTGTGGATGTGTACAACCCAGTTTGTGGTTCAATATCACAATAAAGGCTGGGTTCACACTTGTTTGGTCTGGCTAAAACGAACATCACTCTAATATTCGGTCCAAGTCAACAATGAGCTTTAGGAATTCTCTGCGTTATAGGTATTGAAATGTCCACAAAGCAAAGTCATTTCACAAAAGCGCCTTTATCACTAAAATGGGAGTCCAAAAGGTCGAGCGTGTACGTACTGAAGCGTCTATACAAAAGGAAAGGTTTTAGTGCAGGTATGGAAAGGCTATTCATCCAATACATTAAAAACCTGAAAAAATACTGACATTACTTGGAAAACCTTTGTGAGCAGAAGAGAACAAACACACCTAACCTTTTTGGAAAAAAA
The DNA here is from genome assembly GCF_033978795.1 of Nerophis ophidion. Taxonomy (NCBI): domain Eukaryota; kingdom Metazoa; phylum Chordata; class Actinopteri; order Syngnathiformes; family Syngnathidae; genus Nerophis; species Nerophis ophidion. The sequence continues at coordinate 1,443,363 of NC_084621.1, forward strand.
AAAACTCCTGACATTTATCAGACTGGTGCTGAAGGCTGCAGGGAGGACAGCTCATTTCGACCGGCCTCCTAATGATAAGACCTAATAATCATTAGCACTAAAATAAACACATGCAAAGCCTTTGCTAGGCTGGGTACTAATGAGCTACTAAGCGCTTGCCTGTAACCGCTTTTATTAGGACAAAAAAAAGAATAATAAACTCCCCGCGATCCATCAATTACATTCCTCTTAATAGAGCCAGTGTAATGCTCATTCTGGGACACTTGCGATGATGAATGGGCAGCCAGGCTTGGCAAGCGCTACAACATTCACACAGCATCACTCATCATGGGGAGAGATAACTACACTTATAATGCGAGCACTACAGTGACACAGAAAGGAAAGGCATCGCCAAACCATCACAGGTGTTCACTTTACCGAGAAGGGCTACGCTTTTCCAAGAAACACTCCAAACATTATCATTGCGGAATTTAGGCAGAGAGACAAAAAAAATACAAGAACACACAGTGAAGAACTATGTTTTTCTTGGCAAGAACATCATAATAGATAAGAGCAAAGACGTTTATTTGATGTTGCAAATTTTGCAAGTTGCAAACTGATGCCAAAGGCGCAACCTGGTTCACATCTGTAATAACTTTGCATAAACAATGACATTTTTTTTAATTGAAATTGGAAAAGATTGAAGAGGCATTTTGAATTGAAGTTTCTGCAGAAGATCCTTAAAAACAGTAAAACGCTCAGGTCATGCAGAGGTAGGGCTGTGTTTTTTAATATCTCGATATTTTTAGGCCATATCGCGATGCATGATATATATTTCGATATTTTGCCTTGGACTTGAATTAACATTTGATGCATATAATGACAGCAGTATGATGATTCTATGTGTCTACATTAAAACATTCTTCTTCATACTGCATTAATATATGCTACTTTTAAACTTTCATGCAGAGAAGAAAATCCCAACTAAGTCAATTGACCAAAACTGTATTTATTAAACAGTTATCAAGCAGTGGCACAAACGTTCATGTCATTACCAAAACAGAAAGTGCAAGATTGTCAGAGACATTTAAGTGTCAAATAAAAATGAGCTGCATATTAGGAAATCAAATAGTGTTTGACCTTCGCTATGTGGTAGGTTATTAAATTCTGTCACGTCATCTTTATGCGGGATCGTTCCTCCAATGCAAACACAGACACTCCGGACGTAAACGTAGAGGTAGGAAATTATTTAATAAATAATACACCGTATAAAACTGACAGAAACCAAAAAAAGAAAAGCGTGTCGAACGCACGGGAAGCCAGGGAAACAACTTAGCACTGAGTCTAGAACGTGAAAATGTGAATGTTGCTTACCGCAAACAAGGAAGCCAGGACGAGTGATAAAAAAGGGTAGGTTTAAATATTGTCTCTTGATTAGACACAGGTGTGTCCCAAAAAACCGAGGCAGGTGAAAATCATCAGTTGCCAAAACAAAGAAGGAAGTACAACCAGGAACTATCCATCCATCCATCCATCCCGCTTATTCCCTTTGGGGTCGCGGGGGGTGCTGGTGCCTATCTCAGCTACAATCGGGCGAAAGGTGGGGTACACCCTGGAAAAGTCGCCACCTCATCACAGGGCCAACACAGATAGACAGACAACATTCACACACTAGGGCCAATTTAGTGTTGCCAATCAACCTATCCCCAGGTGCATGTCTTTGGAAGTGGGAGGGGCCTATCCCCAGGTGCATGTCTCTGGAAGTGGGAGGAAGCCGGAGTACCCGGAGGGAACCCACGCATTCACGGGGAGGACATGCAAACTCAACACAGAAAGATCCCGAGCCCGGGATTGAACCCTGATTACTCAGGACCTTTCTATTGTGAAGCAGACGCACTAACCCCTCTGTCACAGTGAAGCCCAACCACCAAACCAGGAACTAAAGAAGTCCAAAACTAACAGAACATAACTAAACTGAACATGATCCGGATCATGACAAAATCCTTTTTTTTTTTCATACAGTGTTGATGTGGAAATGTTTGCCCCTGCATTTTGATGCTGCGGAAATGTGGCACCGAACGGAGATGTTGACATGCGGAGTAATCACTCTTAATTCTTTAGCAGGTGACTTTTTAAATGATGCCACATATTAGCAGTAATGCTACTTTTTATAGCAACGCTTGTGCCGCATGCTTGACTTATTACGGTTGTCTGTTCGACATATTCCCACTTGAAGCCAAACCACCGCCAGATGATGGACCCCCTGGAGTTTTTCTTGGGAATTACTTCTTCCTTCATTCGCGCCTTCTTTCTCCCGTATTACCACTCGCACGGCTCTGCTAGCGTCACAGCTAACATTACCCATGCTGCTACCTCTCTGCTCCGCGAGGGCGTATACATATGTGATGTATGAGGTGACAGTATGTGACGTGTGAGGTGACAGTATGTGACGTGTGAGGTGACAGTATGTGACGTGTGAGGTGACAGTATGTGACGTGTGAGGTGACAGTATGTGACGTGTGAGGTGACAGTATGTGACGTGTGAGGTGACAGTATGTGACGTGTGAGGTGACAGTATGTGAGGTATGAGGTGACAGTATGTGACGTGTGAGGTGACAGTATGTGACGTGTGAGGTGACAGTATGTGACGTGTGAGGTGACAGTATGTGACGTGTGAGGTGACAGTATGTGACGTGTGAGGTGACAGTATGTGAGGTGTGAGGTGACAGTATGTGACGTATGAGGTGACAGTATGTGACGTGTGAGGTGACAGTATGTGACGTGTGAGGTGAAAGTATGTGACGTGTGAGGTGACAGTATGTGACGTGTGAGGTGACAGTATGTGACGTGTGAGGTGACAGTATGTGAGGTGTGAGGTGACAGTATGTGAGGTGTGAGGTGACAGTATGTGACGTATGAGGTGACAGTATGTGACGTGTGAGGTGACAGTATGTGAGGTGTGAGGTGACAGTATGTGATGTATGAGGTGACAGTATGTGACGTGTGTAAGAAGCTGCGCTTTCTGTCTGTGAGAAGGAAAGAGCGAGGAGAGCCTGTAGTGTAATGCCTGAAGCTACTCCAATATCACGATATATTCATTTTCTATATTGCAAAGAGACAAAACCCCGATATATTGTGTATATCGATATATATCGCCCAGCCCTATGCAGAGGATAATAAAACTAGAATTTTTGGAGCATGTCACAAGGAATCTTTGACTAGTGATAACATCTTGTTGCTATGTTAGCCATTTTTGTGAAGTCCTATGCTGTCCAATACTTCTGTGGGGACGCTTCAATATGTATACCATGTACTTGTGCTGATTAGTCGTTTGCCAAAAAAATGAAGATCGCAATATTGCTGCTGCTTCTCCTCATCTTCACATTGTCAACATGCAACCAATTAAGTTAGTCCCGCCTCTTCTGCTACAAAGCCAAGATTGCAATGATTGAGGGAAATTAAGCTTAAAAAGGGCTGCAACTATCTTAATTAGTCAAATCAGACTACAAAGCGTTTCATTCAGTGGCTCTAGTTTAGCAATCTGCTTTCAAATTCAGCTTGAGATATTTTTAGGCATGTGCTTACCAACGACGACGATGGAAAATCCATTCATAAATATGCATTTATACTGTAACTATGCTGCTCATTTGGCTGTTTCCAAAAAAACAAAGAAGTCCTAAACCAATGTCCACTTAAAAGCAAGGACAGGCAAAGTGCTAAAAAAACAATAAAATATATATCTTTTTTTAAATGAAAAAAGGACAGTTAACAGCAATAACAAACAATAAAACACCTCAACTACTGTAACTTGCTGAAAAATGATCAAGCATTTTGTGATGATGTGTTTAAAAAGCTGTCATATTGTTGACTCCTGGCATTTCAAATAATTTACCAGAATCAATGTAAAGAATTGTATCATAGATTCATTCTTAACATTATCCTAACGTTATCCAAAAGATTGTATTGTATGACACCCGGAAATTGGTGCCTAACATTACTTCGTTGAGCAAGGTTTTTATTTTTTTTTAACCAAGAATATGAGGAAATTCTCCCACACTTTACATATTTTCACCTGCGATATTGCTGTGAGCGGACTCGCGTCACTCCGGGGAAACACAAGTGATGACGTCACGATTATTGAAAATTCAATTTTCTGTTTCAGAAAACTAACTAAAGCTGTGAACAGAGGTGGGAATCTTTAGGCACCTCACGATTGGATTACGATTCAGGAGAGCTACCATTCAATTCAAAATCGATTACTGATGCATCTTTAATTTATTAGTTTAGTTTAGTCTTTATTTGAAGGGACAATGCACAGAGACCTTAAACTCAAAGACAGATATGTTCTGCACCAGATTATAGCTAATTAGCTCATTTCCATCTGCAGTCCCTGGTTACCTAAATCAAAGAGATGTATTTTGATGCAGTTTTACATTTATTTTCCATCCATCCATCCATTTACTACCGCTTGTCCCGTTCGGGGTTGCGGGGGATCGCTGGAGCATATCTCAGCTGCATTCGTGCGGAAGGCTGAGTACACCCTGGACAAGTCGCCACCTTATCGCAGGGCCAACACAGATAGACAGACAACATTCACACACTAGGGCCAATTTAGTGTTGCCAATCAACCTATCCCCAGGTGCATGTCTTTGGAGGTGGGAGGAAGCCGGAGTACCCGGAAAGAACCCACGCAGTCACGGGGAGAACATGCAAACTCCACACAGAAAGATCCCGAGCCCGGGATTGAACCCAGGACAACTCAGGACCTTCGTATTGTGAGGCACATGCACTAAACCCTCTTCCACCGTGCTGCCCACATTTATTTTCATTTCAATAAATAAACCTATATCACTTGCAACTTAAAAAAAAAAAAATCAATCAATTTGGAATAAGAAACAGTTCAATTAATTCTTACATTTATTCAATTTATTCTGTGAGGTGGCTCGCTGCAGTCAGCCAAATTTTAAAACGGTCTGCATTACTTTATTTACAATAAATACAATCGATAAAATGATTGACGTTTACTAATCGATGTTATAATCGTCCATGTACGAATTGCGATGCGTCTAAAAAACGATTATATCCCCCACCTCTATCCGTGAAAGCATTCAAAGTTTGAGTATTGTAGTTCTAAATTGGGCCTTGAGCTGAAGCAGCAATCCAGGAAGTTGGACACAACATAAAGACAATACAACCTAAGGTAAAAAAAAGAAAACCCCTTTAGCAAAGGCCTGGCCAAAAAAAAAGCCCTCAGCCATGTTCATAGAGCATCTCAAACTATTTTCTCCTGTTAGCCGTCGTGTTGCTGCCGCCATAAACAACGTAGCCTTGAGTGTGGGGGTGGGTTTCTGAATACACCAATAACTAATGTCACCCAAACAAAAGCACTGGACAGGAAGGTGAAAGGTAGAAGGGATAAAAAGATGAGAACAAGGCCACTTGTCTGGCTGTACTAGACAGAAAAGGTGGGAGGGATGGATTGGGAAAGATGGGAAGTGGGTGGCCACGCGAAGGGGGCAAAGAGGGGGCGTCACCCGGCTTAAATCGCCTCCTCGCTGAAACTGAGCCCGCCAAAACAGAGACCTAACCCTAATTTGCATTCAAAGTGTTACTTCTTTCTCAGAAGTTGTGAAATACATTAAAAACCGGGAAGGATGCGGCCTCCTCCCCTATGCTTGAGCCTGCGTGCCCACCAGTTTCTCAGGCCAGTCAGCCACCCCCGACACGCATGCAGCTTACTCAGCCATAAAGACAATGCCCGCCATACCCCCTCCCTCACACACAATCCCAAAACTCCCCCTCACATAAGCTGAGTCCTCTTCAATAAAAACATCACCATGGTAATAGGCCAAGCCTTCCTGACCCACATGCACCATCCCTCGCTTTGAGTGCTTGGCAACACACCAAGTCTTTCTATGTAATAATCAATTCATATAATATTAGCAAGTCTGTCAAAATGATGACATTGAAGCAATGAGGCATAAAGGAGTGCAATACCAGGCCGCAACCAGTAGAGGCGCTCACGATTTAGTTGAATCATAGTCATGTGTAAAGAGTTTGGCCAACTGAACGAGAGGCGCCATGATTGCTGCCAATGGAGTGTGCAGCTGTGTCCGGAAGCATGCAATTTGGGTCGTTCTGACGTTAGTTAACCTGACGAAATACAAAACCCAAAACCAGTGAAGTTGCCACGTTGTGTAAATCGTAAATAAAAACAGAATACAATGATTTGCAAATCCTTTTCAACAAATATTCAATTGAATGGACTGCAAAGACGATATACTTAATGTTCGAACTGGAAAACTTTGTTATTTTTTGCAAATATTAGCTCATTTGGAATTTGATGCCTGCAACATGTTTCAAAAAAGCTGGCAAAAGTGGAAAAAAAGACTGAGAAAGTTGAAGAATGCTCATCAAATACATATTTGGAAAATTCCACAGGTGAACAGGCTAATTGGGAACAGTTTGGTCTCCTCGGTTCCCAAACGTTTGAGTGTTGTTAAAAGGAAAGGCCATGTAACACAGTGGTAAAATGCCAGTGCGCCCTATGGTCCTGAAAATGGGGTATATATGTATTTTCGGATGTAACCAACCTGCAAGCAGTCACTATAACCACCTTCATTAAAACTGCATCAGCTCACCTTGAATTCAGCATGAAAGTTTTCAAAGTGCTTCGAAATTCAATCAAGTCATTTGCCCGCTTAGACGGGCGGCGGGAAGGGGGGCGGTAAGGGTAAAGTGGTTGATGTCAAAGCACATAAGAGAAAAACTGAGGAAAAATAAGAACTAAAAGGATTTAAATGCAAGAAAACTAAAAAGCTATGTTTCTGCCTGTACTGGTTAAGCTTGGCATTGCTCAACACTCATAAATATGGAAAGACTTTTGTTTTGTGTGTCCCATTCCACCGGCTCTCAGTACACACTTTACTCCCTCCCCTTGGAGCATTTCATGCTCCGTAAAATGAAATGGAACATAAAAAAAGGTCCACAGCATGAATAAGTCACAAGCCTACATGCACGGTCAATGACAATAGTGAATATTTCTAATAGTGTGTGTGCAAAAGAGAAACCTACATACTTGCCCCAATTACTGCACAAAACAAACAGCCGAGACGGAGAGGAAGCCGAGAGAATGTTCAACTGGTTTCATGGCGCTCACATTCATATGTTAATAAGTTATCTGCATGCCATGGATGTTTGCTCTACTGACTGCATCACTCTCAGTGGCCGGGGTCACCTGCGCTCTCGCCAAATTCCATCAAAAAACACACTGCGCCTGTATTACACACGTCCATCAGCAGAATAAAGAGGGATTCTGTTTAAGCTGCACGCCTTCATCGAGTGGCATGGAAATCGGCCGGGGAGCTTTTGCATAATAACAAAGACAAACAATTTCACTTTCTTGAAGGAAATTTTGATCTGAACAAGGGCTATTGAAATGGCAGCAAATCATGTAATTGCAGCAGGTACTCACAAATAGCAGGGCGTCCCTTTCATACAGCATACAGTACAATTGAGGATCTTTGACTATAGCAATTTTTATAGGTCCTTAAACACAACAGAGAGCACTTCTGTCAGGTGGAGAGGATTTTTTTAGCAAAAGCTTCTCTTGGCTGCTGACATAAATGACTAGTATGGGCAGTGTTCGCCTGAAAATATATATTTTTAACAACAATCCCAGAATCCCACAATGTTACTACAAACCCTGTTTCCATATGAGTTGGGAAATTGTGTTAGACGTAAAAATAAACGGAAAACAATGATTTGCAAATCCTTTTCAACCCATATTCAGTTGAATATGCTACAAAGAAGGGAAGTGAATTATATTTATATAGCGCTTTTTTTCTAGTGACTCAAAGCGCTTTACATAGTGAAACCCAATATCTAAGTTACATTTAAACCAGTGTGGGTGGCACTGGGTGCAGGTGGGTAAAGCGTCTTGCCCAAGGACACAACGGCAGTGACTAGGATGACGGAAGCGGGGGTTTAACCTGCAACCCTCAAGTTGCTGGCACGGCCGCTCTACTAACCGAGCTATACCGCCACAACATATATGATGTTCAAACTGATAAGCATTTTTTGGGGGGGAAAATAATCATTAACTTTAGAATTTGATGCTAGCAACACGTGACAAAGAAGTTGGGAAAGGTGGTAATAAATACTGATAAAGTTGAGGAATGCTCATCAAACACTTATTTGGAACATCCCACAGGTGTGCAGGCTAATTGGGAACAAGTGGATGCCATGATTGGCTATAAAAACAGCTTCCCAAAAAATGCTCAGTCTCTCACAAGAAAGGATGGGGCGAGGTACACCCCTTTGTCCACAACTGTGTGAGCAAATAGTCAAACAGTTTAAGAACAACCTTTCTCAAAGTGAAATTGCAAGAAATTTAGGGATTTCAACATCTACGCTCCATAATATCATCAAAAGGTTCAGAGAATCTGGAGAAATCACTCCACGTAAGCGGCATGGCCGGAAACCAACATTGAATGTCCGTGACCTTCCATCCCTCAGACGGTACTGTCACAAAAACCGACATCAATCTCTAAAGGATATCACCACACGGGCTCAGAAACACTTCAGAAAACATCCATCCATCATCTTCCGCTTATCCGAGGTCGGGTCGCGGGGGCAGCAGCCTAAGCAGGGAAGCCCAGACTTCCCTATCTCCAGCCACTTCGTCCAGCTCTTCCCGGGGGATCCCGAGGCGTTCCCAGGCCAGCCGGGAGACATAGTCTTCCCAACTTCAGAAAACAACTGTCACTAAATACAGTTTGTCGCTACATATGTAAGTGCAAGTTAAAGCTCTACTATGCAAAGCGAAAGCCATTTATCAACAACATCCAGAAACGCCGCCGGCTTCTCTGGGCCCGAGATCATCAAAGATGGACTGATGCAAAGTGGAAAAGTGTTCTGTGGTCTGACGAGTCCACATTTCAAAATGTTTTTGGAAATATTCGACATTGTGTCATCCGAACCAAAGGGGAAGCGAACCATCCAGACTGTTATTGACTCAAAGTTGAAAAGCCAGCATGTGTGATGGTATGGGGGTGTATTAGTGCCCAAGGCATGGGTAACTTACACATCTGTGAAGGCACCATTAATGCTGAAAGGTACATACAGGTTTTGGATTAACATATGCTGCCATCTAAGCGCCGTCTTTTTCATGGACGCCCCTCCTTATTTCAGCAAGACAATGCCAAGCCACATTCAGCACGTGTTACAACAGCGTGGCTTCCTAAAAAAAAGAGTGTGGGTACTTTCCTGGCCCGCCTGCAGTCCAGACCTGTCTCCCATTGAAAATGTGTGGCATATTATGAAGCGTAAAATACGACAGCAGAGACCCCAGACTGTTGAATGACTGAAGCTCTACATAAAACAAAAATGGGAAAAAAATCCACTTTTAAAGCTTCAACAATTAGTTTCCTCAGTTCCCAAACGTTTATTGAGTGTTGTTAAAAGAAAAGGTGATGTAACACAGTGGTGAACATGCCCTTTCCCAACTACTTTGGCACGTGTTGAAGCCATGAAATTCTAAGTTAATTATTATTTGTAAAAAAATAAAATAAAGTTGATGAGTTTGAACATCAAATATCTTGTCTTTGTAGTGCATTCAACTGAATATGGGTTGAAAAGGATTTGCAAATCATTGTATTCTGTTTATATTTACATCTAACACAATTTCCCAACTCATACGGAAACGGGGTTTGTATATTAAAAAAAAAATAGAGCAACTCCAACTCAATCTCAACTTTTCAATACTTTAGATACAAATTTACAAAGCAATTGAGAATACCTACAAATACAATACTAAAAAAACCAAAACCTAAAATTAACAAAAAAAGGAACACTATTAATAATTATATTTTCAATAATACTTATTTCATGTTTTTAAACCAAAAAAATACTTTTAAAATTAAATCAGCAAAAAGAAAAAAATTATAAATTCTTGAAAATTATAAATCCTAATAAATAAATAAATATTGCGATTTGGATGTGAATTGATTCCTGGTGAATAGTGTCTTTTTTTTGCAACAGATCCTTAAAAAAACAGCATTTGGAGGATCTATGACATGTGTATTCTTTGCAGTAGATCCTGTCCATTCAAGGACATTTAACTATACTTTCAGTAAGTCCTTAAACACAGCAAAGAGCTCCAGTCATATAGAGGATCCTCAAAAATAGAAGCTCTTTGGTAAACATTTGTGCAGTAGATTCTTAAAAACAGCACATACTTCAGTCATCGAAAGAATCTTTCACTAGTGTTTTTGCAGTTGATCCTTAAAAACAGCATAAAGCTCCAGGTTAAAACATCAAAAAAAAATCCCGGGCGTGGCACCGCTGCTGCTCACTACTCCCCTTACCTCCCAAGGGGCAAACAAGGGGATGGGTCAAATGCAGAGGACAAATTTCACCACATCTAGCGTGTGTGTGACAATCATTGGTACTTTAACTACAATCTACTGCTCACACTTATTACATCATGTACCAAATACAATTGTTTCGAGGCCGGTAAGCACAACCAGAATTATGCCGTATATTTGGCGCACCGTGTCGACTTTTGAGAAAATGAAAGGATTTTAAGTGCGCCTTATAGTCGGGAAATATGGTAAGTTCACACTATATGCAAATTTGTATAAGAAATGGGAACATTTTAGGACGCATGCGTAGGTACAAGCCAGTCTGCCCCACAACAAGTGGATAGAGAAAAAGAAGGAAGTTGACTACAATGGCAGACTCGCTCTATCATATATGCAGATATGTGTTGATGTCACAATTAGGGAAAAATGTCACAAATTGGGCAAATTCCAAACTGCTCATTTGAAGGACATATGAAGGAAGGCAAGATTGTTTCAGAAATATCTCCGCAATGCATCCATGGTTTATTATATTCAAGCAGATCCAGTGCACACAAAGCATGTACCAATCGGGGGGGAAAAAGTTGGTTTTGCATATAAGTTACCCATAATAGTTATTTTTTTTTTCTTTTTTTTTTTTTTTCAAATAGTCCAAGAAAGACCACTACAAATGAGCAAAATTTTGCCCTGTTATATAATTTAATAAATCAGAAACTGATGACATAGTAATGTATTTTACTTATTTATCTCTTTTTTCTACCAAAAATGCTTTGCTCTTATTAGGGCAGGGGTCGCCAACCTGCGGCTCCGGAGCCGCATGCGGATCTGTAGCGCCGCCTTAGTAGCTCTCTGGAAATTTTCCAAAATATATGAAAAATAGAAATGATGAGGGGAAAAAAAACATATTTTTTGTTTAAATTTGGTTTCTGTAGGAGGACAAACATGACACAAACCTCCCAAATTGTTATAAAGCACACTGTTTATATTAAACATGCTTCACTGATTCGAGTATTTGGTGAGCACCGTTTTGTCCTACTCATTTTGGTGGTCATTGAACTCACCCTAGTTTGTTTACATGTATAACTTTGTCCGACTTTCTCAGACGTGATTTATGCCACTTTTTTTATGTCTATTTTGTCCACCAAACGTCTCAAGCTGTGCGGGAATGCACAAAGGTGAGTTTTGTTGATGTTATTGACTTGTGTGGAGTGTGCTAATCAGACATATTTGGTCACTGCATGACTGTAAGCTAATCAATGCTAACATGCTATTTAGGCTAGCTGTATGTACATATTGCATTACAATGCCTTATTTGTAGCTATATTTCAGCTCATTTAGTTTCCTTTAAGTCCTCATAATTCAGTTAATATCTCATGACACATTATCTGTATGTAATATGGCTTTTAATTTTTGCAGCTCCAGACAGATTTGTTTTTGTATTTTTGGTCCAATAGGGCTCTTTCAACATTTTGGGTTGCCGACCCCTGGGTTAGGGGGTACTTGACTTAAAAAAAAAAAGTTCACAGGGGGTACATCACTGAAAAAAGGTTGAGAACCACTGATTTAAAGGCCTACTGAAATTAGATTTTCTTATATAAACGGGGATAGCAGGTCCATTCTATGTGTCATACTTGATCATTTCGCGATATCGCCATATTTTTGCTGAAAGGATTTAGTAGAGAACATCGACGATAAAGTTCGCAACTTTTGGTCGCTAATAAAAAAGCATTGCCTGTACCGGAAGTAGCAGATGATGTGCGCGTGACGTCACGGGTTGTGGAGCTCCTCACATCTGAACATTGTTTACAATCATGGCCACCAGCAGCGAGAGCAATTTGGACCGAGAAAGCGACGATTTCCCCATTAATTTGAGCGAGGCTGAAAGATTTGTGATGAGGAAAGTTAGAGTGAAGCACTAATAAAAAAAAAAAGAAAAGGCGACGGCTCCAGGCGGCGGCAGTGGGAGAGTTTCAGATGTAATTAGACACATTTACTAGGATAATTCTGGAAAATCCCTTATCTGCTTATTGTGTTAATAGTATTTTAATGAGATTATAAAGTCATACCTGAAAGTCGGATGGCTGCAGTGAACGCCAGTGTCTCTGAGAGAAGCCGAGGAGCCAAGATCACAGCTGCCTTTTTGAGCTACAGGATGAGGTCGCGTAATCCACTCAAGTCTCCGGTAAGAGCTGACTTAATATCACAATTTTCCCATCCAAAAACTTACTGGTTGACGTAAAGAAACATGTTCGCTTCACCGCTCTGTGTTAAAGCAAAGAAACACCGGCTGTGTTTTGGTTGCTAAAGACAGCTGCAATCCACCGCTTTCCACCAACAGCATTCTTCTTTGACGTCTCCATTATTAATTGAACAAATTGCAAAAGACTCAGCAACACAGATGTCCAAAATACTGGGTAATTGAGCGATGAAAAGAGACGACTTTTAGCCGTAAGTGGTGCTGAGATAATTTGACCCCTCCAGCCAATAACGTCACAAACACGCGTCATCATACGCGTCATCATTCCGCGATGTTTTCAACAGGAAACTCGGTGGGAAATTTAAAATTGCAATTTAGTAAACTAAAGCGGCCGTATTGTCATGTGTTGCAATGTTAATATTTCATCATTGATATATAAACTATTAGACTGCGTGGTCGCTAGTAGTGGCTTTCAGTAGGACTTTAAGGCAGTGGTTCTCAAATGGGGGTACGTGTACCCCTGGGGGTACTTGAAGGTATACCCTGGGGGTATTTGAGATATTTTTCAAATATTCTAAAAATAGCAACAATTATCTTTTATAAATATATTTATTGAATAATACTTCAACAAAATATGAATGTAAGTTCATAAAGTGTGAAAAGAAATACAACAATGCAATATTCAGTGTTGACAACTAGATTTTTTGTGGACATGTTCCATAAATATTGATGTTAAAGATTTATTTTTTTGTGAGGAAATGTTTAGAAGTAAGTTGATGAATCCAGATGGATCTCTATTACAATCCCCAAAGAGGGCACTTTAAGTTGATGATTACTTCTATGTGGAGAAATATATTTATAAATGAATCACTTGTTTATTTTTTAGTTATTTTTATATCTTTTGTTCCAAATAGTTCAAGAAAGACCACTACAAATGAGCAATATTTTGCACTGTTATACAATTTAATAAATCAGAAACTGATGACATAGTGCTGTATTTTACTTCTTTATCTCTTTTTTTCAACCAAAAATGCTTTGGTCTGATTAGGGGGTACTTGAATTAAAAAAAAAAATCACAGGGGGTACATCACTGAAAAAAGATTGAGAAGCACTGCTTTAAGGGACAAGTCCTGCCCAACCTTGTTCTTCTTGACCTGCCACAAAGATGGCCTCTAGAACTATTTAGTTGATAAACACTCAACAGATTGCTTCCAGAAGTGCAGCCCTATGGGGGAGGCAAAGTTGCACCTGAACTAATAAATACAGCGCACACAATGGATAACTTGCCAGTGTCTTGAGTGCATTAAGGACAACTTTGCAGCTCCACCCTCAAGTCAACTGTAACTAACTGAGGTTGATGTGTGGAAAGAAAAGCGAGGAGCAGGGGTGCTTTTTGGGACAAGGACGGAAGTGTGAGTGTGTTTGCGCGTGCACGTGTGCGCGTGCAGGACGAAGACGCAGCTGTCAATCACCTGGAAGGCGACACCTTGCAGCCCCGCGGAGCCACACCTTAAAAAAAAAAGGACGCTACGTCACCCACCGAAACTCAGGTCAAAAAGGACCGAAACGGCAGGAATACACGACACCTCCGTGAGAGTCAACAAAGTAAAGTAAGGTGGACATATTTGATGAATATGTTGGATTAATTGCACATTAAAACGAGAGGCACCTGTCGGACTTCCGCGTCGCGGTCCGCCGTGTCAGGTGTAGCGGGGTTTCGAGCACTTCGAAAAGACAAAATAAATCACTTTGTCGGCGACGTCTCTTACCGTGTTGTGCGAGAGTCGAGGCGAGCAGCAAAAGCATCACTTTAACGCAGTCTTGTCCACTTCGGACACCTTCTCTCGCCATGGTCCGTCCGGCCGTCGTTCGCTCCCAAATACGCCGGGGATTTAATGAAAAAAAAAACTCCTACTCGAGCGTCCGACTCTTGTTTTGTTTTTGTTTTTCAACCAAAAAAAAAGTCGTCTTCAGTTTAATCCCGTAAACAGTTACAAACAGGTCAAATGTGCTCCCCTATTTGTTGGGGGTTGACTCACTCTTCTGTGTGTTGCCGCGCTGCTTGCGCTCCGACAAATAGTCCCTCCCGCTCTCAGCGCAGGGAGTCCGTCCCACCCAGCTGGTGACGTCATCGGGCGGGGAGGCGTCACAAGTCCGGCTTCCAGAAAAAGCAATTAGGTAAATAAAACTAATTGAATGATTGATCATTTGACTTAAAGTCCTACTGAAAGCCACTACTAGCCACCACGCAGTCTGATAGTTTATATATCAATGATGTAATATTAACATTGCAACACATGACAATACGGCCGCTTTAGTTTACTAAATTGCAATTTTAAATTTCCCGGGAGTTTTTTCTTGAAAACGTCGCGTAATGATGACGTGTACGCGTGACGTCACGGGCTGTTAGGAAATATGAGCGCTGCACACACACACAGCTAAAAGTCGTCTGCTTTAACGGCATAATTACACAGTATTTTGGACATCTGTGTTGCTGAATATTTTGCAATTTGTTCAATTAATATTGGAGGAGTCACAGTAGAAAGATGGAGTTGGGAAGCTTTAGCCTTTAGCCACACAAACACACACTGATTCCTTGTTTAAAATTCCCGGAGGTGAAACTTTCCTAAGCGAACATGTCAACCAGCAGTTTTTGGTGAGAAAATTGAGGTAAAAAGTCGCTTCTTACCGGAGATCAGCTGAGCTTGCCCCGTCCATACAGCTGCCGTCGACTTCCCTGAAACATTGGCATCAAAACACCCGTGGACACACACCTCCGACTATCAGGTACTGTTAAACTCACTAAAACACTAGCAACACAATAGAAAGATAAGGGATTTGCCCGAATTATCCTAGTAAATGTGTCTAAAAACATCCCAATGCAATCGCGTTTTTTTTTTTTTTTCTAGTCCGTCGCTATCAATATCCTCAAACACAAATTTTTCATCCTCGCTCAAATTGATGGGGAAATTGTTGTTTTCTCGGTCCGATAGCTCTTTTTGTTGGAGGCTCCCCTTAAAAACAATGAATATGTGAGGAGCCATCAACATGTGACGTCATCGTCTGCGACTTCCGGTAGAGGCAGGGCTTTTCTGTTAGCGACCGAAAGTTGCGAACTTTATCGTGGATGTTCTCTACTAAAACCTTTCAGCTCAAATCTCATTTCAGTAGGCCTTTAAAGGCCTACTGTAAAGAGATGTTCTTATTTAAAGGGGGATAGCAGCTCCATTCTATGTGTCATACTTCATCATTTCGCCATATTGCCAGATTTTTGCTGAAAAGATTTAGTAGAGAACATCCACGATAAAGTTTGCAACTTTTAGTGTTGATAAAAAAACAGAAATCGCAGACCATGACATCACAAGGGGGAGGGCGCCGTCACACAGAATTTCTTCCCCCGTACAAAACCCCCCCACCCACCACCCATTTACTTCCGGGGTCATGATTAATACAGACGTTTGGTTGACGCTATATTATAAAAATACAGACGTTTTATTAACGCTATATTATAAAAAAAATTTAAAAAAACAATTTACAAACACAAGCTATGGGATGACGCATTTACTTCCGGGGTCACGTTTCCTCACGTTTGCTCTTACGTCATCCCAAAGCTTGTGTTTGTAAATTGTTTTTTTTATTTTTTTTATTAGTTTTTTTATAATATAGCGTTAAAACGTCTGTATTAATCATAACCCCGGAAGTAAACGGTGGGGGGATGTTTTTGTAGGGGGGAAGAAATTTGGCGTGACAGCTCCTCACATTGTTTATAATGGGAGCCCCCAGCAGCAAGAGCTATTCGGACCGAGAAAACGACAATTTTCCCAATAATTTGAGCGAGGATGAAAGATTCGTGGATGATGATATTGATAGCGAAGGACTACAAAAATAAATAAATAAAGTTTTAAAACACAAAAATACGCGATTGCATTGGGACGGATTCAGATGTTTTTAGACACATTTACTAGGATAATTCTGGGAAATCCCTTATCTTTCTATTGTGTTGCTAATGTTTTAGTGAGATTAAATAGTACCTGATAGTCGGAGGGGTGTGTCCACGGGTGTCTTGATGCCAGTCTCTCAGGGAAGTCGACAGCAGCTGCATGGATGACACAAGCTGATCTCCGACTTTTTACCACAATTTTCTCACCGAAACCTGCCGGTTGACAAGTGGTCGGGATCCATGTTCGCTTGACCGCTCTGATCCATAGTAAAGCTTCACCTCCGGGAATTTTAAACAAGGAATCACCTCGTGTTTGTGTGGCTAAAGGCTAAAGCTTCCCAACTCCATCTTTCTACTTTGACTTCTCCATTATTAATTGAACAAATTGCAAAATATTCAGCAACACAGATGTCCAGAATACTGTTTAATTGCGCGATGAAAAGAGACGACTTTTAGCCGCAAATGGTGCTGGGCTAATATGTCCTGACAGTCCGTGATGTCACGCGCACGCCTCATCATTCCGCGACGTTTTCAACTCTGCGGGAAATTTAAAATTGCAATTTAGTAAACTAAAGCGGCCGTATTGGCATGTGTTGCAATGTTAATATTTCATCATTGATATATAAACTATCAGACTGCGTGGTGGCTAGTAGTGGCTTTCAGTAGGACTTTAAGCAAATAACTTGTGTCACAGTTATTGATGCGGACGCGTTTGTTACTGGATACTCTATAACAGGGGTGCCCAAAGTGCGGCCCGGGGGCCTTTTGCGGCCTGCAGCTAACTGTTTAGTGGCCCACCACACATTTTGGAAATGCTATTGCAAAAATAAAAAACACTTAAAAAAAAGTAGAATGAGGTGAGGTGTTGACACAAAGCTGCCATGCAGGCTGTTTGTTTTTATTTTGTCTTTCTTTATTTTGCTCTTATTGTCAATGCTAAAAAAATTAAAAAAAACACATTAATCAGGAATTATTTGGCAATTGAATGGATAACATTTTCGAAAAAAGGACAATACTTAGAAAGTATTACAAAAAAAAACACGCTTTTTTAGCACTAAAAATGCAATGTTAAAATGAATCCATCCATTTTCTACCGCTTGTCCCTTTTGGGGTCACAGGGGGCTTGAGCCTATCTCAGCTGCATTCGGGCGGATAGCGGGGTACACTCTGGACAAGTCGCCCCCTCATCGCAGGAAATGTTATAACCAACAGGAAGCAATATGTGAAGATGGGTGAAAACATGTCAACACGGTTGGATATATCTTGTGGTGTACCCCAGGGATCAATACTGGGTCCAAGATTGTTTCATCTTTATACAAACGACATTTGTAAAGTTAGATAGGACTTGAAGTTAGTTTTATTTGCAGACGACACAACTGCTTTCTGTTCAGGAGAGAACACACAGAAGATAATACAAATAATAACGGAAGAATGAACAAATTAAAAAAAATGGTTTGATAAAAACAGACTATCTTTGAATCTCAGTAAAACTAAAATAATGCTATTTGGTAACAGTAGAAAAGAGCATCAGACACGAATACAAATAGACGGAGTAGATATTGAAAGGGTAAGAGAAACCAGATTTTTGGGAGTATTAATAGATCAGGGGTCGGGAACCTTTTTGGCTGAGAGAGCCATGAAAGCCAAATATTTCAAAATGTATTTCCGTGAGAGCCATATCATATTTTTTAACACTCAATACAACTAAATGCATGCATTTTTAAGTAAGACCAACATTTTTAGAGTGTAAAAAGTCTCTTATTCTTTTTCATAACATTGTTATTCTGAAGCTAACCAATAATAAATAAAATGTCATCTCTGTTGATCATGTGCTGTTTGTCTTTTGGACTCTTTAAGTTCCTGTTTTTTTCCACTCCCTTGTCTGGTTTCCTTGGTTACTCATTTTGTCCACCTGTCTCTGGTGGACAAAATGCCTGCTCACCTGCTTCCCGAGCACTAATCAGAGGCAGTATTTAAGCTTGTCTTTGCCAGTCAGTCGCCCTGGCGTCAATGTGATATTTTCTTGCTCTGTGCTGACTTGTTTCATGCCTTGCCATAGTTTCGTGCTTCATGCCATGCCAAGTAAGTTTTGTTTGATTTATGTTCATAGTCTGTTTATGCGTTAGCTTTCTTCTTTAGCCCAAGTTGTGCCTCCGCTGTGAGCGATTTTTGTTTGTATCTTTTTTTAGTTTAAATGAAGTCATGTTTTTACCTAAATGCCATGTCCCGAGTAGTCCGTCTGCCTTACCATTAATGCGACTTCTTGAACAGGTGCGGTAGGAAACAGACGGATGGATTTAAATGCATGAGAATGTTTTATATTGTGAACGTTATTTTTAGCACTGTGAATTCCAGCGGAATTATTCATAATTATCGTGTTAAGCAATGTCAGCTAAGACTTATCTGAGAGCCAGATGCAGTCATCAAAAGAGCCACATCTGGCTCTAGAGCCATAGGTTCCCTACCCCTGTAAAAAATGATAAAATGAACTGGAAATCTCATATACAAAACATACAACATAAGGTGGCAAAAAATATTTCAATAATGAATAAAGCAAAATACGTCCTTGGCCAAAAATCACTTTATATTCTCTACTGCTCGCTAGTGTTACATATCTGAGTTATTATGCAGAAATATGGGGAAACAACTACAAATGTGCGCTACATTTGTTAACTGTTACAAAAAAGATGGATTAGAATAATACATAATGTTGGATATAGAGAACATACAAACCCTTTATTTATTGAGTCAAAAATATTAAAGCTCGATGATTTGGTAAAATTGCAAACAGCTAAATTGATTTACAAAGTAAATTATAACCTGCGACCAAAGAATGTACAACAATTCTTCTCAACTAAAGAGGAGAAATATAACCTTAGAGGAAAATCTGTTTTTTTTTTTTTTTTGTCCTGTCCAGCTTCTCAGGCAAATCCTATAGTTGATGTAGAGGCACATATCGGCTGTTCAGATTTACTTCACAAAAGAGAAGTGTAGGATACTTCTCTTGTTGCCTTATTTGAATTTGACTTTATTAAATGTATTTACAGGGTTTCCCACACATTCATTTATTTGTGGCGGCCCCCGAAAGAATTACGGCCGCCACAATTTTTTTTATTTTTTTATTAATTTATTTTTTCCGTCTTTTGACTCGCTCGACCGCTCATAAAAGCAATGGGACTCTGTCTGTGAATGGAGCTTGTAGTTACATATTGTATAAATATGTAAGTATTATAAATATGTACACAAAGTGTTGTAATTATATTCCAACTCCGCGTTCTTCTTGGTCATCGCCGTTAATTTTTATACAAAATAATCAGTTTGAATTGAGAATGGTGTTGAATCAAAAATACATTCTGAATTGAATCATCACCCCAAGAATCGAAATCGAATCGTGAGTTGTAAGATTCCTAATGTCTATTGAAAATACATATACTGTATAAAAGTCTGACATTGACAAACGTAAAAGCTTTTAAATAAATAAATATGAATTTATTAGAATTGCAAATATAATATTTGCCTTTTTATTGACCAATATAATACAGGGTTTCCACACAAAAATGACATCATTCCTTTTAAAAGGATGTCGAATTCTTTAGGACACCTTGAATATTTATTTACAATATTTGGACAAATAGGAATAATATATTAATTAATTTATATTGTAGATGAAACACAGTTGTATTTTGAAACAGTCGAAAAAATACATTAAGTTTTTTACTATTAAGATAATAAAAATCTTACGAGAATAAATTATGGTTGCAGGTTAAAAGACCATATTTAGCTCAAGCAGTAAAAAACTTAATTAATGTATTGACATCTATTTTATTATGTAGAATATTCACCTTCTATATTTACCTGCTTTGCATAACTTGACTTTGTTCCCCAAAAGATGAATGAACATCCTCATAATTTGTCAAAAAGGCAATCATTAAGTAAGAATTGGCCCTAGTGTGTGAATGTGAGTGTAAATGTTGTCTGTCTATCTATCTATGTTGGCCCTGCGACTTGTCCAGGGTGTAACCCGCCCTCCGCCCGATTGTAGCTGAGATAGGCTCCGGCACCCTCCGCGACCCCGAAGGGAATACGCGGTAGGAAATGGATGGATGGATGGAAGTATTAGGAGGCAGTAATGGATGTCAGTGTTGAGGCATCTAGCGCCCTCTGCTGCCTTGCTTAAGAACCCCAGTGATGACAAACATTCATTAAACACAAATCCAATGCAGCTCCTCATATATTTGTTGATGACATTCTCCCTCTCTCTGTCTCTCTCTCTCTCAGTGCAGTGTAACCTCCACTTTTGTTCTGTTTTGCTGTGAGTACGAGTGCACACAAGAACATTATCTGGTTTAAGGTCTAATCCCTAAACCCAAGTGTTTTACAGCCAGTATAATTACATCTTCATAAGTCCTACGGTTTAAACCCCGGCTTTCTTCCATTTCCAGAAGTGTCACCCTCCCGCTTATTATGTGTATTCGGTGAGGTTGGCATGGTGAAGCCTCAGGGGTCAAAGAAACGCTGTGCGTGCCTGCAAAAAACAAATTATACTATATTATGCACCTTCGCGGGGAGATTTCATTCTCTCTCGCTCTCTTTCTGCGGTGCCGCTCACCCGAGCAAGCGGAGCGCCTCTCAGATCTTAAATGCCAACAGAGTTTTCATTGCTTTATCGTCATTCGCAATCATTTCTACGCGGCGCGCCATGCTGCATGAGCTGCATGCACATGTCTCCCC
Organism: Nerophis ophidion; assembly: GCF_033978795.1. Classification (NCBI taxonomy): domain Eukaryota; kingdom Metazoa; phylum Chordata; class Actinopteri; order Syngnathiformes; family Syngnathidae; genus Nerophis; species Nerophis ophidion. Next base: position 1,464,571 of record NC_084621.1, read on the forward strand.
ACAGTGTTAAGACCACCTGTTGGACCACTGGCAGTATATTTGCTATATTCATAGGCCATGATATCAATACCTGTGTGTGGTGGGCGTGGCCTGCGCACCTGCAGCGAAGCGGGGTGTGGCAGGACCGGCTTCGAGGTTGGCGACAGGTGAGTGGATGACACAGCTGAAAGTGTTTCTGTAATCACCTGTCGCTCTGTTAAAAGGCAGCAGTCAGGACAAAAAAAACCTTCTTTATTGAAAAATAAATAAGAGTCAAACCTGAAAAGAGATGTCCTTCCTTGGTGGTCAGTTGAACCCGCACGACGACGACAAGAGACCGTCACATTTGGCACCCAACCTGGCTGGACCACCGGAGGAGGTGGAGGACGACCCCCTGACAGGTCTCGCGTGTGCTCCAGCCTCAACAACCTCTCCTTCCCGGGCGGTATAGCTCGGTTGGTAGAGCGGCCGTGCCAGCAACTTGAGGGTTGCAGGTTCGATCCCCGCTTCTGCCATCCTAGTCACTGCCGTTGTGTCCTTGGGCAAGACACTTTACCCACCTGCTCCCAGTGCCACCCACACTGGTTTAAAAAATGTAACTTAGATATTGGGTTTCACAATGTAAAGCGCTTTGAGTCGCTTTGAGAAAAGCACATATAAATATAATTCACTTCACTTCACTTCCCGACTGCTACCTTTTAACAGAGCAACAGGTGTATAGACAAACACTTTCAGCTGTGTCATCCACTCACCTGTCGCCAACCTCGAAGCCGGTCCTGCCACACCCCGCGTCTCTGCAGGTGCGCAGGCCACGCCCACCACACTGTAGTCTGGTGAATTCTCTAAATTTCTTGCAATAGCTGGTTGAGAAATGTTGTTCTTAAACTGTTTGACAATTTGCTCACGCATTTGTTCACAAAGTGGTGACCCTCGCCCCATCCTTGTTTGTGAATAACTGAGCATTTCATGGAAGCTGCCTTTATACCCAATCATGGCACCCACCTGTTCCCCAATTAGCCTGTTCACCTGTGGGATGTTCCAAATAAGTGTTTGATGAGCATTCCTCAACTTTCTCAGTCTTTTTTGCCACTTGTGCCAGCTTTTATTGAAACATGTTGCATGCATCAAATTCCAAATGAGCTAATACAGGGGTCTCAGACACGCGGCCCGCGAGACTTTCTTTTGCGGCCCCCACCTTGGTAAATGGTAAATGGGTTTTACTTGTATAGGGCTTTTTTCTACCCCTTTTTAAGGAGCCCAAAGCGCTTTGACAGTATTTCCACATCGCCCATTCACACACTGACGGTGGGAGCTGCCATGCAAGGCGCTCACCAGGGCCCAACAGGAGCAAGGGTGAAGTGTCTTGCTCAAGGACACAACAGACGTGACTAGGATGGTAGAAGGTGGGGATTGAACCAGTAACCCTCAGATTGCTGATACAGCCACTCTACCAACTTCGCCACGCCGTCTTAATATGAAAGTTTAATGTTAGTGTGGCCCGCGAGTTTTATATGAATGACGCTTGACAGCGTTGTGTTATTTTGGTCCAAAATTGCTCTTTCAACATTCTGGGTTGCCTACCCCTGCATTAGTGGAAAAGCGGCAAATGAGTGAAAGTGACAGTGACGTTGCCATGAAGACGAGGTTTTCCTTTGTGCGTGGCTGCAGTCACTCCTCGACACCTGTCCGTCAGCAATAACCTAGACCACTTCAAACCGTTATGTGTTTTGTTTATTGTTTAATTTGCATTGCCTCACACAATGAACACTACATATATTTCTATATGACGCCGGATAACACTAACAAAAAAGCTGTCACTTTTTTGCGCTCGCTATCCCGGTACTTTCCCGGCTACTATCCGCGGACCGCCGTGTTGGTGTAAGGGTGGAAAAGCGGAACGACACACATTCCGGAAATAACATTATTCTCCGTGTGTGGGATGAATACAAATATATTCCACAACCCCAAACATGTCTTTTTCAAAGCCTGCAGTGAAGAGAAAGGTTAGTGATGAGCAAAGACAATTTTAGGAAAAGTGGGAGATGCAATATTTCTTTGTTGAGCACAGAAGCACCCCGACGTGTCTTATTTGCACAGACAAAGTTGCGATGCACAAGGGATACAATTTGAAACGTCATCATACAACTAGACATGCTGAGTATGTAACATTTTTTGGGGAAATCTTTTCTCACGGCCGAGCCTCACCCAGACTCTGCATCCAGTGGCCCCCAGGTGAAGTGAGTTTCAGACCCCTGAGCTAATATTGTCAACAAATAACACCATTTACCAGTTGGAACATTAAGTATCTTGTATTTGCAGTATATTCAATTGAATATAAGTTGAAAAGGATTTGCAAGTCATTGTATTCTGTTTTTATTTACCATTTACACAATGTGCCAACTTCACTGGTTTGGGGTTTTGTCTAAAAAAACAAGTGCATTCTGTTTATATTCAAAGGCAAAAACAGTGTCTTTGTGCTTTGTTCTTGCTGAGAGACAAGTTTGTCCCTCTTACAGTTAGGAAGGGGATTCATATGGTGCTAGTCGTCACGGTTTACCTGACACATGAAACGTCATAAATTTGGGTCATGCGCCATCTACTTTAGTAGTTTTGAATGTCTTAAAAACGTCTTTTGTGGCAATTCCAACCGTTTCCAAAAAACTATTTGAAACGTGGACTCGTCAGACCACAGAACACTTTTCACCTTTGCATCAGTCCATCTTAGATGAGCTCGGGCCCAGCGAAGCCGGCGGCGTTTCTGGATAAATGGCTTTGGCTTTGCACAGTAGAGTTTTAACTTGCACTTACAGATGTAGCGACAAACTGTAGTTACTGACAGTGGTTTTATGAAGTGTTCCTTAGCCCATGTGGTGATATCCTTTACACACTGATGTCGCTTGTTGATGCAGTACCGCCTGAGGGAACGAAGTTCCGTTATATCATTGCTTAGGTGCATTGATTTCTCCAGATTCTCTGAACCTTTTGATGATATTACGGACCGTAGATGGTGAAATTCCTAAATTTCTTGCAATAGCCCGTTGAGAAATGTTGTTCTAAAACTGTTTGACTATTTGCTCACGCATTTGTTTTGTTCACAAAGTGGTGACGGTTTCCCAATCCTTGTTTGTGAATGACTGAGCATTTCATGGAAGCTGCTTTTATAGCCAATCATGGCACCCACCTGTTCCCAATTAGCCTGCACACCTGTGGGATGTTCCAAATAAGTGTTTGATGAGCATTCCTCAACTTTATCAGTATTTATTGCCGCCCTTCCCAACTTCTTTGTCACGTGTTGCTGGCATCAAATTCTAAAGTTAATGTTTATTTGAACATCAAATATGTTGTCTTTGTAGCATATTCAACTGAATATGGGTTGAAACTGATTTGCAAATCATTGTATTCTGTTTATATTTACATCTAAATGCAGAGAATAATTTCACCACATCTAGTATGTGTGTGACAATCATTGGTACTTTAACTTTAACACAATTTCCCAACTCATATGGAAACGGGGTTTGTACGAAGAGTGGCATCTTTCACTTGTTTTCAGCAGACTGCATTGCAAAATGATTAAACACCTCCGTCTTCCTTTCACGGCAGATCCACCCAGGAATGGGAGCATATCAATCCTTCCCCTACTGTAGCTACAATAGGTTCTCCTCTTCTACGTTCGTGATCACAGTCTTTACATGTTTCCTGTAGCCATCCTGTGGTGACATTATAGGAGCACTATTTTTTTCCATCCTATTTTTTTTCCTTCGCTTTCCTCAAATAAGCCATTAAAACCTCCTTACCTTCACCCACTGTAGTCTTGAACCCTATATCTATTTCTTTTGCTGGCCATTTCACACTCTTCACTCCCACTGATCGTTTGCACTTTCCTCCACCAATTTCCGTCCCTCTTCTTCTTTTATTCCTAGCTTTTGTCCACTTGTCCTTCGCCGCCATTCACCCCAACCATCCCTCCTCTGCTCCTCCAGGGAGGCCTGTGGCGGTGATAATGAGACAGATATTAACTGGCAGGAAGCAGATCCATCTAAGGCAGGAGTAGGGAACCTATGGCTCTAGAGCCAGATGTGGCTCTTTTGATGACTGCATCTGGCTCTCAGATAAATCTTAGCTGACATTGCTTAACACGATAATTATGAATAATTACGCTGAAATTCACAGTGCTAAAAATAACGTTCACAATATAAAACATTCTCATGCATTTAAATCCATCCGTCTGTTTCCTACCGCACCTGTTCAAGAAGTCGCATTAATGGTAAGAAGTATTTTATGTCACAATGGGGGGGTCGTTCTCCCAGGAAGGCAGACGGACTTCTCGGGACATGGCATTTAGGTAAAAACATGACTTAATTTAAACTAAAAAAAGATACAAACAAAAATCGCTCACAGCGGAGGCACAATTTGGGCTAAGGAAGAAAGCTAACGCATAAACAGACTATGAACATAAATCAAACAAAACTTACTTGGCATGGCATGAAGCACGAAACTATGGCAAGGCATGAAACAAGTCAGCACAGAGCAAGAAAAGATCACATTGACACCAGGGCGACTGACTGGCAAAGACAAGCTTAAATACTGCCTCTGATTAGTGCTCGGGAAGCAGGTGAGCAGGCATTTTGTCCACCAGAGACAGGTGGACAAAATGAGTAACCAAGGAAACCAGACAAGGGAGTGGAAAAAAAACAGGAACTTAAAGAGTCCAAAAGACAAACAGCACATGATCAACAGAGATGACATTTTATTTATTATTGGTTAGCTTCAGAATAACAATGTTATGAAAAAGAATAAGAGACTTTTTATACTCTAAAAATGTTGGTCTTACTTAAAAATGCATGCATTTAGTTGTATTGAGTGTTAAAAAATATGATATGGCTCTCACGGAAATACATTTTGAAATATTTGGCTTTCATGGCTCTCTCAGCCAAAAAGGTTCCCGACCCCTGGTCTAAGGCTTGTGGTGATTATTTACGTACAAACAGGTGGACACACGGCAGCTCCATTTTTTCTCCCAGCTTCAATGTCATCAGAAACCCGCCATAACTCTCCACCCCAATCAGCCTAGCGCTAATTATGCAGACACCAAAATATGCAGTGGTGCTCAGAGGAACTGATAACACCTCTAACTTAATTAAAGACGTTTATGGGATGTAAAAGACAAGTAGCCCAGGGGTTGCCGTGCACCCACACTCACCCAAACGTCTTTATTTCATCTCTTTCCATCCCTGGCTTTCATGTTCTCACCCGCACTCAGGGAAGACTCCCTTTGTAGAAGCAAAATGATGGAGGTCAGGAGTTTAAAGCCACGTTTTTTTTTCCTCTTGTGGTTGGTTAGTCTGGTCCTGACCAAAAATGGAAGGAAAAAAATAAAAAAGATACTCTGTGCACACTTTGGTGGACTTTGTAACATCAGGGATGAGCAATATGGACGATCATATATATACCAGTGGTTCTCAAATGGGGGTACTTGAAGGTATGCCAAGGGGTACGGGAGATTTTTTTTAAATATTCTAAAAATAGCAACACTTCAAAAATCCTTTATAAATATATTTCTTTAATAATACTTCAACAAAATATGAATGTAATGCAATATTCAGTGTTGGTTTTTTTGTGGACATGTTCCATAAATATTGATGTTAAAGATTTCTTTTTTTGTGAAGAAATGTTTGGAAGTAGGTTGATGAATCCAGATGGATCTCTATTACAATCCCCAAAGAGGGCACTTTAAGTTGATGATTACTTCTATGTGGAGAAATATTTATTTAGAATTGAATCACTTGTTTGTTTTTCAACAAGTTTTTAGTTATTTTTACATTTTTTTTTTCCAAATAGTCCCAGAAAGACCACTACAAATGAGCAATATTTTGCACTGTTATACAATTTAATAAATCAGAAACTGATGACATAGTGCTGTATTTTACTTCTTTATCTCTTTTTTTCAACCCAAAATACTTTGCTGTGATTAGGGGGTACTTGAATTAAAAACATGTTCCCAGGGGGTACATCACTGAAAAAAGGTTGAGAACCACTGATATATACTGTAGTGATAATGATAAATATCACAATATATTATTTGGTGTATGAATTATAAAACAAATCCCAGTTTCCATATGAGTTAGGAAATGGTGTTAGATGTAAATATAAACAGAATACAATGATTTGCAAATAATTTTCAAGCCATATTCAGTTGAATATGCTACAAAGACAACATATTGATGTTCAAACTCATAAACTTTATTTTTTTTCCAAATAATCATTAACTTTACAATTCTATGCCAGCAACACGTGACAAAGAAGTTGAGAAAGGTGGCAATAAATTTTGATAAAGTTGAGAAATGCTCATCAAACACCTATTTGGAACATCCCACAGGTGTGCAGGCTAATTGGGAACAGGTGGGTGCCATGATTGGCTATAAAAGCAGCTTCCATGAAAGGCTAAGTAATTCCCAAACAAGGATGGGGTGAGGGTCACCACTTTGTAAGCAAATTGTCGAACAGTTTTAGAAAAACATTTCTCAACGAGCTATTGCAAGGAATTTAGGGATTTTACCATCTACGGTCCGTAAAATCATCAAAAAGTTCAGAGAATCTGGAGAAATCACTGCACGTAAGCGATGATATTACGGACTTTTGATCCCTCAGGCGGTACTGCATCAAAAACCGACATCAGTGTGTAAAGGATCTCACCACATGGGCTCAGGAACACTTCATAAAACCACTGTCAGTAACTACAGTTGGTCGCTACATCTGTAAGTGCAAGTTAAAACTCTACTATGCAAAGCCAAACCCATTTATCAACAACACCAAGGAACGCCGCTGGCTTGGCTGGGCCCGAGCTCATCTAAGATGGACTGATGCAAAGTAGAAAGGTGTTCTGTGGTCTGACGAGTCCACATTTCAAATTATATTTGGAAACAGAGGACGTGGTGTCCTCCAGATCAAAGAGGAGAATAACTATTTGGATTGATATAGGCGCAAAGTTCAAAAGCCAGCATGTGTGATGGTATGGGGGTGTATTAGTGCCCAAGGCATGGGTAACTTATCAATCATCAATCAATCAATGTTTATTTATATAGCCCTAAATCACAAATGTCTCAAAGGACTGCACAAACCACTACGACTACGACATCCTCGGAAGAACCCACATAAGGGCAAGGAAAACTCACACCCAGTGGGACGTCAGTGACAATGATGACTATGAGAACCTTGGAGAGGACCACAAATGTGGGCAACCCCCCTTCCCTAGGGGACCGAAAGCAATGGATGTCGAGCGGGTCTAAAAGCGACCGTTCAGTTTACACATCTGTGAAGGCACCATTAATGCTGAATGGTCCATACAGGTTTTGGAGCAACATACTGTATGTTGTCATCCAAGCAACGTTATCATGGACGCCCCTGCTTATTTCAGCAAAACAAGCGTTACAACAGCGTGGCTTTGTCAAAAAAGAGTGCGGCTACTTTCCTGGCCCGCCTGCAGTCCAGACCTGTCTCCCATGGAAAATGTGTGGCGCATTATGAAGCGTAAAATACGACAGCGGAGACCCCGGACTGTTGAAGGACTGAAGCTCTACATAAAACAAGAATGGGAAAGAATTCCACTTTCAAAGCTTCAACAATTAGTTTCCTCAGTTCCCAAACGTTTATTGAGTGTTGTTAAAAGAAAAGGTGATGTAACACAGTGGTGAACATGCCCTTTCCCAACTACTTTGGCACGTGTTGCAGCCATGAAATTCTAAGTTAATTATTATTTGCAAAAAAAAATAAAGTTTATGAGTTTGAACATGAAATATGTTGTCTTTGTAGCATATTCAACTGAATATGGCTTGAAAAGGATTTGCAAATCATTGTATTCTGTTTATATTTACATCTAACACAATTTCCCAACTCATATGGAAACGGGGTTTGTACAAATCTAGTGAAGTTGGCACGTTGTGTAATGCGTAAGAATACAATTATTTGCAAATCGTTTTCAACATTTATTCAGTTGAATAAACTGCAAAGACAAGATAATTAATGTTTGAACTGAAAAACTAAATTGTTTTCTGCAACTAATCATTAACTCAAAATTTAATGGCAGCGACACATTGCAAAAAAGTTGCCGCAGGAGCATTTTTACCACTGTGTTACATGGCCTTTCCTTTTAAAAACACTCAGTAAACGTTTGGGAACTGCGGAGACATATTTTTGAAGCTTTTCAGGTGGAATTCTTTCCCATTCTTGCTTGATGTCCAGCTTAAGTTGTTCAACAGTCCGGGGTCTCCGTTGTGGTATTTTAGGCTTCATGTTGTGCCACACATTTTCCATGGGAGACAGGTCTGGACTATACGCCAGTCTAGTACCCGCACTCTTTTACTATGAAGCCACGCTGTTGTAACACGTGGCTTGGCTTTGTCTTGCTGAAATAAGCAGGGGCGCCCATGATAACGTTGCTTGGATGACAACATATGTTGTTCCAAAACCTGTATGTACCTTTCAGCATTAATGGTGCCTTCACAGATGTGTAAGTTACCCATGTAGTTTTCTGAAGTGTTCCTGAGCCCATGAGGTGATATCCTTTACATACGGATGTCGCTTTTTGGTGCAGAACCGCCTGAGGGATCGAGGTTCCGTAACATTATTTTTTAAGTACCGATGATTGTCCGGGGTGTACACTGCCTTCCGCCCGAATGCAGCTGACATAAACTCTAGCACAATCAAACACTTTTATGTTTAAATACCGAACAGATGTTTATTGGGATAAAGTAAACATTTGTCAAATGTGCGAGAAAATAAGAGCAGACAGTGTTGACAAACAATGTTGCAACATTGTGTGGGAACTGAACAGATGTTTATTTGGATAAGGTGAACATCTGTTCAGTATTTTAACATAAAAGTGTTTGATTGTGAGGCATTAAAAGCCACAAAATTCAACGGGTCCGTCAGACCCACAAACGCTGGCTGAGTTACAACAACATGAACGTTGCACGGAAAATTTCTCTGCCATTTTCTGCATCTTACAGGGATTCTTCTTTTATGTTTCTGCATCTGCGGTTCCCACACAAGGTTGCAACGTTGTTTTTCAACACTGTCTGCTCTCATTTTCTCGCACATTTGACCCTCTGATGTTCTGTGTACCTACACTCTGTCCTCCCTCTGTTTAGGCCTGCTCTCTCTCTCTGTGTGTGTGTGTGTGTGTGTGTGTGTGTGTGTGTGTGTGTGTGTGTGTGTGTGTGTGTGTGTCGTGCGTGCGTGCGTGCGTGCGTGCGTGCGTGCGTGCGTGCGTGCGTGCGTGCGTGCGTGCGTGCGTGCGTCGTACTTGCCAACCCTCCCGGATTTTCCGGGAGACTCCCGATATTCAGCGCCTCTCCCGAAAATCTCCCGAAATTCATGCGGACCTGAGTGATGTGTCGACAGCCTGTTTTCACGTCCGCTTTCCCACAATATAAACAGCATGCCTGCCAAATGACGTTATAACTGTAGAATGATCGAGGGCGAGTTCTTGGTTTCTTATGTGGGTTTATTGTTAGGCAGTCTCATTAACGTCCTCCCAGCGCGGTAACAACACACAACAACAGCAGTCACGTTTTCTTCTACCGTAAAGCAGTTCGTCTGCCGTAAACAGCAATGTTGTGACACTCTTAAACAGGACAATACTGCCATCTACTGTACATGCACCACAACACCTCTAGGCAACTTCAACCCTTTACTAATACCCTCCTCCATTCACGTCCCATCTCCCCAGATTTTAAATAACCTAATGTAAATAATTGAATGTATTTCTAATGTATATACTTGTTCTTATTCTATGTGAACTCACTATGTTCCCTGCTGGCTGTACATATCCTACTAAGTCACACCTATACTTTTTCAATGTCCATTTCTCTGTTGATGACTGAAGTACTGATATCAACCAAAGCTCCTCATCCCACCCCCCGGATTGTAAATAATGTAAATATCCATCCCATCCATTTTCTACCGCTTATTCCCTTTCGGGGTCGCGGGGGGCGCTGGCGCCTATCTCAGCTACAATCGGGCGGAAGGCGGGGTACACCCTGGACAAGTCGCCACCTCATCGCAGATAATGTAAATAATTCAATGTATATACTATGATGATTAACTTGTGTGATGACTGTATTATGCTGATAGTATATATTTGTACCATGAATTGGTTAAAGTTGAAAAACTTATTGGGGTGTTACCATTTAGTGGTCAATTGTACGGAATATGTACTGTACTGTGTAATCTACTAATAAAAGTTTCAATCAATCATGCATATGGGACAATAATAGTGCACACAACAGCTGTAAATATACTTCTCCCCTCTTAACCACGCCCCCAACCACGCCCTGCCCCAAACCACGCCCCCAACCACGCCCTGCCCCAAACCACGCCCCCCACCTCCCGAAATCGGAGGTGTCAAGTATGGTGTGTTTGGTACACAGAACATGAATTTCCACACTTCTATTATATGTAATAGAATGTATGATGTGTGGTCATTAAATATGTATTCTGATATATGTTCTTCACAGAAAATGAGCCAAATTAATTATTGTATCATTTTTCTTTTAATGATAAATGAAAACGGGCCCCACAGACCCGAACACCACACAAGGGTTAGAGTATTAATCGTGTATTTTTTTAGGGCTATCAGTCTGACGCACACATGATGTTTCCTGTCCATGCATCCTGTTAGGCTGAAAGATGCCCAACAAATATTTAGTTTGCTGTCGCAGCTCGAGTGTTTACATGCGATGGAGTGTTTTTTCCTCACCTTTGTCCTCGTGGCCTCGACATTGTGTTATTCCGCTGGCGTCGGCGCCAAAGGTATTCAGGTTTTTCCCCCGAGAAGTCCTATACAGGTCGTGATGTGCCGTGTCAACCGGCATTGAGCGGCCTTTCAAGTGACTCGGTTGGAGATAAATTGTGTGATTTGCTTTTTTCTTTCTTCCCTTTCAGACTGGGATGAAGTCATGGTGGGGAGACCCAACCACGGCATCCTCTTAGTATGCATCGATAGGGAAGCCAGGGGCGCCGTGGACATCAACTGGATGGTCAAGCCACTCGGTGCGGATGACTGGAAAGTGGCGCTCTCGGCCAACCAACGTGAAAAATTCTCCGGCGCCGCCTACCATCCCTCCATGCGCCTGGCTGACCCGTACTTCTATGACACGGGGGATTTCTCTCTATTCTTCCAACCCACATTGCAACATGTTGGCCTTTACAAGTGTGTCATTAAGCAGCAGGGGAGGAGAGTCAAGAAGAAGACAACACTTGTGGCCTTCATGTCCGGTAGGAACTGGCAACCAAAGGTTGTAGTCATGCTTTTGTTTGTTCCCGACATGCTTGACCAACTTACTCTAAGGCAGTGTTTTTCAACCTTTTTCGAGCCGAGGCACATTATTTGCGTTGAAAAAAATGCGGAGGCACACCACCAGCAGAAATGATTTAAAATTGAAACTCACTTAACAGTAAAATGTGGTTGTCACAATTGTTGGATATGACCTTAAAGGGAACATTATCAGCAGACCTATGCAAGCGTCAATATATACCTTGATGGGGCAGAAAAAAGACCATATACTTTTTTAACCAATTTCTGAACGCTAATGGGTGAATTTTGGCGAATTAAACGCCTTTCTGTTTATCGCTCTGGAGGCGATGACGTCAGAATGTGACGTCACCGAGGTAACACACCCGCCATTTTCATTTTCAACACATTACAAACACTGGGTCTCAGCTCTGTTATTTTACGTTTTTTCGACTATTTTTTGGAACCTTGGTGACATCATGCCTCATCGGTGTGTTGTCGGAGGGTGTAACAACACTAACAGGGAGGGATTCAAGTTGCACCACTGGCCCCAAGATGCCAAAGTGTCTGCCGCCAGACCTCCATTGAATGTGCCAGAGTGTCTCCACATTTGACCGGCGATGCTAAGACAGACATGGCACAGAGATGTATGGATAACCTGCAGATGCATTTGCAACTATAAAGTCAACGAAATCACAAAGGTTAGTTTTGTTGATGTTGACTTATGTGCTAATCAGACATATTTGGTCGCGGCGTGACTGCCAGCTAATCGATGCTAACATGCTACGCTAATCGACGCTAACATGCTATTTACCGGCGGTGCTAAAGCAGACATGGCACAGAGATGTATGGATAACCTGCAGATGCATTTGCAACTATATTACGTTTCCTTCCACCCACATTTAATGCGAAACAAACACTTACCATTCGACGGATTTAAGTTGCTCCAGTGTCACAAGATGCGAAAGTCCTGATCGTTTGGTCCGCACATTTTACCGGCGATGCTAACGAGGCTATTCGGCCATGCTATGGCTATGAATAGCGTCAATAGCTATTCGCTCAATAGCTTCAGTTTCTTCTTCAATACTTTCATACTCCAACCATCTGTTTCAATACATGCGTAATCTGTTGAATCGCTTAAGTCGCTGAATTCCGAGTCTGAATCCGAGCTAATGTCGCCATATCTTGCTGTGGTATTTGCAATTGTTTGTTTACATTGGCAGCACTGTGTGACGTCACAGGGAAATGGATAGTGGTTTCGAAGATAGCGAAAATCAAGCACTTTAAAGCTTTTTTTAGGGATATTCCGAGACCGGTAACATTTTGAAAAAAAATTCAAAAAATACAACAAGCCACTGGGAATGGATTTTTATTGTTTTTAACCCTTTTGAAATTGTGATAATGTTCCCCTTTAAAGCAGTGGTTCTTAACCTTGTTGGACGTCCCGAAGCCCATTACTTTCACATGTGCATTCACCCAACCCTTCTTAATGAAAAATAAAATGTTTTTTTTTTTTCAAATTCAAGACAAAGTTATATGTTTTTGCTAACACTTTAGTATGGAGAACATTTTCTAAGTAACAAAGACTTAATTTAGAGTTATTTGGTTAGGGTTATAACGAGGCCATGCCGAATGAGGCATTAATAAGTACTTCATAATGACTAGTTAAAGCCAATATGTTACTAATTTGCATGTTAATAAGCAACTAATTAATGGTGAATATGTTCCTCATACTAAAGTGTTATGTATTTTTTACTGGTGCACAAAATGAACTGTACATGAACGTCACCTTGTTCACAGAACAAAACCACCACAGTACATAAATGACACACCTGCAAATCAGTCTGACCTCTGCTGTTGCCGTATCCATATTCCGCCGATAGGGAAAAATTTTTATTGAGACAATGTGTTTTGATTCCGCCAAACCCCTGAGGCCGACTCACCAAACCCCTATGGTTCGATCGAACCCAGTTTAAGAACCACTGCCTTAAAGCATAAGCAAGCATGCATCACTATAGCTCTTGTCTCAAAGTAGGTGTACTGTCGCCACCTGTCACATCACATCATGACTTATTTTCACTTTTTTGTGGTTTTCCTGTGTGTAGTGTTTTACTTCTTGTCTTGCACTCTTATTCTGGTAGCTTTTTCTCTTTTTTGTAGCAGTTTCATGTCTTCCTTAAAGCGATATTTCCCGCATCTACTTTGTTTTAGCAATCAAGAATATTTCAGTTGTTATCATCCTTCTTTGTGGGGACATTGTTGATTGTCATGTTTGGTTGTACATTGTGGACGCCGTCTTTGCTCCACAGTAAGTCTTTGCTGTCGTCCAGCATTCTGTTTTTGTTTACTTTTGTAGCCCGTTCAGTTTTAGTTTGGTTCTAGATAGCTTTCCCTAAGCTTCAATGCCTTTTCTTAGGGGCACTCACCTTTTGTTTATTTTTGGTTTAAGTATTAGATACCCTTTTACCTGCATGCTGCCTCCTGCTGTTTCCGACATCTACAAAGCAATTAGTTACCGGCTGCCACCTACTGATATGGAAGCCCTCTAGACAGCACCGACACTCAACAACAACACATCATTTGCAGACTAGAATTACTGGTTTGCAAAAACTATTTTTAACCCAAATAGGTGAAATTAGACAATTTCCCACGGCACACCAGACTGTATCTCACGGCACACTAGTGTGCCGCGGCACAGTGGTTGGAAAATACTGCTCTAAGGAACCGACTTGTTTCCACTGCACAAATTAACATACCCGAAAAGAAACAGGAAGAAGCAGAGCTTATTTAATCATACTACTTCTCCAAAACTATTACCACAGTCCAGTGGGGTCAAAGTCCAGGCCCTCGGGCCAGATAAATTATCTATGATGATATTTGATTAGTATCACAAATTCCGTTTCCTTATGAGTTGGGAAATTGTGTTGGATGTAAATATAAACAGAATACAATGATTTGCGAATCCTTTTCAAGCCATATTCAGTTGAATATGCTACAAAGACAACATATTTCATGTTCAAACTCATAAACACTTTGTTGTTGCAAATAATCATTAACTTTAGAATTTGATGCCAGCAACACGTGACAAAGAAGTTGGGAAAGGTGGCAATAAATCCTGATAAAGTTGAGGAATGCTCATCAAACACTTATTTGGAACATCCCACAGGTGTGCAGGCTAATTGGGAACAGGTGGGTGCCATGATTGGCTATAAAAGCAGCTTCCATGAAATGCTAAGTCATTCACAAACAAGGATGGGGTGAGGGTCACCACTTTGTAAGCAAATTGTCGAAGAGTTTTAGAACAACATTTCTCAACGAGCTATTGCAAGGAATTTAAAGTCCTACTGAAAGCCACTACTAGCGACCACGCAGTCTGATAGTTTATATATCAATGATGAAATATTAACATTGCAACACATGCCAATACGGCCTTTTTACTTTACTAAATTGGAATTTTAAATTTCCCGGGACTTTTTTCTTGAAAACGTCGCGTAATGATGACGTGTACACGTGACATCACAGGCTGTTATGAATATGAGCGCTGCACACACACACACAGCTAAAAGTCGTCTGCTTTAATCGCATAATTACACAGTATTTTGGACATCTGTGTTGCTGAATCTTTTGCAATTTGTTCAATTAATATTGGAGAAGTCAAAGTAGCAAGATGGAGTTTGGAAGCTTTAGCCTTTAGCCACACAAACACACGGTGATTCCTTGTTTAAAATTCCCGAAGGTGAAACTTTACTATGGATCACAGCAGACATGGATCCCAACCGAAAGTCAACCAGCAGGTTTTGGTGATAAAATTGTGGTTAAAAAGTCGCTTCTTCGTACAGCTGCCATCGACCTCCCCGAGACACTGCACGTCAACACCCGGCCGTGGACGTACACTTCCGACTATCAGGTACTATTTAACTCACTAAAACACTAGCAACACAATAGAAAGATAAGGGATTTCCCAGAATTATCCTAGTAAATGTGTCTAAAAAATATGAATCCCTCTCAATGCAACGCGATTGCAATCGCGTTTTTTTTTTTAACTTGTTTTTATTTTTATTTACTTGTCCAGGGTGTACTCCGCCTTCCACCCGATTGTAGCTGAGATAGGCGCCAGCGCCCCCCGCGACCCCAAAAGGGAATAAGCGGTAGAAAATGGATGGATGGATGGATGGATAGTCCGTCGCTATCAATATCCTCAAACACAAATCTTCCATCCTCGCTCAAATTAATGGGGAAATTGTCGTTTTCTCGGTCCGAATAGCTGTTTTTGTTGGAGGCTCCCATTAAAATCAATGTGAATATATGAAGAGCCATCAACATGTGACGTCATCGTCTGCGACTTCCGGTACAGGCAGGGCTTTTCTCCAGTTGCCAACTTTATGGTGGATGTTCTCTACTAAATCCTTTCAGCAAAAATATGGCAATATGGGGAAATGATGAAGTATGACACATAGAATGGAGCTGCTATCCCCGTTTAAATAAGAACATCTCATTTCGGTAGGCCTTTAATATTCTTTATCTGTAAAAGTAAGAGTGGTGGGGACAAAGTTGACGATGCAGTTTGAGCCGTTCACTGAGGCTTCCAGCTTTAATTTCTTTATTTCCTCCCTCAGTCAGCACCACGCCGCGCAGCCCCGTCCTTCAGCAGAGCACCCTGAGTCTGATTGCCAAGCTCACCCCCGAGTTTGCCGTCGAGCGGGTCACCTGGATATCTCCGGATGGTCGTTCCTTAAAAGCGGAGCGAAAGCCCAACAGTGGACTGGTGGCCAAACTTCCCCAGATGTCGTACAGCGACGTCGGGCGCTACACCTGTCGCTGTGTGGTTCATCCTGACGCCGTCTTCGACTTCGCTGTGCTCATCACCGTCGATGGTGAGATGATTGGAGAAGAAGCTCCACAAAAGTGCTCATGATGTAGCGTGCCAGTAAGCATATTGGCAGCATCAGTTATTTAAGCCAGGGGTGTCCAAACTTTTTCCACTGAAAAATCAAAGCAAGCGGGGGCCATTTATTTAAAAAAACAATCCAATATATGTATAAAAAATTTACATTTAGGCCTCCACTCAGGCTTGATCCCAAAGGGTTTTGGTAAAAATATAATGTTAAAAATGTGTCATTATTCAGTATTATTATTTCTATAATATTATTCAAGTTTTAAATCTCTAGAGCAGGGGTCACCAACGCGATGCCCGCGGGCACCAGGTCGCCCGTAAGGACCAGATGAGTCGCCCGCTGGCCTGTTCTAAAAATAGCTCAAATAGCAGCACTTACCAGTGAGCTACCTCTATTTTTTAAATTGTATTTATTTACTAGCAAGCTGGTCTCACTTTGCTCGATATTTTTAATTCTAAGAGAGACAAAACTCAAATAGAATTTGAAAATCCAAGAAAATATTTTAAAGACTTGGTCTTCACTTGTTTAAATAAATTCTTTTTTTTTTTTACTTTGCTTCTTATAACTTTCGGAAAGATAATTTTTGAGAAAAAATACAACGTTAAAAATTATTTTAGGATTTTTAAACACATATACCTTTTTACCTTCCTCTTCTTTCCTGACAATTTAAATCAATGTAAATTTTTATTTTTTTTGTAAAGAATAACACATACATTTTAATTTAATTCTTCATTTTAGCTTCTGTTTTTTTGACAAAGAATATTTCTGAAATATTTCTTCAAACTTATTATGACTAAGATTCAAAAAAATATTCTGGCAAATTTAGAAAATCTGTAGAATCAAATTTAAATCTTATTTCAAAGTATTTTGAATTCCTTTTAAAAAAATTTGTTCCGTAAAATCTAGGAGAAATAATGATTTGTGTTTGTTAGAAATATAGCTTGGTCCAATTTGTTATATATTCTAACAAAGTGCAGATTTGATTTTAAATTATAAAATTAATCTTAATCAGGAAAAATTAGTAATGATGTTCCATAAATAATTTTTTAAATTTTTTCAAAAAGATTCGAGTCGGCTAACTTTTTTCTTCATTTTTTTCGGTTGAATTTTGAATTTTAAAGAGTCGAAATTGGAGATAAACTATGTTTCAAAATGTAATTTTCATTTTGTTTGTGTTTGCTCCTCTTTTAAACTTTTCATTTAAGTGTTTTTTTTCATCATTTATTCCCTACAAAAAAACATTCCGCTAAAGGAAAAAAATGTACGACGGAATAACAGAAAGAAATCCCCCTTTTTCTTTTTTTATATATATATATATATATATGTATATATATATATATATATATGTAGATTTATTTATTAAAGGTAAATTGAGCAAAGTGGCTATTTCTGGCTATTTATTGAAGTGTGTATCAAACTGGTAGCCTTTGGCATGAATCAGTACCCAAGAAGTAGGTCTTGGTTTCAAAAAGGTTGCTGACCCCTGCTCTAGAACAACATTAGGTCTATCTGTCAATATGACGTTTTTAAAGATTTAAGTTGTATGCTCTTTTTGGGAAAGAAAACCATGTTTTTTTATGGCAAAAAAACCACAAAATATGCAATATTTTCACCCCATAAAATATTTAAGTAGAATATTTGAGATTCTTTAATAATTGGAGCCGTAAAAGGGCCAACAACTCATAACACCATTGATTTTAATTCACTATTATTTTTTGTGCAATGACACTTAAAAACAAAACACACTGATCCAAAGGTGTCCTACTCATGAAGGTGTTAAAATATATACGTACATTTTTTTTACTGTTTACTTTTAACACAATAGTCTCGAGATCAACTTCAGATCTATTTGTCAATTATACGTTTTTTTGTAGTTTGTTTAATTTTTTTTTAATTTTTAGGCCCTTCTTTGGAAAAAAAAAAAACAGCTCAGTTTTTTATATAGCAAACACAAAATATGCAACATTTGCCCGCCAAAAATATATCAGTGGAATTTTTATTGTGACGTAATTGGAGCCTTGAATTGGTCAATAATTCATAATTTATTTTGATTCACAAATGTATTTTTTTTGTGCAATGACACTTACAAACAAAACACACTGATCCAAAGGGGTCCTACTCATTAAAGTGTTAAAAAAAATATATATATATATAGAATTTTTTTTACTGTTTACTTTTAACACAATGGTCTCGAGATCAACTTCAGATCTATTTGTCAATTATAAGTTTTTTTGTAGTTTATGTTTTTTGTTTGTTTGTTTTAGGCCCTCCTTTGGAAAAAAAAAACAGCTCAGTTTTTTATATGGCAAACACAAAATATGCAACATTTGCCACCCAAAATTATTTCAAAGTGGAATATTTAATGTGACGCAATTGGAGCCTTGAATTGGTCAGTAATTTATAATTGATTTTGATTCACTATTTTTTTTTTTAAGCTAGAAACAGCCTGCATGGCAGCTTTGTGTTCTTAGAGTGAAGATTGCAACATGTTCTTTTTACATACCATGAATTGATGAAAGTGGACCCCGACTTAAACAAGTCGAAGAACTTATTGGGGTGTTACCATTTAGTGGTCAATTGTAGGGAATATGTACTGTACTGTGCAATCTAATAATAAAAGTTTCAATCAATCAATCAAACAAACATTTCACCTGTTTGCTGTTTTATACCACTTTTTATGTTTGTTTGTTTTTTCATAGTATTTTTAAAATGTGCCGTGGGGCCCTAAAAAAATGACCTGGGGGCTGCAAAGGGCCCCCGGGCCACACTTTGGACACCCCTGATTTAAGCTGCTGCCCGCCACCGTGTTTATTTTATGGAGCAATTTCAAGATTCCAAACTCAAACTGTAGATCTGCCAGCCCAGTATTACAGTTGCTCTACTCTTTGTATTATTTACTGTTTTGCCTTCTTTTTTCCTTTCTTCCTCTCCACAGCTGTCAGAGGAGCCTCGTTCACCAACGTGGTGCACGGTGAGTGACTCTGCAACGCTGCAGGAAGTGCAGTGTCAGCACTTTCCCTAATCAGTCCAGCCCCAGAACCAGTGACTCTCTGCACTTAATAACATAATCCCAGATGTGTCGTTGTCGAAAACTGTTTCAACGCCAGCTATTCTGCTTATTCTGGCTGCGCTTTTCTGTTTCGTCTCAACGCCCGTCTTGCTTGGTCTGGAACCCCGAAGACTGGGCTTTTCGACTGGTGGTGACGCCATACCATACCATACCATACCAGTTGGTTTCAGGCGTTACTAACACAAGATGTGGATTGTTACGGTCATGGTTTGATTGTCAAAGATGTTTGGTGATGTCATCGCGGGCGGTATAGCCAGCAACTTGAGGGTTCCCGGTTCCATCTACGCCATCCTAGTCACTGCCGTTGTGTCCTTGGGCAAGACACTTTACCCACCTGCTCCCAGTGCCACCCACACTGGTTTAAATGTAACTTAGATATTGGCTTTCACTATGTAAAGCGTTTTGAGTCACTAGAGAAAAAGTGCTATATAAATATAATTCACTTTGTCTTTGATATTTTTATCTGAATAAATGCTTCTGATATCCTAGCATATGTTTTATATCACTTCATGACGATGTCTAAACCTTCTCTATTTACAAAACCAGTGGAGTTGGCATCTTGTGTAAATGATAAATAAAAACAGAATACAAATGATTTGCAAATCTTTTTCAACTTATATTCAATTAAATAGACTGCAAAGACAAGATATTTAATGTTCAAACTGAGAAACTTGATTGTTTTTGGCAAGTAGTCATTAACTTAGAATTAAATGGCAGCAACACATTGCAAAATAGTTGGCACAGGAGCATTTTTACCACGGTGTTCCATCACCTTTCCTTTTAACAACACTCACTAAACGTTTGGGAACTGAGGAGACCAATTTTTCAAGCTTTTCAGGTGGAATTATTTCCCATTTTTGCTTGATGTACAGTTTAAAGGCCTACTGAAATGAGATGTTCTTATTTAAACGGGGATAGCAGCTCCATTCTATGTGTCATACTTCATCATTTCGCCATATTGCCATATTTTTGCTGAAAGGATTTAGTAGAGAACATCCACGATAAAGTTCACAACTTTTGGTCGCTAATAAAAAAGCCTTGCCTGTACCGGAAGTAGCAGACGATGACGTCACAAGTGTGAGGGCTCCTCACGTCCTCACATTCTTTATAATGGGAGCCTCCAACAGAAAGAGCTATTCGGACAGAGGAAACGACAATTTACTCATCAATTTGATCAAGGATGAAAGATTTGTGGCTGAGGATATTGATAGTGAAGGACTAGAAAAAATTAAATAAAATAAAATAAAAAGCGACGGCTCCGGGCGGCGGCAGTGTGAGCGTTTCAGATGTAATTAGACACATTTACTAGGATAATTCTGGAAGATCCCTTATCAGCTTATTGTTTTAATAGTGTTTTAGTGAGATTGTAAAGACATACCTTGAGGTCGGATGGCTGCGGTGAACACGCCAGTGTCTCTGAGAGAAGCCGAGGAGCCAAGCTCACAGCTGCCTTTTTTGACAGCTACTGCAGGAGGACTAATAATCTACTGATGTCTCCGGTAAGATATATATCACAATTTTCCCATCCAAAAACATGCTGGTCGACGTAGAGAAACATGTTCGCTTGACCGCTCTGTGTTAAAGCTTCACAAGAAAGAAAGAAACACCGGCTGTGTTTTGGTTGCTAAAGGCAGCTGCAATCCACCGCTTTCCACCAACAGCATTCTTCTTTGATGTCTCCATTATTAATTGAACAAATTGCAAAAGATTCAGCAACACAGATGTCCAAAATACTGGGTAATTGCGCGATGAAAAAAGAGGACTTTTAGCTGTAAGTGGTGCTGGGATAATAGGTCCCCTTCAACCCGAAACGTCACAAACACAATTCATCATTCCACGACGTTTTCAACTAGAAACCTCAGCGGGAAATTTAAAATTGCAATTTAGTAAACTAAAGCGGCCGTATTGGCATGTGTTGCAATGTTAATATTTCATCATTGATATATAAACTATCAGACTGCGTGGTCGCTAGTAGTGGCTTTCAGTAGGACTTTAAGTTGTTTTACAGTCTGGGGTCTCTGTTGTGGTATTTTAGGCTTCATGTTGCGCCACACATTTTTATTGGGAGACAGTTTTGGACTACAGGCAGGCCAGTCTAATACCCGCACTCTTTTAATATGAAGACACACTGTTGTAACATATGGCTTGGCATTGTCTTGCAGAAATAAGCAGGGGCGTCACAGATGTGTAAGTTAGCCATGCCTTGGCCACTAATACACCATCATCATTATCATTTACTTTCATGAAAATGCATGTCTACAAGCCACGTACAGTTGACACTTTCATTGTTTTTTTGGTTTCTTATACATTTCCCTGATCAGAAAGGAGCAGATTGAAGAATACTATTGTTAAATTTGATGACTTTATAACTGTTCCCTCCACCAGCACCCGAACTCCAATATACTTTTTAATTTTTGTTTAAGCATTTTCACTATGACACGTCCAATCTAAATCAAAATTCAGTTTGATATAATTCCAGTTTTCTCTTTTTGTAAGTCTTTTTAAATTCAAAGATTTTCTTACAACTTTTTAAGTCTTTGTTTAGAGGATTCCATGCTTCACCCCCCATACCATCAGAGATGCTGGCTTTTGAATTTTGCGCCTATAACAATCCGTATCTGTCTTTTCCTCTTTGATCCGGAGGACGTGACGTCTGCAGTTTCCAAAAAACAATTGGAAACGTGGACTCGTCAGACCACAGAACATTTTTACACTTTCCATCAGTCCATCTTAGATGAGCTCGGGCCCAGCAAAGCCGGCGGCGTTTCTGGGTGTTGTTGATAAATGGCTTTCGCTTTGCATAGTAAAGTTTTAACTTGCACTTACAGATTTAGCGACAAACTGTAGTTACTGAAAGTGGTTTTCTGAAGTGTTCCTTAGCCCATGTGGTGATATCTTTTACACACTGATGTCGCTTTTTGATGCAGTACCGCCTGAGAGATCAAAAGTCCGTAATATTATCGGTTACGTGCAGTGATTGCTCCAGATCCTCTGACCCTTTTGATGATATTAAGGATTGTAGATGGTGAAATCCCTAAAGTCCTTGCAATAGCTCGTTGAGAAATGTTGTTCTTAAACTGTTCGACAATTTGCTCACGCATTTGTTCACAAAGTGGTGACCCTCGCCTTGTCCTTGTTTGTGACTGACTGAGAATTTCCTTGCGAATAAGTGTTGGACGAGCATTCCTCAACGTTCTCAGTCTTTTTTGCCACTTGTGCCAGCTTTTTTGAAAAATGCTGCAGGAATCAAATGCCAATTGAGCTAAAATTTGCAAAAAATTATAAAGTTCACCAGTTCAAACGTTAAGTATCTTGTCTTCGCAGTCTATTCAATTGAATATAAGTTGAAAAGGATTTGCAGATCATTGTATTTTGTTTTTATTTACCATTTACAAAATGTGCCAACTTCACCGGTTTTTGAGGTTTGTAGTTAACGTGTAATTAGTGCGCTAACTCAGACAGCCCTACTTATAAGCATTTTCAATGTTATTTACCGTAGCAGGACTATTCTCTTTTTTCATGGACTTCTTCTCTTGCCATAAAAAATAGAGTAAACATTGCAAGGCTCGTGGAACCTAGAGGTCATGTTCCGAATGACCTGTCTTCACCTTCACAGGCCCCCCGATCTCCACCGCCACTCAGGCCAAGATGCCCTTCCACCTGGCCTGTCCCGGCGTCCAAGGGGACTACATCCGCCTATTCTGGCAGCCACCAAATTCCACCCTGAGCAAGCTGGTGTACCAGTACGATCGCTGGAGGGATACCACTCTGACCACGGCGCAAAGCCAGGAGCTGCAACTGGCCGGCTCGCCCTACAACGCCGAGTCTGGGATCTTCTCCTTCATCCTCATGCCGGGCCTGGAGAATGGCGGACTCTATAGCTGCGAGGTGTTCCTGAATGACCATGCCTTCAGCCAGAGCACCCTGCTGAGCGTGCTGAAAGGTACACACACCACCAGTCGGGAAGGAGGAGTAGCTTTAATAGGGTTAACTTATCTATGATTTGCAGTGCTTGAGAAAATGTTCAAAGCCCCAGCTTTCTTTGACCATATACAGTGGGGCAAAAAGTATTTAGTCAGCAAGCGATTGTGAAAGTTTTACAACTTAAAATGATGACAGAGGTCTGTCATTTTCAGAATGTGAGACAGAATGTGAAAAAAAAATCCAGGAATTCACATTGTAGGAATTTTAAAGAATTTATAGAGTTTATAGCAAAATGGATACATGGATGATACAGCAGAGGATTGGGAGAATGTCATGTGGTCAGATGAAACCAAAATAGAACTTTTTGGTATAAACTTAACGAGTCGTGTTTGGAGGAAGAAGAATATTGAGTTGCATCCCAAGAACACCACACCTACTGTGAAGCATGGGGGTGGAAACATCATGCTTTGGGGCTATTTTTCTGCTAAGGGGACAGGACGATTGATCCGTGTTAAGGAAAGAATGAATGGGGCCATGTATCCTGAGATTTGGAGCCAAAACCTCCTTCCATCAGTGAGAGCTTTGAATGGTTGACCAAATACTTATTTTCCACCATCATTTACAAATTAATTCTTTAAAATTCCTACAATGTGAATTCCTGGATTTTTTTTCCCCCATTCTGTCTCTCACAGTTGAAGTGTACCTATGATGAAAATGACAGACCTCTGTCATCCTTTGAAGTGGGAGAACTTGCACAATCGCTGGCTGACTAAATACTTTATATATATATATATATATATATATATATATATATATATATATATATATATATATATATATATATATATATATATATATATATATATATATATATACATATATATATATCCATCCATCCATCCATATTCTACCGCTTATTCCCTTTGGGGTCGCGGGGGGCGCTGGTGCCTATCTCAGCTACAATGGGGCGGAAGGCAGGGTACACCCTGGACAAGTCGCCCCCTCATCACAGGGCCAACACAGATAGACAGACAACATTCACACACTAGGGACCATTTAGTGTTGCCAATCAACCTATCCCCAGGTGCATGAATATTTATGACATTTTTTAGACATAAATTGCATATCTAAATTAAATACTTAAACTTTGCTTTACAGAAGTGCTTGGGAATGTGGAACATCCCAGCTATGCATATAATACTAACTTAATCCATTTTTTATTCTAACCCTAACCCTGTCATAAACCAAAACAAATATTAACAGATCGATAAACAAAAGTAGCGAGTAGCGAGCTGAATGTAGATAAATGGAGTGGAGTAAAAGTAGCGTTTCTTCTCTATAAATATACTCAAGTAAAAGTATGTCGCATAAAAACTACTCGTAGAAGTACAATTTATCCAAAAGTTACTCAAGTAAATGTAACGTAGTAAATGTAGCGCGTTACTACCCACCTCTGCCAATGTAGGGGCGACCCTGCAATGTCCTGTTTTGTTACCTTCTGTGTAAAAAGGCACAGGTGGAATTTTGCCGGATCTCTGCGTGAAATAGGCCAAGAATGACAAAGTGCGTCATGTAATCTGTGAGGGAACAGAGTGCATTGGAGTGGAGTGGGTTTACACAACGTACTATCGCACACATCAGCTAACATCCGTTTCAATTCAAAATAAATTCCGCATCCAATCAAAACCACAGTTTTATAACAAGTTTCAAATGGATTTTTATTATGATTTAAGGGCAAGTGTATCAGGTGAGTAATGTTGGCTTTTTCAGCTCCACTGGTGGGATTAGCATCATTCTTTCACAATGGAAAGATGATTTATAACAAACACCGCCCTCAGGTGTTCCACTAGGTTGTGCTCTGATGAACGTGAAGGCCGCATCCCATGAATCCTTTCCGTGCTCTACTAAAGAACGGGAAATAAGGGCTTCTGTATTCATTATATGTGTCAAGCTTGCACCCCGCCATTTAATCATGCCCCCCCGCCCCTCTCGCTTATTTGTCTGACGCCTTTTCAAGGAAAGAGTGTGACATTTTGGAGAAAGCACCTCATTATGCTGCTGCTGGGAGTTGGACAAGATGAGTTTTGTCAGCTTCAGACACCACCGTTGAACTTCATCTGGTGGATGTCAAGTAGTTGCCATCATCACAAAGCTTTGATATACTTTTCTTCTTATGATAATTAACATCTTTAAACTTCTGCTACTGATCGAAATCGCAACGTATACCTGTCCAGTAGCACCTCTATTTACGAGCTTAA
Source organism: Nerophis ophidion (assembly GCF_033978795.1). Taxonomy (NCBI): domain Eukaryota; kingdom Metazoa; phylum Chordata; class Actinopteri; order Syngnathiformes; family Syngnathidae; genus Nerophis; species Nerophis ophidion. The sequence continues at coordinate 1,489,987 of NC_084621.1, forward strand.
TTGGTTCTGAGACGGAGCTCTTAAAGGGGAACTGCACTTTTTGAGGGAATTTTGCCTCTTGCTAACAATCCCTATTGTTACGTCTGTTCGGCATCGTGATGCCGGGTTCGATTCCCTCGAGGATGCGTCGAAAATTGAACACAGCAAAAGGTCTGAACTAATGATTTATTTAACAAAAGGTGCTAGAGAACAAAAATACTGGAGCTAAGAATAGGCAAACAAAAGACGCTAGCATGAAAGCTAGGATAAACAAATAGTAAACTAAACTGGCACATGGGCACACAAAGGGGAAAACAAAACATTTAGCATGAGAGCTAAGAATAAATAAAATTGCGCAGCGTGAGAGCTCGCGAGAATGATACAGAAATTGCGTGGAAGCAAAAGTGCAAATGTGTAAGAACACATTTGGATCCCAGACTCAACAACAAAAAATGCAGGCTTATATAAGGCAGGTGATTAGTGAGGACAGGTGTGCAGGGCAGTGAGTAACAGGTGAAACTGATAAGCAACCATGGTGACCGACTGAACAGGAAATAATAGGATCAGATGGAGAGTGAAAATAAAAAAATGCAACAATAAACAATAATATGTGGAGGATCCAAAAAGCGGATCTCAACACCTATGAGAGTCAAAAATACAAAAGGTTTTTGGGTTTTTTGCATTCTAACTATAGATGTCCGATAATATCGGACTGACGATATTATCTGCCGATAGATGCTTTAAAATGTAACATCGGAAATTATCGGTATCGGTTTCAAAATTAGCGGTATCGTTTTCAAAAAGTAAAACGTATGACTTTTTAAAACGTCGCTGTGTACACGGACGTAGGGAGAAGTACAGAGCGCCAATAAACCTTAAAGGCACTGCCTTTGCGTGCCGACTGAGTCACATGATATCCACGGACTTTCACACACACACACACAAGTGAATGCAAGGCATACTTGGTCAACAGCCATACAGGTCACACTGAGGGTGGCCGTATAAATTGCAGGCTTATTATATTATTTTTATTCATTTTTTGTTTTGTTCATTCATTGGTGGAGCATAATATTGTTTTTAACATGGCTGTGCAGCACTTTGGAAACGTTATTGTTGTTTAAATGTGCTATATAAATAAAGTGGATTGGATTGGATTGGATAAACAACTTTAACACTGTTATAAATATGCGCCACACTGTGAACCCACACCAAACAAGAATGACAAACACATTTCGGGAGAACATCCGCACCGTAACACAACATAAACACAACAGAACAAATACCCAGAACCCCTTGCAGTACTAACTTTTCCAGGACGCTACAATATACACCCCCCGCTACCCACACCCCTCACATCAACCCAGCCCACCTAAACCTCCTCATTTTCTCTCAGGGATAGCATGTCCCAAATTCCAAGCTGCTGTTTTGAGGCTTGTTAAAAAAAATAATACACTTTGTGACTTCAATAATAAATATGGCAGTGCCATGTTGGCATTTTTTTCCATAACTTGAGTTGATTTATTTCGGAAAACCTTGTTACATTGTTTAATGCATCCAGCGGGGCATCAGAAAAAAATTACACATAATAATGTGTTTATTCCACGACTGTATGTATCTGTATCGGTTGATCTCGGTATCGGTAATAAAGAGTTGGACAATATCGGAATATCGGATATTGGCAAAAAAGCCATTATCGGACATCTCTAGTTCTAACATACACAAATCGGCTCGCTAACAATGCAGCTAATGGGAGCAGCCACGTCTAACTCAAAATTATTTTAAAAATGCATTCAAAACTGTCAACAATACCTAAATTACCCTATTTTTCGGACCATAGGCCACACCGGATTATGAGGCAAGGAATGGTCTAATTTTCGATCTTTTTTCATATATAAGGTGCACTGGGTTGTAGAGCACATTTGTTTTTGTCCCTGAATTGAAAACACTTCCTTGTGGTCTACATAACATGTAATGGTGGTTCTTTGGTCAAAAGTTTGCATAGATTGTTTTACAGACCTTCTTCAAGCCGCTTTCTGACAGTCTCTTTCACACGCGCCGTTGTGTGGGCGGTCTTATTTACGTGGCTCACCTTTGACAGTGTCTTCTCCCCGTCATCTTTGTTGTAGTTGTGTAGCGTGCAAGGACGGGAGTGGAAGAAGTGTCAAAAGATGGAGCTAACTATTTTAATGACATTCACACTTTACTTCAATCAATGACAGAGGATCATCTCCCCTTCCGGAAACAACAATAAGGCCGGAAATGTATCCCGTTAATAACCCTCCCACCGTAACTCCCTAATAACTAAAGTTCCTTGGGTGAATAATGTAAAGTCACTACACCGGTATGTTTTAGAGCTTTCATGGCGAGTTTACTGACAAATATGTAAGAACTTTACACTACTTTATATTAGAAATGGCAAAAACAGAGGATGAATGTCTCATAACAAAAATACCGTGAAAAAGAAGAAGCTTATCGACTACGGTGTGAGCATAAACTACAAAGGCGGAAGCGCTCAATTTTTCTGGATGTATGCACATCCCAAATACAGATCAGCAGATATCAGAAGGCAAAAAAAGTTGCTTTCACGAAACAAAATGCCAGATAATATGTCTTACTTTATGCACACAGCATTATTATGCATCAAGCGATGTGGCTTCATAGCTTACCAAAATCATACTAAAACATTTTGATACATTTTTTGTTGCGCATTGTGTAATGTTCCATATTTTCAATGAAACATATAACATCTTGGTGTTGTTTACTTGAGTCATTATGCCATCATAGTGCAGTCTACACGTATCTCCTATGTTTGACTGCCATCTACTGGTCACACTTATTCTTACACCAGGTACCAAAATAAAATGGCTTTGAGCGACCGGTGCAATGGACGTCGAGTGGATCGAGCATAAAATTGTGAGATTCCAGTCCATAGTGGATCTAACATAATTGTGAGAGTCCATTATGTTTTGCTGAAGGTTTATATTCAACTTGGAGAATTAGAACCACCAAGTTTAAGTAAATAGTGATACTTCAGTCTGAGCACATAAAGTAAGGCCCCTTCGTTTGATATTCGCAGGTGGATTGGATCACTTCTCATAGGACAGAGGTCCTAATTGGGACTTCGGAATGCAAAAGTGATAGCCCTATACTTTAGAACAGACTACATGTCTCGTCCAACGCTAACATTTGAGTGCTGTTCTTGATTAGCACCCACCCAGAGAGAGAAAGGAGGAATATAAAAACTGATAATTTGGCTTCTACAAATTAGGGGTCCTTAATTTTTGAGCTGACCTCCTCCAGGAACTGCAGTCCTGTATAATGACGCTCGCTTGTAATAAAGCACCTTTTAGTCCAGTAAAGCATCTTCGACGTCTCTTTTGATCAATGCCTCACTGCCCTGTCACCCTTCTGTCCTGACAAAGATGACAATACCAGTACTACACATCACTACAACAAAGATGACAATACCAGTACTACACATCACTACAACAAAGATGACAATACCAGTACTACACATCATTACAACAAAGATGACAATACCAGTACTACACATCACTACAACAAAGATGACAATACCAGTACTACACATCACTACAACAAAGATGACAATACCAGTACTACACATCACTACAACAAAGATGACACAGGAGAAGACGCAGTTGAAGTGGAGGCACGTAAATAAGACCGCCCCACAACAAAATAATAGAGAAAATAAGGAACTTATTGACTACAGTGTCCGACCACAATGGCAGACTCGCACAAAACACTTTGGGTGACACTTTAGCATACATGGAGATATCCCCTGATGCCCCAATGGAAAAAAACATCACCATTTGGGCAACTTCCAAAAGTTTATTTGGAGGAAATATGAAGAAAGGCAAGAATATTTAATTTACCGTATTTTTCAGACTATAAGGCGCACTTAAAATCCTTTCATTTTCTCAAAACTCAACAGTGCGCCTGATAACCCAGTGCGCCTAATGTAAGGAATATTTCTGGTTGTGCTTACCAACTTCAAAGCTATTTTATTTGGTACATTGTTATGTACTGAGAAGGGAAGAAGGCGACAACCGGGACAGAACTGCATATTCAAATGGTTTATTTAAACATTTGATGATTACGTGGCGTGTGTATGCTACTCTAATCAACACTCAAATCAACATTTTGTCATTAAAATTTGTACATTGTTATGTACTGAGAAGGGAAGAAGGCGACAACCAGGACAGAACTGTGTATTCAAATGGTTTATTTAAACATTTGATGATTACGTGGCATGTGTATGCTACTCTAAGTGAATGAGTGTAGACTAAGTGTAATATTAACAGTATAAATGTTACCAGAGGTTGTTGTTTGCAAGTGTTGGTTGTATCTTTCGTTGAATCAAGAGGGGTTAGTCAAAGAGGCAGTTCGTGGACAGGCAAGAGGTCGAGGGCAGGAGCCAGGCAGCGTGGTCTGGGTCCGAGCAGAGAGGTCGTGGATCGAGGGAGGCAGTCAGGAATCCGGATGGATGTCGGGTGACAAGTCACGATCACGGAAAACAGGGGAGTTATGGAAGGTTAGCGACATTCTGGCCAAGGTTCCCCGGATCCGCTAGCCTATTATGCCTCTCCCTCTCACCAAATGCAGGTGTGCTGATTACAGACTGTCTGCAGGCTCGTCGTTGTGTGAGCGTGCTGCGCTCAGCGCTAGCAGGGGCGTGTCTGAGTGTGCTGTCAGCTCCCTCTGCCGAAGAAACGTGGGTTTGACTCCGCGGCGTGACATACATGGTGAAATGATAAGTGTGACCAGTAGATGGCAGTCCCACTTAAGAGATACGTGTAGACTGCAATATGACTCAAGTAAACAACACCAAAATGAAGTAAGTTCCATTGAAAATATAGAACATTACACACGGCGCTGCAAAATCTATCAAAATGTTTTAGTACGACTTCGATAAGCTATGAAGCCGCACCGCTTGATGGATTGTACTATGCTTCAACATACGGTTATTATTATGGTGTTTGTATAAGGTCAGACGTATTATCTGCTGTTCATTTTAGAAAAAAAAATATGACCCCTTTAATGCGCCCATTAATCCTTAGACCCGCTCATCGGCAGTGGGCCTTATAATCCGGGGCGCCCTATGATCCGGAAAATACGGTACATCCCCGCCATGCCTCCTTGGGTTGATTTCACATTTTCAGGACTTATGCAGATCTGAAATACACAAAAACAGGTATTAAAAGTTAAAAAACAGTTGGTTCTGCATAGTAGCTAATAACTAAAAACACTTCAATCAACAATTTGTCATTGAAATAAATAATCAATTGAATCGCTGCTTAGCCCCCCAAAAAACAAAACAGCACATTCAAAAAAATTTGTTTTACTTTTACGTAAATATTGTACAATGTATAAAAACAATACAATATTCCATCCATCCATCCATGCATCATCTTCCGCTTATCCGAGGTCGGGTCGCGGGGGCAGCAGCCTAAGCAGGAAAGCCCAGACTTCCCTCTCCCCAGCCACTTCGTCTAGCTCTTGCTGGGGGATCCAGAGGCGTTCCCAGGCCAGCCGGGAGACATAGTCTTCCCAACGTGTCCTGGGTCTTCCCCGTGGCCTCCTACCGGTTGGACGTGCCCTAAACACCTCCCTAGGGAGGCGTTCGGGTGGCATCCTGACCAGATACCCGAACCACCTCATCTGGCTCCTCTCCATGTGGAGGAGCAGCGGCTTTACTTTGAGTTCCTCCCGGATGGCAGAGCTTCTCACCCTATCTCTAAGGGAGAGACCCGCCACCCGGCGTAGGAAACTCATTTGGGCCGCGTGTACCCGTGATCTTATCCTTTTGGTCATGACCCAAAGATCATGACCATAGGTGAGGATGGGAACGTAGATCGACCGGTAAATTGAGAGCTTTGCCTTCCGGCTCAGCTCCTTCTTCACCACAACGGATCGGTACAACGTTCGCATTACTGAAGACACCGCACCGATTCGCCTGTCGATCTCACGATCCACTCTTCCCTCACTGGTGAACAAGATTCCTAGGTACTTGAACTCCTCCACTTGGGGCAGGGTCTCCTCCCCAACCCGGAGATGGCACTCCACCCTTTTCCGGGCGAGAACCATGGACTCGGACTTGGAGGTGCTGATTCTCATTCCGGTCGCTTCACACTCGGCTGCGAACCGATCCAGCGAGAGCTGAAGATCCCGGTCAGATGAAGCCATCAGGACCACATCATCTGCAAAAAGCAGAGACCTAATCCTGCGGCCACCAAACCGGAACCCCTCAACGCCTTGACTGCGCCTAGAAATTCTGTCCATAAAAGTTATGAACAGAATCGGTGACAAAGGGCAGCCTTGGCGGAGTCCAACCCTCACTGGAAATGTGTCCGACAATACAATATTATTTAGTACAAACAATTGCAGTATTTTTGTGGACAAAAAAGAAATAATAATGTATAGTGTGTACTTCTAGAGTGTCTCCTTCTAGCTGCTTTGCTGCTTAACACATCAACAGCAGCCTTTCCATATTTTCATGGATAAATGTTCCGATATGTTATTATTGACTGATGTTAAGCTCATTCTGCTTCAGTATGGTGCAGACGAGAAGTGATACTCTCAAATAGTTCACCTAGTCCACCACACGCTCACTCGTGTTTTTGATAGTTTATTTTTATCTAACACACGGAATACCACTTTTTTCCTTCCAATGCTTGGGAAAACAAAGGTGCTTTAAACATGTATAACTGTAAGCTAATTCCCGTGAGTAAGACGAGGTGTTGTGGGTTCACTGTGACATTGTGACTAAATGCAGAACAATTAGCCGAGAGACAGCTCTTATCTCCAAACACTCTTAAGTTACGTACCACTGTAATTACTGTTAATGACATTCGTGGCTCCTCCTATGAGTTGCGGTCAAAAATGCTGTGGAATACATGCAAGCATTCACATATTACAAATATCCTCAAAGTATTATAGTCATTTGACAAATGATCAATAACTTATGACCAATGCCCTTGCAGAGAGTCAATCCCGATTAATTAGAGGTACAACTTTGAGAGGGGTTAAAAATAGCACTACCCTGTGGTGTATATTTTGGAAAAATGCTAGGACAGGCAACACAGTAAAGGTGCTTGTCTGCAACTTTTATGTGCAGCAAGCAGTTGAGAAGTAACAGTTATCTTTTACTCTATCAAAAAATAATCCATCCAGCAAAAGGCACTGCAGAAAGAGGTTTTGACAACGCTGGACAAAAGCTTCACCAAATCATACAAAAAAGCGCAACCCAACACTTTACAGAACATTCACCTGGAAAACAAGCGGTTAACCGAACTGGACATTGAGGACAGGGTGGACGCCACAGCCAACAAGGAAGCCTTCATCACATTGAAGGACCACAAACCCAACTTTGCAAATAACCCAACATGCCGACTAATAAATCCAACTAAATCTGAAATAAGAAAAATCAGCAAAATAATCCTGGACAGAATCAACACAAAAATCAAGGACAAAACACCACTCAACCAATGGAGAAATACGGCAGCAGTAATCAGATGGTTCAACAACATCCGAGACAAACAACAACACAACTTTATCTCCTTCGACATCAAAGAATTTTACCCTTCCATCACACAAGACCTACTGACCCAAGCACTAAACTTCGCCTCGGACTACGACTCAATCACAGGCAACGAAAGAAACATCATCATCCACGCAAAGAACTCCATACTCATCCACAACAGTACACCATGGCAAAAAAAGAACAATTCAACATTTGACGTTACTATGGGGAGTTTTGACGGAGCAGAAATGTGTGAACTCGTTGGGAGTTTCCTCCTCTCCCAGCTTGCTAGCCTCAACCTGAACCTTGGTATTTACCGTGATGACGGACTGGCAGTGTGCCGCCCTCGCCAAGGAGCAGCGAGAACACCAAGAAGCGCATATGCCAAATCTTCAAAGAAAACGGCCTACGGATCACGATTGAAGCCAACAAGCAAACCGTCAACTTCCTCGACGTCACTTTCAACCTGAGAAATAACAGCTACCAACCATTCACCAAACCCAACACAACACTCCAATACGTGCACCATGACAGCAACCACCCACCCACCACCACCAAAAGAATACCTACCGGAATAAATAAAAGGCTATCGATGCTGTCATCTAGCAAAGCTGAATTTGACCAAGCAACCCCCCCGTACCAGAAAGCACTTGATGAAAGCGGATACAACTTCACCCTCACCTATGAACCCACGCCAGGAAACCAAACAAAAAAGAGCAGAAAACGAAACAACATCATCTGGTACAACCCCCCATTCAGCAAAAACGTCTCAACCAATATCGGCCACAAGTTCCTCACTCTGATCGACAAACACTTCCCCAAAGGCAACACCCTAAGAAAAAGCTGATGGAATAATCACAAGGCCTCCTTTAGAAACCAGACTTTGCGGAATTCAACAGAACTCAGCAAGCACATTTGGAACCTCAAAGACAATAATGTTCAATATTCAATAACATGGCAAATTCTTGCATCCAGCACACCTTACAACAGTGGTAATAAAAGATGCAACCTATGCTTAAAAGAGAAACTTTATTATATATCATCCAGACCTGTCATCCCTCAACAAGCGCAGTGAAATCATTTCAACATGCCGCCACAGACGGAAACACCTCCTTGGTAACACATGAGCCAATCACCACCCACTCTGTGCCCTATATAAACCATTGTATGTGAATGTTTACATTAAAATCTCCTGATGATTGAGGGAACCCCTCATGAAACACTTCTGTAGAGATGAAGTAGTCTTGTGATTTTTCCCACACCTACATATTGCGCTCTACCACGGTATCGAGCACTATTCTCTGGATAATCCAATCAAGACATAAATATATATATATATATATATATATATATATATTATTTCATGTATATATTCAAATAGATAGCCAGGCCGGCCACATTCTTTTAACCCTCAGTCAAAGAGTTTGGGGACACCTATAGAGGTTCCAAAGAAAAAATAAAATGTTGTCCTCTACAGCGGTTTGTACCTTGTCTCATAAAACTCAGCAAGCTGTCAATTTTACAGATTGACCGTTTCAGATTTATTTTCCAGTTGCATTGCTCGAAGCAGGGAAATAAAATTCCAAAAAGGGAGACGCATTGTCTTCTCAGGATGAGGGCCCGTCCTTGATCTGCCATTCGAGAGAGGTTTCCATGGCAACGGTCCTGTGATTTTGATGGATGCCACTCATAAACCCGCCTCGCCCCAGTGTGCATTATTATGTGTGTGACGTTAGAACTAACCATTTACAGTTCTACCTAATGATATACTCTCATAATTAGATGATAGTTAGCATGCGGAAATAGGTTGGGAAGTGTACGTGCATGTTTGTAATTTGTGTGAATAGGAAAAAGAATAAATTGCCCCAGGTCAGGTATTTTGATGAGATTTTGAGGAGCTCACCAAAAGGTCAAAACAAAGAAAAAATGTGTAAATAAAAAGGGGTACAATTTTTAGTTTTTAAAGGCCTACTGGAATGAGATGTTCTTATTTAAAGGGGGATAGCAGCTCCATTCTATGTGTCATACTTCATCATTTCGCCATATTGCCATATTTTTGCTGAAAGGATTTAGTAGAGAACATCCACCATAAAGTTTGCAACTTTTGGTCGCTAATAGAAAAGCCTTGCCTGTACCGGAAGTAGCAGAGGATGTGCGCGTGACGTCACGGGTTGTGGAGCTCCTCACATCTGAACATTGTTTACAATCATGGCCACCAGCAGGGAGAGCGATCCGGACCGAGAAAGCGACGATTACCCCATTAATTTAAGCGAGGATGAAAGATTTATGGATGAGGAAAGTGAGAGTGAAGGACTAGAAAAAAAAAGACAGGGCAGTGGGAGTGATTCAAATGTTATTAGACACAAATTACTAAGATAATTCTGGAAAATCCCTTATCTGCTTATTGTGTTACTAGTGTTTTAGTGAGATTATATGGTACCTGAAAGTCGGAGGGGTGTGGCCACGTGTGTGGTGACCGCCAGTGTCTCCTGTGGGAGGAAGTAAGAGAGTCCGCAGCTGCAGGAGGACGCAAGCTCAGCTCTTGTCTATGGTAAGAGCCGACTTATTACCATAATTTTCTCACCGAAACCTGCCGGCTGACATGTGGTCGGGAACCGTGTTCGCTTGACCGCTCTGTTCCATAGTAAAGCTTCACCTTCGGGAATGTAAACACGGAAACACCGGCTGTGTTTGTGTTGCTGAAGGCAGCTGCAATACACCGCTTCCAACCTACATCTTTCTTCTTTGACGTCTCCATTATTAATTGAACAAATTGCAAAAGATTCAGTAACACAGATGTCCAAAATACTGTGTAATTATGCGATTAAAGCAGGCGACTTTTAGCCATGAGCGGTGCTGGAAGAACATGTCCTCTACAACCAGTGATGTCACGCACACGCGTCATCATAAGCGTCATCATTCCGCGACGTTTTCAACAGGAAACTTCGCAGGAAATTTAAAAAATTGCAATTTAGTAAAGTAAAGCGGCCGTATTGTCATGTGTTGCAATGTTAATATTTCATCATTGATATATAAACTATCAGACTGTGTGGTGGCTAGTAGTGGCTTTCAGTAGGCCTTTAACCTTTTAGAGCAGGGGTCTCAGACACGCGACCCGTGGGCCAATTACGGCCTGCGAGACGTTTTCTTGCGGCCCCCAACTTAATATGAAAGTTTCATGTTAGTGCGGCCCGCGAGTTTTGTTTGAATGGTGTGGTATGTGGCGGGGGGGTCGCTGGAGCCTATCTCAGCTGCGTTTCGGGCGGAAGGTGGGGTACACCCTGAACAAGTCGTCTTTCATAACATGTACAAACCCAGTTTCCATATGAGTTGGGAAATTGTGTTAGATGTAAATATAAACAGAATACAATGATTTGCAAATCCTTTTCAAGCCATATTCAGTTGAATATGCTACAAAGACAACATATTTCATGTTCAAACTCATAAACTTTATTTTGTGTGCAAATAATCATTAACTTAGAATTTCATGGCTGCAACACGTGACAAAGAAGTTGGGAAAGGTGGCAATAAATACTGATAAAGTTGAGGAATGCTCATCAAACACTTATTTGGAACATCCCACAGGTGTGCAGGCTAATTGGGAACAGGTGGGTGCCATGATTGGCTATAAAAACAGCTTCCCAAAAAATGCTCAGTCTTTCACAAGAAAGGATGGGGCGAGGTACACCCCTTTGTCCACAACTGTGTGAGCAAATAGTCAAACAGTTTAAGAACAACCTTTCTCAAAGTGACATTGCAAGAAATTTAGGGATTTCAACATCTACGCTCCATAATATCATCAAAAGGTTCAGAGAATCTGGAGAAATCACTCCACGTAAGCGGCATGGCCGGAAACCAACATTGAATGACCGTGACCTTCCATCCCTCAGACGGAACTGTATCAAAAACCGACATCAATCTCTAAAGGATATCACCACATGGGCTCAGGAACACTTCAGAAAACCACTGTCACTAAATACAGTGGAAACGGGGTTTGTATTATTAATCTCTGGTATTTTAGTTTATTTCATGTGGAGCACTCTTATTTTTACTTCCATTTCTGGTTTGCCTCTATTTTTCCTGTCCGGGCGCTGGCTTCCTCACCTGTTCCTGATTGGCAACTAGGATGCACCTGTTCCCGGTTGCCAATCAGGATGGTTTATGTCAGGGGTGTCCAAAGTTTGTCCCACAACTAATCGTTTACCGGCCCGCCACACATTTTGCAAATTTGCAAAATTGATAGTATTGCAAAAATAAAAAAATAAAAACATAAAAAAAAAGTGGAATGATAAATCTAATTTGGAAAAAGTGGCAATGTTGACACAAAGCTGCCATGCTGGCAGTTTTTTCCCCCCTTTTGTCTTTATATATTTTTTTTCCATTGCTCAGAAAAAAGGACAAAAAAATCTATGTTATAATAAATTATCACTTAAATATTATCACTTTAAAATGTTTTATGTGGAAAAAATATTGCATATGTTGTGTGGTTGCCGTATAAAAACATCAAAGTTTTGACAAAAGAGCATAAAACAAACAAAATAATAGTTCAAACTTCAAATCGACAGATATATCGGAAGTTGATCTTGAAATTTAAGTGTTAAAAGTAAAAAAAAATCACTTTATGAGTGGGGAACCTTTCGGATCTCAAATATATTTAGTAGGATTTTATTTAACTTTTTGCTGTGATTACTTAAAAATATTAAATAATTAAAATCAATGGTGTCCTGCATTATTAATCTTTGAGGGCTTTAATTGCTAAATAAAGGAACTCTCCTGAAGGAATCAATAAAGTACTATCTATCTATCTATCTATCTATCTATCTATCTATCTATCTATCTATCTATCTATCTATCTATCTATCTATCTATCTATCTATCTATCTATCTATCTATCTATCTATCTATCCATCTATCTATCTATCTATCTATCTATCTATCTATTTATCTCTATCTATCCATCTATCCATCCATCCATCCATCTATCTATCTAAATACTGTATATTTCAGTTTTACTATAAAAAACAAAGTTGTCTTTGACAGAAAAGGCATAAAACCTTATTTGTTTTACTTTATATCAACCTCAAGTTGATATAGAGATTTACTGTAAGCATTAAATAAAAAATAATAATAATTTAACTTATTTTTAACATTTTAGTGACTGAGACCCTCTATGCTCCCCAGGAGCCCTAAAGATTAAAAAAAAATCCATATATTTTGTTATGGTTTGAAAATGAAAAATATCAAAATGCCCCAAGCATGCTTAAATTTTTCCGTGTGCGGCCCTCTGTGGAAAAAATGTGGACACCCCTGGTTTATGTGCCTCTTGACCTGCGTTCATTGTATCTTCATGTTCCGTCTCCCGTATCTGTAAGGTTTTGCTGCTCGTTCCTGCCATTTGTTTGTGATTTACTACTCATTTTTATATTGTTCAATTGTTCAATTGCAATGTGTTTCCTATAACAAAAAAACACTTTGGAAGCCCCTGGCCCAACCCCCAACAACAAAGGGTCCAGACATGATTGTGAAACAGAGCAACCACCAAACTCAAGCAGTTATTTTAAGGTCAGGTGAATTTTGCAGCAGTTTGAGCTGTTGCCTGGCAACCTCTTATTGTGACTCTGGCAGAAGCGCTGCACCTGGTAGGAGAAGGCGCCAAAAAAGAGAAAAAGAAAAGTATTTTGTAAAGTTGCTGTGTTTCAACGCTGTGGTGAGATGAGGTCTTGAATTTTTCATGACGAGCTCTTCAGGTGGCGGTGGTTGTTTGTTGTGTTGTCTAATTTTATGCTGAACTGAGACAAACACTTCCTCACGCTGGCTTGCTTATTATTTCACTGGAATTCATTTAAATGTATTTATGTTTTTTACACTTCATGAGTCTTCCATGGGGGGCTTCACGGTGGCAGAGGGGTTAGTGCGTCTGCCTCACAATACGAAGGTCCTGCAGTCCTGGGTTCAAATCCAGGCTCGGGATCTTTCTGTGTGGAGTTTGCATGTTCTCCCCGTGACTGCGTGGGTTCCCTTCGGGTACTCCGGCTTCCTCCCACTTCCAAAGACATGCACCTGGGGATAGGTTGATTGGCAACACTAAATGGTCCCTAGTGTGTGAATGTGAGTGTGAATGTTGTCTGTCTATCTGTGTTGGCCCTGTGATGAGGTGGCGACTTGTCCAGGGTGTACCCCGCCTTCCGCCCGATTGTAGCTGAGATAGGCGCCAGCGCCCCCCGTGACCCCGGAAGGGAATAAGCGGTAGAAAATGGATGGATGGAGTCTTCCATGGAAGGAAATTCAAAACTAATATTTGTTCTTATTTATTTGTTTATTTGACAGGGACAGTACAATTAAACATTCCTACACATAGAGCTGGACCATATGGCCTTTTTTTATTATCTCAATATTTTTAGACCATATCACGATACACAATATGTATCGCGATATTTTGCCTTGATGCATATAATGACAGCAGTATGATTATTCTATGTGTCTACATTCAACCATTCTTCTTAATACTGCATTAATATATGCTACTTTTAAACTTTCATGCAGAGAGGGAAATCACAACTAAGTCAATTGACCAAAAGTGTATTTATTAAACAGTTATTAAGCAGTGGCACAAACATTCATGTCATTTCAAAACAGAAAGTGCGAGATTGTCAGAGACATTTTAAAACAAGCTATGAGTGCACTTTTGTGCATGATGTCACTAAGATGACATATCAAAACACTAAATTAAAGTACACTTTTTGTACAGAACGCCATTAAAATAGTTTAAAACAAATGAAGTGCACTTTTGTGCATGATGTCACACAAGATATTTCAATAACTGTCTAATTAAAATGAGCTGCATAATAGGAAATCAAATAGTGTATGTCCTTGTGTACGTGAGAATGGTTGCCTCAGCATTTTGTTGGCGTGGCACCGGACGGAGATGTTGACATGCAGAGTTTCAAGCACTCTTCGTTCTCTAGCAGGTGACTTTTCAAATGATGCTACATATTAGCAGTAATGCTACTTTTTGTAGCAACGCTTTTGCCCCACACTTGACAAATTACGGTTGTCTGTTCAACATATTTCCTCTTCAAACCAAACGATGGAAACCCTGCTTCATTTGTTACGAGATTGGCACCTTCTTTCTCTCATATTACGACTCGCACCACAGCTAACGTTACCCATGCTGCTACCTCTGTGCTCCGCGAGGGCGTATACGTATGTGACCTATGTAAGAAGGTGTGCTTGTTTTATGTCTCTGTGAGGAGGAGAGACAACAAAGAGTGAAGAAGAGCCTGTAGTGTAATGCCAGCAGCTAAAAGCAACTGCGTGAGAACGTATACTCAAATATCACGTTATAGTCATTTTCTATATCGCACGGAGACAAACCCGCGATATATCGCGTATATCGATATATCGCCCAGCCCGAGCTACGCACATAGGTAACATTAGTCTAGGTACATAAGAATATACACGATGACAAATGTAGAAATATTCCATGAATACAAAGCAGGTAGCAGACCAGTCATTAGTTAGTTCAGGTCAAGTTTATGCTTGAGTTTTTAAAAATGAAGATTCAAGTAATTACAAGCAATGCAATTCCTTAGATGTCAATCAAATATACATGGATTTTTACCGTTAAGACCAGACCTGGGAAAATACGACCCGCGGCCCACATTGGGTCTGATAAGATTTTCAATCCGACCCGTTGGACATTCTGCATATTTTTTTTTAGGCCTTTAACATCAAAACTATTGCCGCCATTATGATGTGCAGTGCTGTTTTTAAATGAGCGTAAGTCTTGAACTACAGAAAGTATTTCAATGGTTAAAATATGCGCTTTTGGGTGTTCTACCAGTTATTACGGTAATCTACGTCACAGCAGCTCAGATGAGGAACAGAGCATAATGGGCGGGGTTTGATTGGGAGAGTGAGACGTCTACCAACTTCGCCACGCCGTCCCCCATCTATTAAAGAGACAAGAAGCAAGGAACCATGCAGGGACAGAGTTCAATTTAGCTCATGAGGAGAACGCATGGAGCTGCACACTTAGTCACAGTCTCGCCCTACGCTCTAAGGTTCAGCTCTCGCGTCCCTCTATTTATTCAGCATCAAAACATTTGAATTAGCTATTTTTTCTCTTCTTTTTTCGGTTGAATTATGAATTTTAAAGAGTTGAAATTGAAGATAAACTATGTTTCGTGTTTTCTCCTCTTTTAAACCGTTCAATTAAGTGTTTTTTTCATAATTTATTCTCTACAAAAAACCTTCCGTAGAAGGAAAAAAAATGTACGATGGACGGACAGCAATACCCTTTTTTTTAATATATATTTATCTGTTTCTATATATATTTATTGTGAGAAATCATTAAGATGATCAGTGTTCCCACAAAGATAAATATATCATTAATTATTAATAATAACATAGAGTTAAAGGTAAATTGAGCAAATTGGCTATTTCTGGCAATTTATTTAAGTGTGTATCAAACTGGTAGCCCTTGGCATTAATCAGTACCCAAGAAGTAGCTCTGGGTTTCAAAAAGGTTGGTGACCCCTGGTCTACACACTCCTGACACTTCTGATTGCTCACTTCTTGCCATAGTTTCATGTTTTTCACGTCACAGTAAGTGTAGTTTGGTTTCATGTCCTTAGTTGGTTTATGTGTTAGTTTTGTTCCTGCGTTGTTTGTTCCCCGCCTCGTGCGCGCCCTTTGTTTTTGTGGTACTTGAGTGTTAAAATTAAAATATGTCATTACCTTCACGCCGTGTCCGGTCCAGTCGCTTTGCACCACGGGAAAAAAAACCTCACCAAAGTCATCATCTCATCCACAGAGTTGTGCTCTTCTGGTATCACCTGCAGACATTTCTCTCTGAATGAATCAAGCCAGAGTCTTGAGTTTCCATCGTTTGTCTTTCTTTTCCATCTCAGATACCGTCATGTTGTTTACAAAATACAAAGACGTGAACGGGGATTGGAATCTGTTGCGTGGCTTTCCATCGGCAACAGGTGGTGGCCCAGGTGCTCAGGGTAGACAATAGTGTCTGCCTGGTAAGTTGCTTTGGACAAAAGTATCCAAATTCCATCAAAGTAAATGTAAATGGCTTAATGGCTGTAACTATACTAAAAGGAAAACATGCATACCCCCATTACATCTGTCAGGTTCAAACACTGATGACATCTATTAAACAGACAAGAAGCAAGGAATCATGCAGGGACAGAGTTCAATTTAGCTCATGAGGAGAACGCATGGAGCTGCACACTTAGTCACAGTCTCGCCCTATGCTCTAAGGTTCAGCTCCTGTCCCTCTATTTATTCAGGAGTTCCAGTCAACATCACTGAGGCCAACTCTAAAAGGACTGGTCACATATATCATGCAAAGCAGACCCAGGACTCACAATACGTGACAGAATGTGCTGGGGCCTTGTGATTTCGCCTTTTCTCTGCTTCATCTGCGTGCTGTTGACTTATCTTCATTGAGGTCCTTGAAGTCCTTGGCTGTTAGCGGGCTAAAACAAAGATAACATTTGTGGCTGAAGCCACCCCTCAGACAAGAAGTTTTGTCCTTGCACAGATACAAAAGTCTAACTTGAGCACAATAGCCATTAACTATAGCAACGGACTTTAAGCATACTAAAGTAGTGTGATAATATATGCGTGACTATTTTGATTGATTGATTGATTGATTGATTGATTGATTGATTGATTGATTGATTGATAATTTTATTTGTAGATTGCACAGTACAGTACATATTCCGTACAATTGACCACTAAATGGTAACACCCCAATAAGTTTTTCAACTTGTTTAAGTCGGGGTCCACGTTAATCAATTCATGGTACAAATATATACTATCAGCATAATACAGTCATCACACAAGTTAATCATCATAGTATATACATTGAATTATTGACATTATTTACAATCCGGGGGGTGGGAAGAGGAGCTTTGGTTGATATCAGTACTTCAGTCATCAACAATTGCATCAACAGAGAAATGTGGACATTGAAACAGTGTAGGTGTGACTTAGTAGGATATGTACAGCCAGCAGAGAACATAGTGAGTTCACATAGCATAAGAACAAGTATATACATTAAAAAGTACATTTGATTATTTACATTAGGTTATTTACAATCCGGGGAGATGGGATGTGAATGGAGGAGGGTATTAGTAAAGGTTTGAAGTTGCCTGGAAGTGTGGTTTTAGAGCGGTTTTGAAGGAGGCTAGAGATGCACTTACTTTTACACCTGTTGGGAGTGCATTCCACATTGATGTGGCATAGAAAGAGAATGAGTTAAGACCTTTGTTGGATCAGAATCTGGGTTTAACGTGGTTTGTGGAGCTCCCCCTGGTGTTGTGGTTGTGGCGGTCATTTACGTTAAGGAAGTAGTTTGACTTCGGTATTAGGGAGGTGTAGCGGATTTTATAGACCAGGCTCAGTGCAAGTTGTTTGACTCCGTCCTCCACCCTGAGCCAGCCCACTTTGGAGAAGTGGGTTGGAGTGAAGTGTGATCTGGGGTGGAGGTCCAAAAGTAACCGGATTAGCTTGTTCTGGGATGTTTGGAGTCTAGATCTGAGGGTTTTGGAGGTGCTGGGGTACCAGGAGGTGCAAGCGTAATCGAAAAAGGGTTGAATGAGAGTTCCTGCTAGAATCTTCAAGGTGCTTTCGTTGACCAGAGAGGAGATTCTGTAGAATAATCTCATTCTTTGGTTGACCTTTTTGATTACCTTGGTTGCCATTTTATCACAGGAAAGATTAGCCTCTAGAATGGAACCTAGGTAGGTGACCTCATCTTTCCTGGTGATAACAATGTCACCCACTTTTATAGTGAAGTCACTGACTTTCTTAAGGTTGATATGGGACCCACATAGGATGGATTCCGTTTTACCTAAGTGTATGGATAGCTTGTCAGCGAGCCAGATGCAAATATTTAGGAGTTCAGCACTGAGGATTTGTTCCACCTGTGACTTGTCCTTGCCGGATACCAGCAGGGCCGAGTCATCCGCAAACAGGAACAATTCACAGTGGCATGCTGATGGCATGTCGTTTACATATATTAGGAACAGTAAAGGTCCTATTATACTGCCTTGGGGGACTCCTCAGCTTACTGAGAGGGGAGGGGCACCTCTACCACCTGTTTACTCCCCTCCAAGTAAGTATTCTAACATATTGCATTGTCTAAACATAACAACAAAGCTCATAGATTTAAAAACAAAACAACTGTTAATGTTCATCCATCCATCTTCTTCCACTTATCCGAGGTCGGGTCGTGGGGACAGCAGCCTAAGCAGGGAAACCCAGACTTCCCTCTCCCCAGCCACTTCGTCTAGCTCTTCCCGGGGGATCCCGAGGCATTCCCAGGCCAGCCGGGAGACATAGTCTTCCCAACGTGTCCTGGGTCTTCCCCGTGGCCTCCTACCGGTTGGACGTGCCCTAAACACCTACCTAGGGAGGCGTTCGGGTGGCATCCTGACCAGATGCCCGAGCCACCTCATCTGGCTCCTCTCCATGTGGAGGAGCAGCGGCTTTACTTTCAGCTCCTCCCGGATGGCAGAGCTTCTCACCCTATCTCTAAGGGAGAGACCCGCCACCCGGTGGAGGAAACTCATTTGGGCCGCTTGTACCCGTGATCTTATCCTTCCGGTCATGACCCAAAGCTCATGACCATAGGTGAGGATGAGAACGTAAATTGAGAGCTTTGCCTTCCGGCTCAGTTCCTTCTTCACCACAACGGATCGGTACAACGTCCGCATTACTGAAGACGCCGCACCGATCCGCCTGTCGATCTCACAATCCACTCTTCCCCCACTCGTGAACAAGACTCCTAGGTACTTGAACTCCTCCACTTGGGGCAGGGTCTCCTCCCCAACCCGGGGATGGCACTCCACCCTTTTCCGGGCGAGAACCATGGACTCGGACTTGGAGGTGCTGATTCTCATTCCGGTCGCTTCACACTCGGCTGTGAACCGATCCAGTGAGAGCTGAAGATCCCGGTCAGATGAAGCCATCAGGACCACATCATCTGCAAAAAGCAGAGACCTAATCCTGCAGCCACCAAACCGGAACCCCTCAATGCCTTGACTGCGCCTAGAAATTCTGTCCATAAAAGTTATGAACAGAATGGGTGACAAAGGACAGCCTTGGCGGAGTCCAACCCTCACTGGAAACGTGACCGACTTACTGCCGGCAATGCGGACCAAGCTCTGACACTGATCATACAGGGAGTGGACTATGTTCTGACACTGATCATACAGGGAGCGGACTGCCACAATCAGACAGTCCGATACCCCATACTCTCTGAGCACTCCCCACAGGACTTCCCGAGGGACACGGTCCAATGCCTTCTCCAAGTCCACAAAGCACATGTAGACTGGTTGGGCAAACTCCCATGCACCCTCAAGAACCCTGCCGAGAGTATAGAGCTGGTCCACAGTTCCACCACCAGGACTAAAACCACACTGTTCCGCCTGAATCCGAGGTTGGACTATCCGGCGTAGTCTCCTCTCCAGTACACCTGAATAAACCTTAGCGGGAAGGCTGAGGAGTGTGATCCCACCATAGTTAGAACACACCCTCTGGTCCCCCTTCTTAAAGAGAGGAACCACCACCCCGGTCTGCCAATCCAGAGGTACCGCCCCCGATGTCCACGCGATGCTGCAGAGTTGATGTTCATAAAAACTGCAAAAAAAAAAAACCCTTGGCAACATTTCACGCTTTCCAAACACACAGTGAAAAAAAAAAAGGATTCCTCCGCACGCATTCACAAAACAAAAAGCGAGGACATACATCCCCGTCACTGCGGCCTTGCAAGAGTTTACTAATCGAGTCCCTATGGCATCCATCACAGCTGCCGAGACATGAGTAGCCGATCCGTCACTGTCTGGCACAAGCTGGCACGTGTGCCTCCACCCACGCAGCAATCATGCGCCGCATATATTTTTACCCCACCTCATTACGAGTATCATTATGTCTGATTATACCTGCTGCCCTCCCGCGGAGGCTGGAGGTGGCCCACGCTGATCACTCTAATCAAGGCTGAAATGTGTGCTTTTTTATGCAGGAGTGCGGGGGGGGGGGGGCCTGCGGAGCTCGATTACGCCCAGATGGATTCTCATTTGGCTTTGATGAGACAATAAGCATCAGTCACAGTCAAGCAATACATTAGCAGCAAATCACTTTAATGAATATATATTATTTTGACCTCTGCCACTATTGTGCTCCCCCCCCCACATTGCCGCATGTCCCCTTAAAGGCCATTACTCCATATCTGTCCTCGACCTTTCTTCAGCCACGTCAAGCATTAAGTCACTTTCTCATCCTGCCTCTCGCTCCTTTGTCGGATGTTGCAGTCCTCTCTCGTCACATCGGGCGTCCAAGTTGGCCACTTCACCCTGTCACCGACTGGATGTACAAAGTGATAATGTTTTCAAAATATTCCTCATTAATTGCATCTTTCTAAGATAATTTTTCAAGATGTGAACAAATGATCCATAATTGATGAAACACAGATGATGTAGGATTATATATATCAGGTGTCTAACTCAAGGCCCGGGGGCCCGACATGGCCCGCCACATCAATCAATCAATTAATTCATGTTTATTTATATAAACCAACATCACAAGTGTCTTAAAGGGCTGCACAAATTAATTCATGTTTATTTATATAACCCTAAATCACAAGTGTCTTAAAGGGCTGCACAAACCACAACGGTATCCTCGGTAGAGCCCACATAAGGGCAAGGAAAAACTCAAATGAAAATGTAGCGCGTTACTACCCACCTTTAACCATTACCAATGTGGTCACCTCCTCTTTCAACCTTCTTCCCCACCACAGTGACCACCAGCCTCTCGGCCTCCAGGCTGGAGCTGGAGTGTGTCTACAGCGAGCTGTCGGAGGTCCGCAGTGCGACGTGGGAGCACCACAACAAGAGTCTCGGGCTACAAACCATGCGCAACGGCCTTGGAAGTGTGAAGACTTACATCCCCTTACCCGTCACCCCCGACACAGCTGGAAACTACACCTGTACCTTGCAGCTAACCAACGGCCAGGCGGTCAGCGCCACACACCTGGTCAAGCAGCAAGGTAGCCACACTAACTCGCCTGTTTTGTCACATTGCCTGGATTTGTGTTCTGTGCAAAAGGCACCAATCCAGAAAGAGGTGTGAGGAAATAAACAATAAAAAATAGGGTTTGTACCTTCCAGCATTAAAGGGAACATTATCAGCAGACCTATGTAAGCGTCAATATATACCTTGATGGTGCAGAAAAAAGACCATATATTTTTTTAACCGATTTCCGAAATCTAAATGGGTGAATTTTGGCGAATTAAACGCCTTTCTGTTTATCGCTCTGGAGGGGATGACGTCAGAATGTGACGTCGCCGAGGTAATACAGCCGCCATTTTTATTTTCAACACATTGTAAACATTGGGTCTCAGTTCTGTTATTTTCCGTTTTTTCGACTATTTTTTGGAACCTTGGTGACATCATGCCTGGTGGGTGTGTTGTCGGAGGGTGTAACAAAACTAACAGGGAGGGATTCAAGTTGCACCACTGGCCCCAAGATGCCAAAGTGTCTGCCGCCAGACCCCCATTGAATGTACCAGAGTGTCTCCACATTTGACCGGCGATGACAGACATGGCACAGAGATGTATGGATAACCTGCAGATGCATTTGCAACCATTAAGTCAACAAAATCACAGAGGTGAGTTTTGTTGATGTTGACTTATGTGCTAACCGGACATATTTGGTCACGGCGTGACTGCCAGCTAATCAATGCTAACATGCTACGCTAATCGACGCTAACATGCTATTTACCGGCGGTGCTAAAGCAGACATGGCACAGAGATGTATGGATAACCTGCAGATGCATTTGCAACTATATTACGTTTCCTTCCACCCACATTTAATGCGAAACAAACACTTACCAATCGACGGATTTAAGTTGCTCCAGTGTCACAAGATGCGAAAGTCCTGATCGTTTGGTCCGCACATTTTACCGGCGATGCTAACGCAGCTATTCGACCATGCTATGGCTATGAATAGCGTCAATAGCTATTTGCTCAATAGCTTCAGTTTCTTCTTCAATACTTTCATACTCCAACCATCTGTTTCAATACATGCGTAATCTGTTGAATCGCTTAAGTCGCTGAAATCCGAGTTTGAATCCGAGCTAATGTCGCTATATCTTGCTGTGCTATTCCCATTGTTTGTTTACATTGGCAGCACTGTGTGACGTCACAGGGAAATGGATAGTCTCATCGCAAATAGCGAAAATCAAGCACTTTAAAGCTTTTTTTAGGGATATTCGGAGACTGGTAAAATTTTGAAAAAAAACTTCAAAAAATACAACAAGCCACTGGGAACTGATTTTTATTGTTTTTAACCCTTTTGAAATTGTGATAATGTTCCCCTTTAATGGTGCCTTCACAGATGTGTAAGTTACCCATGCCTTGGCCACTAATGCACCCCCATACCATCACACATGCTGGCTTCTGAACTTTGCGTTGATAACAGTCTGAGTGGTTTGCATCCCCTTTGGTCCGGATGACACGATGTCGAATATTTCCATCAACAATTTGAAATGTGGACTCGTCAGAACACTTTTCCACTTTGCATCAGTCCATCTTAGATGATCTCAGGCCCAGAGAAGCCGGCGGTGCTTCTGGATGTTGTTGATAAATGGCTTTCGCTTTGCATAGTAGTGCTTTAACTTGCACTTACAGATGTAGCGACCAACTGTATTTAGTGACAGTGGTTTTCTGAAGTGTTCCTGAGCCCATGTGGTGATATCCTTTAGAGATTGATGTCGGTTTTTGATACAGTGCCGTCTGAGGGATGGAAGGTCACGGTCGTTCAATGTTGGTTTCCGGCCATGCTGCTTACGTGGAGTGATTTCTCCAGATTCTCTGAACCTTTTGATGATATTATGGAGCGCAGATGTTGAAATCCCTAAATTTCTTGCAATGTCACTTTGAGAAAGGTTGTTCTTAAACTGTTTGACTATTTGCTCACACAGTTGTGGACAAAGGGGTGTACCTCGCCCCATCCTTTCTTGTGAAAGACTGAGCATTTTTTGGGAAGCTGTTTTTATAGCCAATCATGGCACCCACCTGTTCCCAATTAGCCTGCACACCTGTGGGATGTTCCAAATAAGTGTTTGATGAGCATTCCTCAACTTTATCAGTATTTATTGCCATCTTTCCCAACTTCTTTGTCACGTGTTGCTGGCATCAAATTCTAAAGTTAATGATTATGTGCAAAAAAGAAAAAAAGTTTATGAGTTTGAACATCAAATATGTTGTCTTTGTAGCATATTCAACTGAATATGGCTTGAAAATTATTTGCAAATAATTTTATTCCGTTTATATTTACATCTAACACATTTTCCCACCTCATATGGAAACGGGGTTTGTACCTTTTGAGTCATAAAAGCTCCGTCTTTAGATGCCTGGCTTCCACGTCCGTTCGTACCGTCGCTGCATTACGATGAGCCCCCAGACTCCCTTTCCACGGTCTAAGTGATGCATCCGGCTTATCTGAACCAGGGGGGGGGGGGGCGGATCCATTTAGCTGTCACATCCTCCCGATCTCTTCCACGACACACAATAAGCTTGAATAATTTAGTCATTGTCGGAGGAGATATCCCCGGGGTTCTGTCTGCTTATGTCCACGTCTCGGCTATGAGAGAAGTAATGACCTTCATCGCTAATAAAAGCGGAGGTTAAGCATTGTGGATTTTTACGGCATGTTAAGACAAGCGGTAGAAAATGGATGGATGTTAAGAAAGCTGGCGAGAAGTAAACATTTGTATAGCCCAGGGGTTGGCAACCTTCAGCATACAAAGACCCATTTGAGCCCATTTGCCCTCAAATAAAACCCAACTAGAGCCGAAAACTCTGTTTATTCCTAAAATGACAAATACACCACTTATAGTTTTGTTACACGTATGCTATAGAATTTATGACATCAAACACTTGACAACGATTCACATTTTATTTCTGGGTGTAAGCAAATCACCAAATTATTTTGAACATTCGAAAAAAAATATACACACTGGTCCTTCCCTTAAAGCAGTGGTTCTCAACCTCTTTTCAGTGATGTACCCCCTGTGAACATGTTTTTAATTCAAGTACCCCCTAATCACAGCAAAGCATTTTTGGTTGAAAAAAAGAGATAAAGAAGTAAAATACAGCACTATGTCATCAGTTTCTGATTTATTAAATTGTATAACAGTGCAAAATATTGCTCATTTGTAGTGGTCTTTCTTCAACTATTTGGAAAAAAAGATATAAAAATAACTAAAAACTTGTTGAAAAATAAACAAGTGATTCAATTCTAAATAAATATTTCTCCACATAGAAGTAATCATCAACTTAAAGTGCCCTCTTTGGGGATTGTAATAGAGATCCATCTGGATTCATCAACTTACTTCTAAACATTTCTTCACAAAAAAATAAATCTTTAACATCAATATTTATGGAACATGTCCACAAAAAATCTAGCTGTCCACACTGAATATTGCATTGTTGTATTTCTTTTCACACTTTATGAACTTACATTCATATTTTGTTGAAGTATTATTCAATGAATATATTTATAAAGGATTTTTGAATTGTTGCTATTTTTAGAATATTTTTAAAAAATCTCACGTACCCCTTGGCATACCTTCAAGTACCCCCAGTGGTACGCGTACCCCCATTTGAGAACCACTGTCTTAATGAGTTTGTAAAAAATCAAGTCGCGCCAATATTCTGAAGGCATACAACTGCGGGATATTTCATTTGACTGCAGACCTGAGTGAGGTGTCGACAGCCTGTTTTCACGTCTGCTTTCCCACAATATAAACAGCGTGTCTGCCCAATGACGTTATTACTGTAGAATGATCGAGGGCGAGTTCTTGGTTTCTTATGTGGGTTTATTGTTAGGCAGTCTCATTAACGTCCTCCCAGCGCAGTAACAACACACAACAACAGCAGTCACGTTTTCGTCTGCCGTAAACAGCAATGTTGTGACTTTCTTAAACAGGCCAATACTGCCATCTACTGTACATGCATATGTGACAGTAACATCTACGGCAGGGGTCAGCAACCTTTTTGAAAGCAAGAGCTACTTCTTGGTTACTGATTAATGCGAAGGGCTACCAGTTTGATACACACTTAAATAAATTGCCAGAAATAGCCAATTTGCTCAATTTACCTTTAACTCTATGTTATTATTAATCCATCCATCCATCCATTTTCTACCGCTTATTCCCTTTCGGGGTCGCGGGGGGCGCTGGCGCCTATCTCAGCTACAATCGGGCAGAAGGCGGGGTACACCCTGGACAAGTCGCCACCTCATCGCAGGGCCAACACAGATAGACAGACAACATTCACACTCACATTCACACACTAGGGCCAATTTTTTTAGTGTTGCCAATCAACCTATCCCCAGGTGCATGTCTTTGGAGGTGGGAGGAAGCCGGAGTACCCGGAGGGAACCCACGCAGTCACGGGGAGGACATGCAAACTCCACACAGAAAGATCCCGAGCCCGGGATTGAACCCAGGACTGCAGGACCTTCGTATTGTGAGGCAGACGCACTAACCCCTCTGCCACCGTGAAGCCGTTATTATTAATATTTAATGATATTTATCTTTGTGGAAACACTGATCATCTTAAATATTTCTCACAATAAATATGGAATTGAACCTAATGGTTAGAGTGTCCTGAGATCGGTAGGTTGTAAGTTCAAACCAAAGACTATATAAAAAAAAATGGGACCCATTGCCTCCCTGCTTGGCACTCAGCATCAAGGGTTGGAATTGGGGGTTAAATCACCATAAATGATTCCCGGGCGCGGCACCGCTGCTGCCCACTGCTCCCCTCACCTCCCAGTGGGTGAACAAGGGGATGGGTCAAATGCAGAGGACACATTTCACCACACCTAGTGTGTGTGTGACAATCATTGCTACTTTAACTTTAACTTTATATATTTTTGATGTCATGTTTTAAATAGGGCTTCATGGTGGCAGAGGGGTTAGTGCGTCTGCCTCACAATACGAAGGTCCTGCAGTCCTGGGTTCAAATCCAGGCTCGTGATCTTTCTGTGTGGAGTTTGCATGTTCTCCCCATGAATGCGTGGGTTCCCTCCGGGTACTCCGGCTTCCTCCCACCTCCAAAGACATGCACCTGGGGATAGGTTGATTGGCAACACTAAATGGTCCCTAGTGTGTGAATGTTGTCTGTCTATCTGTGTTGGCCCTGTGATGAGGTGGCGACTTGTCCAGGGTGTACCCCGCCTTCTGCCCAATTGTAGCTGAGATAGGCGCCAGTGCCCCCCGCGACCGCAAAAGGGAATAAGCGGTAGAAAATGAATGGATGGATGTTTTGAATAGGTTAAAATCCAAACTACACTTTTCTAGCTGTAAATATAGTCCTCCCCTCTTAACCACGCCCCCCACCCCCACCTCCCGAAATCGGAGGTCTCAAGGTTGGCAAATATGGCGACAGGGGATTAGACTAACACTCTCAGCT
Organism: Nerophis ophidion; assembly: GCF_033978795.1. Taxonomy (NCBI): domain Eukaryota; kingdom Metazoa; phylum Chordata; class Actinopteri; order Syngnathiformes; family Syngnathidae; genus Nerophis; species Nerophis ophidion. The sequence goes on from NC_084621.1 coordinate 1,517,009, forward strand.
GCGTCATCTACGCACCTGTCGGTAATCTCGAAGCCGGTTCTGCCACACCCCGCTTCGCTGCAGGTCCGCAGGCCACGCCCACCACAATTTGTTAATTCCACGACTGCATATATCGGTATCGGTTGATATCAAAATCGGTAATTAAGAGTTGGAAAATATCGGAACATCAGATATTGGCAAAAAAGCCATTATGGGACATCTGTATTACTAAGAAATGTTACTGGGAGCAGAGTCTGTATCTCATGTAGAAAATGTTTGTTGTATGCAGCGTGCCTGCAGCTAAATCAAAGAATGTTACGACTATAATTGCAGAAGCTGGAAGAAGATGTAACTTCAACATGAAATGTGGTGTTTATTGCCACGCATCACTTGGGCTGGGAGCTATATGTTTATGCAGTCTTTTAAATGAGAAAGCTCCTCGAAGATGTAACTTCCGCAGGGAACCCGCCTCTTTGCACTGATATACAGCCCCCCCCCCCCCCCCCCGGGCCCCTCACCCCCGCACCACCCACCTCCACCTCATTTGAGGTGGAAGCGATGAGATAAAATGTGAATGGAGGTAAAGAAAAGGTGTGAAGATGAGGAGAGAGAGAGAGAGAAAACGCATTTCTGCCTCACTTCCCCCTGCAGCTGATTAGCATAATTCAGGTGTTAAAGCTGGCATGGAGAACAGTGCGGGTCAGCCCGCGGGGTCAGCGCCCGCCACCGTATTCCATTAGCACATCCTCGCCAATCAATTAGAGCTCACACGGACTGTTATGATAGATGGCTTTGAAGGTGGCTAATGGCGGCGACACGGTGGCGAAGGTGACGCCCGTGGGCCGTTTCTTTTACAAACAGAATTTGTCAAACGTGGATAAGGGCGATTGTCACTTGAACAAGGTCAGTGTCCCGCCGCATAAATTGTGCATTGAGGGCCGTAATCACGCTAAAAGTCCTACCGCGGGGACCCAAGGGTCTGATTTCGTTCATCGTAAGGCTCAATTACAGCCGTCTCTGTGGAAACCGGCGCTCTCTTCTGTGTTTGACAGCACCCACAGGAGATGTGTTGGACAAAACTGATGTCGCCGCCATTATGCAAACGCACTTGACGGGTTTCATCTCATACGTCATCTCTCTGGCAGCATGTTCTTCGCCCTGACTCTTCCAACGCAGACAGATGTTTACTTTAGACAAGCCTGTGTTCAACTTGCACGGGGGACTTTTAGCGCAGCGTTAATGTCTTTATTCATGCTTGAACAATATGAAAGCCTACAGCTAGGGGGCAGCAGTGCTCCAACTAATCAACAGGTTGCCGGTAGAAGAAATATACACGCAGGAATATTTCTGTCGGCTGGGGGCAGTCATGACCAGGGGCATAGAAGTGGGGATAATGTACCGGGGCCCCAAGCTCAAGGGGGCTGCTGTGGGCTTTTGTCAATTTTAAGGATTTGTACATACGTTATTAAAAAATGTTTATATATAATGACTTTAACTTTAACATAATAAGGTTGCTTGAATCAAATTAATCAGTGTTATCAGGTGGCCACTATCTATCTATATATATATATATGCATGTATGTATATATTTCATTTCATTTTTATTTATCTCATTCATTGATGTGCGTTTACAACAATACATAATTACATCACAATTATACAATTTAAATTCACACAATTCCTGAGAAGGAGCAGGATGAAGAAAATTTTATAATTTCCTGCCCCCTTTGACATTGTACATTATCTTACTTCATGAATATCATTTAGGCCGACACATATACCCAAATGTAATGAAACAATCAAAAACAAAAAACACAAGAAAAACAAAACAAGTACAAAACTTCATAAAGTATAAACCAAACCAAGAAAATAAATATATAATATACACCTCACGGAATGATACAGAGCAAATACAAAACCAGACAAAAAATAAGTAAAATAATAAATAAAAAACAAAATGTAAACACTTCTGGCTGTCTATATGATCTTATTGTTCTATCTTTATATATTTTTTTCAATTGGAATGTCTGTGTATGTATATATATATGTATATATATATATGCATGTATGTATATATGTGTATATATATGTATATACATATACATATATGTGTGTGTATGTATATATCCATCCATCCATCCATTTTCTACCGCTTATTCCCTTTTGGGGTCGCGGGGGCGCTGGCGCCTATCTCAGCTACAATCGGGTGGAAGGCGGTGTACACCCTGGACAAGTCTCCACCTCATCGCAGGTGAGACAGACAGACAACATTCACACTCACATTCACACACTAGGGACCATTTAGTGTTGCCAATCAACCTATCCCCAGGTGCATGTCTTTGGAGGTGGGAGGAAGCCGGAGTAGAACCCACACATTCACGGGGAGAACATGCAAACTCCACACAGAAAGATCCCGAGCCTGGATTTGAACCCAGGACTGCAGGAACTTCGTATTGTGAGGCATACGCACTAACCCCTCTGCCACCGTGAAGCCCATGTATATATATATATATATATATATATATATATATATATATATATATATATATATATATATATATATATATATATATATATATATATATATATATATATATATGTATATATGTATATATATGTATGGATATATATATATATATGTATATACATGTATATATATGTATATATATATATATATATACTGTATATACATGTAAGTGTGTGTGTGTATGTATGTATATACGTATATCGCGATACTTTATTAGTACCGGTATACCGAACAACCATAGTTTTTTATGGTTGTAATATTTCAAATTAATTCATAAGTTAATATTTAATTTTTTAACTGAATAACCACCATTTTTGTATATTTTAAGTATATTTATATTTTTTTTTATATTGAGAGCTTCCAATATTTTAAGTCATGGGTGTCTACATGGGAGCCACATACTACCAAGTCAATTGGGATGGGGGGGCATTTTGATGTTTTTTTAATTTAAAAAACTGTATATTAAAATATGAAACTTTGTGCTCTAGGTGACCAAGTATTAAAGTTAAAGTACCAACTAGGTGTGGTGAAATTTTTCCTCTGCATTTGACCCATCACCCTTGATCATCCCCTGGGAGGGGAGGGGAGCAGTGAGCAGCAGCGGTGGCCGCGCCCGGTAATAATTTATGGTGATTTAACCCCCAATTCCAATCCTTGATGCTGAGTGCCAAGCAGGGAGGTCATGGCTCCCATTTTTATAGTCTTTGGTATGACTCAGCCGGGGTTTGAACTCACAACCTACCGATCTCAGGCCGGACACTCTAACCACTAGGCCGCTGAGTAGGTATATCATCGGAAAAATATATTATCGATATTAGGTCAAAAATTTCAGCTTTTTCTCATTACATTCCAAATGTTTGCTCTTTTTTTCTTACATTTTACTGTTTTTTTTTAGATCGATATGTCATTATTTAAAAATATCCATCCATCCATCCATCTTCTTCCGCTTATCCAAGGTTCGGTCGCGGGGGCAGCAGCCTAAGCAGGGAAACCCAGACTTCCCTCTCCCCAGCCACTTCGTCTAGCTCTTCCCGGGGGATCCCGAGGCGTTCCCAGGCCAGCCGGGAGACATAGTCTTCCCAACGTGTCCTGGGTCTTCCCCGTAGCCTCCTACCGGTTGGACGTGCCCTAAACACCTCCCTAGGGAGGCGTTCGGGTGGCATCCTGACAGATGCCCGAACCACCTCATCTGGCTCCTCTCCATGTGGAGGAGCAGCGGCTTTACTTTGAGTTCCTCCCGGATGGCAGAGCTTCTCACCTTATCTCACCTGTGTATGGGTTGGGGACATCTTTACGCTGCTGATCCGCCCCCGCTTGGGATGGTTTCCTGCAGACGGGACTCTCGCTGCTGTCTTGGATCCGCTTTGAACTGAACTCTCGCGGCTGTTTTGGATCCACTATGGATTGAACTTTCACAGTATCATGTTAGACCCGCTCGACATCCATTGCTTTCGGTCCCCTAGAGGGGGGGGTTGCCCACATATGTGGTCCTCTCCAAGGAATCTCATAGTCATCATTGTTACTGGCGTCCCACTGGATGTGAATTTACCTTGCCCTTATGTGGGTTCTTCCGAGGATGTCGTAGTCGTAGTGGTTTGTACAGTCCTTTGAGACATTTGTGATTTAGGGCTATATAAATAAACATTGATTGATTGATTGATTGATCTCTAAGGGAGAGTCCAGCCACCCGGCGGAGGAAACTCATTTCGGCCGCTTGTACCCGTGATCTTGTTTTTCCGGTCATAACCCAAAGATCATGACCATGGATGAGGATGGGAATGTAGATTGCCCGGCAAATTGAGAGGTTTGCCTTCCGGCTCAGCTCTTTCTTCACCTCAACGGATCGATACAACGTCCGCATTACTGAAGACGCCAGACCGATCCACTCTTTCCTCACTCGTGAACAAGACTTTGTGGTATTTGAACTCCTCCACTTGAGGCAAGGTCTCCTCCCCAACCCGGAGATGGCACTCCACCCTTTTCTGAGCGAGAACCATGGACTCGGACTTGGAGGTGCTTATTCTCATCCCAGTCGCTTCACACTCGGCTGCGAACCGATCCAGTGAGAGCTGAAGATCCTGGCCAGACGAAGCCATCAGGACCACATCATCTGCAAAAAAACAAGAGACCCAATCCTGCAGCCACCAAACCAGAACCCCTCAACGCCTTGACTGCGCCTAGAAATTCTGTCCATAAAAGTTATGAACAGAATGGGTGACAAAGGACAGCCTTGGCGGAGTCCAACCCTCACTGGAAATGTGACCGACTTGCTGCCGGCAATGTGGACCAAGTTCTGACACTGATCACAACCAGACAGTCTATTCAGTTTATTTGAAAATACACAACTTGAAAAAAATAATTAAAAATAAATCTTCTGACTTTTCTTAATGTGAACAAATAGAACAGGGGCAGGGAACCTATGGCTCGCGAGCCAGATGTGGCTCTTTTGATGACTGCATCTGGCTCTCGGACAAATCTGAGCTGACATTGCTTAACACGATAAGTACAGTAATTAATAATTCCACGTTTAATCACAGTGTTAAAAATAATGTTCAAAATATAAAACATTCTCATGCATTTTTAATCCATCCATCCGTTTTCTACAGCACCTGTTGAAGAAGTTGCGTTAATGGTTAGAAGTTATTTATTTATTATTAGTTAGTGTGGGGCTTGCCCTCCTGGGGGTTCTTCAGACCACCAAGCACCGACATGAGATCCTGTTTCAGGGTTACAATATTCTTTTATTTTTCTCTCAGTTTCTTTCCAGCAATTGTCTTTTCCTCTTTCGTTCTCGCTCGCGCTCTGGCTACAGCCCCAACCCCGTTTCTCCTCCTGGCTGCTGCTTATAACAGAGCGACAGGTGATTTGATAACAAAGGCCCAGGTGGGCCATCTACGCACCTGTCGCTGATTTCGAGGCCGATCCTGGCACACCCCAGTTCGCTGCAGGCCCGCAGGCCACGCCCCCTCCATAGTTAGCTTCAGAATAAGAATGTTATTACAAAGAATAAGAGACCTATTATACTCTAGAAATGTTGGTCTTACTTAAAAATGCACGCTTTTAGTTGTGTTCAGTGTTAAAAAAATATTATATGGCTCTTATGGAAATACATTTTCAAATATTTGGCATTTTGGCTCTCTCAGCCAAAAAGGTTCCGGACCCCTGAAATAGATGGCACATTTTTCTCAGGTTTCCTGCATGCGATGCTTCTCCAAAACATTTTTCTGTCCTGCCTGGCCACCTTTTCAAATTGACAGCACTTATTGCGTGTGTGTGTGTGTGTGTGTGTGTGTGTGTGTGTGTGTGTGTGTGTGTGTGTGTCAGATGGACTTGCACTTGTCTTCTCGTTCCACTGCAGCCCCCGTGTGTGACTGACGGCTGCATGATGAAAATTGACGTAACGTGCTGGGTTGGGGGGGGGGGGGGGGGGGCGGGGTCAACTGTGAGCAATCGAGAGTTCAAGTGGGCCCCTCCCCTCTCGACGCGGCCACAAAGCCCAGCAACATTCTGTCACCCGCTGAAGAAATTGAGGTTTTATTTGATCTTTTTTCCAACCTCCTCGTCTCATTTTTCTCCGTGGCAGAGAGCGTCGGCGTCCCTGCACCCTCGCAGCTCTCCTCCCTCTCCGCTTTATTACTTTTGGCGCCCCTGTTTGCCGCGGCTGTTGCTGTGTTGCTATGGAGACAGAAGCACATCTCCAATCGCGGTGAGTCCTTCCAGCGTTTTCCTCGTCTTAGGGCCCCCTTGTCTGACTGACTGATGCGGCCTCCGACATCCTCTGGGGTTGTTGTATTGAATCTGACCCTATTTCCTCCCCCTGCGTGTGTGTGTGTGTGTGTGTGTGTGTGTGTGTGTGTGTGTGTGTGTGTGTGTGTGCGCACAGCTATTGAGCAGTCCCTGTCCATGCATTCAGGCGAGGCGGAGAACATCTATGAGAATCCCGAAGATGTCAGACAGGTGATGAAATTGGGCCATTTTGCAGCACTCAACACCCTCTGATGAATTTGCTTGGCCATTCGCCCGCTCTTTGTCTCCCCATTTGTCCGTCTCGCCTCTGCTTTACCGTGTTGTTGTGTTTCTCCCGCCGCCGTCTCGCCTCCCTCACTTGTTGTTCATTAAAGCTGTCTTCCTCCCCACTCGACAGGTGGCTCCTCCGGGTTCGGTCTACATGGTGAGTTACTGCATAACAAAAACACACACACATACCAACCTTTTCTGGGGAAAAAACAAAAATCCCTCTAAAGCAGGGGTGTCCAAACTTTTTCCACTGAGGGCCGCACACTGAAAAATCCAAGCAAGCGGGGGCCATTTTCCTATTATTTATTTTAAAAACCAATGCAATAAATTTAGGAGTCCACTCAGTTAGAATCCCGGGAACCCCAAAGGGTTTTGGTCCAAACAAAAATAAAAAATGTGTCATTATTCAGTATTACTATTTTCATTATTATTCAAGTTTTGAATCTCTAGAACAGGGGTCGGGAACCTTTTTGGCTGAGAGAGCCAAGAATCCAAATATTTGAAAATGTATTTCCTTAAGAGTCATATAATATTTGTTTCAACACTGAACCCAACAAATGCATGCATTTTAAGTAAGACCAACATTTCTAGAGTATAATAGGTCTCTTATTCTTTGTAATAACACTGTTATTCTGAAGCTAATTGTGGAGGGGGCGTGGCCTGCGGGCCTGCAGCGAAGTGGGGTGTTTCCAGGATCAACCTCGAAATCAGCGACAGGTGCGTAGATGGCCCGCCTGGGCCTTTTTATCTAATCACCTGTCGCTCTGTTATAAGCAGCAGCCAGGAGGAGAGACGGGGTTGGGGCTGGAGCCAGAGCGCGAGCGAGAACGAAAGAGGAAAAGACAATTGCTGGAAAGAAACTGAGAGAAAAATAAAACAATATTGTAACCCTGAAACAGGCTCTCATGTCGGTGCTTGGTGGTCTGAAGAACCCCCAGGAGGGCAAGCCCTACACTAAACAATAATAAATAAATTACTTCTTACCATTAACGCAACTTCTTGAACTGGTGCGGTAGAAAATGGATGGATGGATTAAAAATGCATGAGAATGTTTTATATTTTGAACTTTTTTTTTTAATACTGTGATTACAAGTGGAATTATTCATTACTTATCATGTTAAGCAATGTCAGCTCAGTTTTATCTGAGAGCCAGATGCAGTCATCAAAAGAGCCACATCTGGCTCTAGAGCCAGAGGTTCCCTACCCCTGATCTAGAGCCAGATGTGGCTCTTTTGATGACTGCATCTGGCTCTCAGTATAATCTTAGCTGACATTGCTTAACATGATAAGAAATTAATATTTCCACTAGTAATCGGAGTTAAAAATAATGTTTAAAATACAAAACATTCTCCTGCATTTTTAATCCATCCATTCGTTTTCTACCACATCTGTTCAAGAAGGCGCATTAATGGTAAGAAGTATTCTATTCATTATTGGTTAGCTTCAGAATAAAAATGTTATTAAAAAGAATATGAGAGTTATTGTACTCCAAAAATGTTGGTCTTACTTAAAAACGCACGCATTTAGTTGTATTCAGTGTTAAAAAATAATATAAGGCTCTCATGGAAATACATTTTCAAATATTTGGCTTTCATGGCTCTCTCAGCCAAAAAGGTTCCCGGCCCCTGCCCTAGATCAACATTCGGAAAAAAAATGGAAAAAACACAAAATATGCAATATTTCACCCAAAAACTTTTTTAGGTGGAATATTTGAGATTATATAATAATTGGAGCCTTAAAGACCTACTGAAATCATATTTTCTTATTCAAACGGGATAGCAGCTCCATTCTATGTGTCATACTTCATCATTTGGCGGTATTGCCATATTTTTGCTGAAAGGATTTAGTAGAGAACATCCACGATAAAGTTAGCAACTTTTGGTTGCTAATAAAAAAGCCTTGCCTGTACCGAAGTCGCAGACGATGACGTCACAAGTGTGAGGGCTCCTCACATCCTCACATTGTTGTTAATGGGAGCCTCCAACAAAAAGAGCTATTCGGACCGAGAAAACGACAATTTCCCCATTAATTTGAGCGAGGATGAAAGATTCATATTTGAGGATATTGATAGCGACGGACTACAAAAAAAAAAAAAAACGCGATTGCATTGGACGGATTCAGATGTTTTCAGACGCATTTACTAGGATAAATCTGGGAAATCCCTTATCTTTCTACTGTGTTGCTAGTGTTTTAGTGAGTTTAGTAGTACCTGATAGTTGGAAGGGTGTGTCCACGGGTGTCTTGACGCCAGTGTCTCTGGGAAGTCGACAGCAGCTTTATGGACGGCACAAGCTCAGCTTTTCTCCGGTAAGAAGCGACTTTTTACCACAATTTTCTCACCGAAACCTGCTGGTTGACATTCGGTCGGGATCCATGTTGGCTTGACCGCGCTCTGATCCATAGTAATGTTTCACCTCCGGGAATTTTAAACAAGGAATCACCGTGTGTTTGTGTGGCTAAAGGCTAAAGCTTCTCACCTCCATCTTTCTACTTTGACTCCTCCAATATTAATTGAACAAATTGCAAAAGATTCAGCAACACAGATCTCCAAAATACTGTGTAATTATGTGATTAAAGCAGACTACTTTTAGCTGTGTGTGTGTGCAGCGCTCATACTTCCTAAAAACCCGTGACGTCACGCGTACACGTCATCATTACGCAACGTTTTCAAGAAGAAACTCCCGGGAAATGTAAAATTGTAATTTAGTAAACTAAAGCGGCCGTATTGTCATGTGTTGCAATGTTAATATTTCATCATTGATATATAAACTATCAGACTGCGTGGTCGCTAGTTGTGGCTTTCAGTAGGACTTAAACTTTGGATTTTGATTCATTATTATTTTTTAAGCAATGACACTTAAAAACAAATCACACTAAAATAATTGGGGATCCAAAAGTGTCCTACTCATTAAAGTGTTAAAAAACAAATTATACATTTTTTTTACTGTTTACTTTCAGCACAGTAATCTCGAGATCAACTTCAGATATGTCCGTCAATTTTAAGTTTTATTGATGTTTACGTCTTTTGTTTGTATGTTTTAGGCCCTTCTTTATAAAAAAAAACTGCTCAGTTTATTATATGGTAAAACACAAAATATGCAACATTTTCCCCCAAAAATATTTAATGTGATGTAATCGGATCCTTGAGTAGGTCAATCATTCAAAATGACATCGATTTTGATTCATTATTATCTTTTAAAGAAAGAAACAGCCTGCATGGCAGCTTTGTGTTATAAGAGTAATCATTGCAACAATTTCTTGTTACATTTCACCTGTTTGCTCTTTTATACCACTTTTTATGTTTGTAATTTTTTTCAATTGTATTCTTGTGTCTCATCACTGCATGCTTTCTAGCTATTATTACACTCGATTCTTGAGAAAATGGTAACATGTTAAATAAACACAGGAAGTTAACAGACTATCTGGAATTGCTGAAAAAGCGAGGAGGGGTAGAATTAACTTGGCTGCTCCTGGTGGTATTTATTTTAACCTTTTAGGCATGTTCAAAACAAATTAAACCATTACGACCATTTAATGTTACCTAAAACATGTATTTCTTATTGGAAAATATATTTCCTAATACAAACAAATTGAATATTTACCTGCAAGTGTCCTTATCTGAGTATCACTCCATCCTGCCTTCCAATCTATCAGCCCACAGCCTCTCAAGTGTCACTTAGACGGTCTTTAACGAATTAATCAACCTGATAAATAAAATAAAGTAAATATGTTGTCTCCGTCTGCATGTTCACCTCCTTTCCTCCCTATTTCTTCTTGTATTTCAGGATTTAAAGCCAAGAAAGGATGATGTTTATAAGGAATTGGAGCGGTAAGCAAAAGCAAAGTGTATGTATGTGCGTGCGCACGTATGTGTGTGTGTGTATGTATATATGTATGTGTGTGTGTGAGTGTGTTTGTGTGTAATAGGGGCAGCAAAGCCCTGTCTTTTATTTCAATGAACTCCATGGTGTTCAGGGATGAATAGTCTCTCCTATTGCTATTGTACTATTTTTTTCAGCAATAGTTACATGAATCATTAGTAATGTAGCAGCCTAGTTTTGAATGGCAGGGTCCCTGCTATCACATGTTGATAAAAATATAACATTTACATAATAAAAGTCAACTACAAGCTTCCCAAATGCTGTGATAAATTAAGCATGATGGGTTGACTTGAAACTGTTTAATGTACATCTTTTTATATGTAGAAGAAACGTTTTGTCATTTTATTTAAATCAAAGCAAAAACTTGAGGCAGTTAAATTTGGATTAACGTGGGCAAAATTATGATAGTGTTCCCAATGTTAAAAGGATAAAGCCATTGTTTACAAATTTGGTAAATAAATAACCAAAAAAATGTGTATATTTTGTGGTTTTCTTACTGTACCGAAAATGAACCGAACCGTGACCTCTAAACCGAGGTACGTACCAAAGTGAAATTTTTGTGTACCGTTACACCCCTAGTGTATATACATATATCAGAATCAAAAATACTTTATTAATCCCCGAGGGGAAATTAAAATGTTCTTATGTATGTGTGTGTGTACGCGTGTATATAAATATGCATGTAAATGTATGTATACATGTATGTATGCTGTAAATAACGTGTGTGTGCATGCATGTGTGTATATAGTAACTGTATATATGTGTATATGTGTGTGTGTGTGCGTGTGTGTGTGTGTGTGTGTGTGTGTGTGTGTGTGTGTGTGTGTGTGTGTGTGTGTGTGTGTGTGTGTGTGTGTGTGTGTGTGTGTGTGTGTGTGTGTGCGTGCTATGCCGTAATGCTGGCCTGCCCATCACTGTGACACTATGGCATGACATCAGGTCACACTCCGACAGGCCAGATTTTTGTTGTGATTGTTGAAGTGGAGGCGTGGGCTGTCTGCAATTGTGTTGAAATCAGTGAAGAAGTGAAGAGTTTCATGTTGCTTGAGTCTTGCGTTCTCCTTACTCCGAGTGTTTTCTTTTACAGAAAGGAGCAATGTCAGAGCTGATCACCTACAGTAACTCCACACCGTCACATCTGCCCGCCTATACGTGCAGCGGCGGGGAGGAACACAGCGTGAACAGGATGTTAGAATTGGCTTTTAAATAGCCTGAGGCGGATGCATGTGAAGGAACTGTACTTAATTGCGGGTTTATTTTAGTTGTAATTATAGCACAGAATCCGAGATGAGGGTTGGTGACAAAGTGGTTAGCATGGTGACCGCTTACGCAGGAGAGCTTTCAAATCTGTGTGAAGTTTGTGTGTTTTCTGTGCATGAAACTAAATTAAGGCCAAACGTTTTGTACCAGAAAATAGATCAGCTTTTTATATTGAAATGAAAAAATAAATTCGGGTAGAATATACATTTTAGCCACTCTGGTTATTATTTTGAATTAAATATTTATTTTCATTTTCATTAATTAATTAATTAATTATTTTTTTTATACCTGTGCTTTTTCACTTTCACAAGTTTGCTGGATTTGTTATCCGATTAAAATCTTATTTTTTACAGTTTTTTTTTTTTTTTTTTTTGGTTTCACGTCTTTTTAACATTCAAATAATTTTCTTTTCAGATTCAGACTTTTGGCCATGGCATGATGACAGACATCTTAGCAAAACAGATATGGGGTGTCCTCTAACACGTTGCCTTCAGGGGATGTCATTTGATGCTGTTAATTTATTAGGTATTGTTTAAAAAAAAAAGAGACAGGCACAACATGAAATCAAGAACACAGATTAAATACGTATTACCTTCATTGTTTATACTGTGATAGACGTAATGTGACATATAGGCTTCTATATTTTGGCTATTTTTGTCTGATATCGTTCTTTGGCATCATTTCAGTGCTTTAGCCTTATCAGTATCAGAGTTACAGGCCCCCCAAAAAATGCAAAAATCCAGTTAAGGCAGAGCCTCACTTGTCATAATGGAAAAAAATAAATACAAATTAATGATTGATTTTCCAGTAAACTGTGTTGTAAATATATATTTTTTTATGATATATACATACATATATTTATATATATATATAATATATATATATATATAAACACATACATATATACACATATATATATACGTATACATACACACATATACACACACATATGTATATATAAATATACATATACTGTATGTATAAATATGTATGTATGTATGTGTTTGTATCTATATATACATATATATATATGTGTGTGTGTGTGTGTGTATACGTATATATATATATATATATATATATATATATATATATATATATATATATGTGTATATGTCTGTATGCATATTCTGCAGTGTGCAATCTCAGGATGTAAAAATGTTTCTGTAAACATTACTTTGGCGCCCCTCAGCTTCTTCTGCTGTCCACATACACACACAGGCAAGAACAATGGGCGGCAGAAGCCCCAGAAGCCTCATGTTAAGTTTGTGCCTAAATTATTGATTACTCAAGACCCCGGGAAGAGCTGGACGAAGTGGCTGGGGAGAGGGAAGTCTGGGCTTCCCTGCTTAGGCTGCTGCCCCCGCAACCCGACCTCGGATAAGCGGAAGATGATGGATGGATGGATGGATGGATGAAATACATTGATATATTTTTTAACTTCAACGTCAAAACCTGAATTTTCACTTTCAAAAATACATTTCCCGCCAAGTACAACTCAGCAGGCACAACTTGTCCTAACGTTGAGCAACTACAACTTGACATTGGAAAAACATGCTTTTTGAAGACATTTAACGCCAGGGAAGGTGCTCAACAACAAAGTACTAGAAAGGATGCGGAAATTGGTCGATGCACAACTGAGGGAAAACCAAGCTGGTTTCAGAATTGGAAGATCTTGTGCTGAGCAAATTGCCTCCCTCAGGATTATAATACAACAATCCATGGAATGGAACTCACCGGTATATATCAATTTCATAGACTTTAAAAAGGCGTCTGACAGTGTCGACCGTGAGACACTGGAAGCTGATGGCACACTATGGCATCCCACTGAAGCTCATCAACATCACCAAGAGCACCTACCAAGGGATGCGATGTCGTGTCCTACATGACGGATGCCCATCGGAGGCCTTCGAGGTCCTGACTGGGGTGCGGCAAGGATGTCTGCTCTCGCCTATTCCTTTTCCTCCTCTGTACTGACTGGACCATGAACCAAACAACCAAAAACAGCAAAACCGGCATACAGTGGAGCCTTACCGAACAACTGGAGGACCTAGACTTTGCAGACGATCTAGCTCTCCTGGCTCACACTCACCAACAGATGCAGGACAAATCACAAAAACTACAAAGAGCTTCTGCATTTCTTGGGCTTAATGTTGCGATCTGCTGCTCAGATCTTCACATGTTTGTTATTTCCATTTTTGTTTCATTCTCAGTCTGACCCGTTTATTTCCTGTTTTGCCCATCACTCTGGTTACTCATTAGTTCACCTGCTACACTCGTACCGCACACCTGCTTCAGCTAATCACCCTCCTTTATAAGCCAGCCTTTTCTGTTCAGTCTTCCTCGGATCCTAATTTGCCCACGCGCAACAGTGACGACTCTCGACCTTCATCTTTGTATGTATATTCTCGCTAGCTTTTACGCTAAGCCATTTGTTTATTCCAGCTCACATGCTGAGGAATTGTTTTTCTGTTTTTGGTTTGCCTTCTCTTTACAGCAGTGTTTTTGTTCCTAGCCTTTTATTATTTAATAAATCCATTTATAACTTACCTTGTTGTGTTCATCGCTTCGACGCATCCCCGGAAGAACCAATCCGGCATTACAATGCCACACAAGCGTCACAGTAGGATCCGAGCATCAAAATGTTTTTCCGCGTCGAAACCACGGGAGGAACCCTTCGACTTGGGTTTGTGGTTGGAGCTCGTGGCTTGGGAGCAGGAAAGACTTGACTGTGGGCCTGAAGTCCCCTCCGAAGCCGTTCGCGCTGCCCCGAAGAGGCGGGGGGTCCAGTGGAGAGGCCCCCCGCACGGCAGTAATGTTCCAGCACCACTTATTCCTCCCCATGGACACAGCAAGTTTCACCCCGTCCAGGATTCACCCGTCATTACCGGTAATCCTGCTTGTTTTTTTTCAAATCATTCCTTAAGCTGCCATGACACTTTTTCTGACACAAGCGATGACGTCAATTGGGGAACGCCCACCGGTGACGCAACACCGGCCTCTGTTGATGACATTTTTTCAGAAGATTTTTATATTGTGGACAGTAATTCTCATTCCCAACCTTTTTTGAATATCAATAACATTCATGACAAGATACAGAATTATCAGGATATTTTTTCTTATTATTCTAGTCAACCTCAGTCACCTAGTTTTTCTCCTACACCTCCTTTAAAACCTCATTCTCCGGCCAAGTCCAAGGTGTTTCCTCCCTTTTCTAAAGGAAATTCTGGACAAATTAAAGGGGAGGAGTCGGCCCGCCTCCAAGCCTCCCACCACCCTCCCTTAAGGTCAGTCCCTGACCATAGGGAACGGGTCTGGGATCCCCGTCTGGAGGAAGGGGCTATGACCTATAGCTGTGCTACGGAGGTAGCACAGATACTACCCTCTAAACCACAGCCACCATGTAGACCTCCTCCACCTGTTTTTCCCCCGGCCAAATCTCAACGGCCTTGTAGACCTCCTCCACCTGTTTTTCCCCCGGCCAAGTCTCAACGGCCTTGTAGACCTCCTCCACCTGTTTTTCCCCCGGCCAAGTCTCAACGGCCTTGTAGACCTCCTCCACCTGTGTTCCGTCCGAACCCTAGTCCTTACCCAAGTTCTTGTCCGAGCCCCAGTGTTACTGTAAGTCCTAGTCTTTGTCCTAGTCCTTGCCCGAGCACCAGTTTGATTGTTAGTCCCAGTCCTTGCCCAAGCCCTAGTTTGACCGTTTGTCCTAGTTCTTGCCCAAGCCCTGGTATGACTGTAAGTCCTGGTCGTTGCCCAAGCCCTTCTCAAAGCACTAGTGTGATTGTAAGTCCTGGTCCTCTCTCAAGTCCTTGCCCGAGTCCTAGTGTTTGTCTTATCACTCATCATAGTCCTAGTCCTGCTCACAGCCAGTCCCCTAGTTCTCCTCGGCAGACCCCTGTGCCTGCTCCTCGGCTGAAGCCGACACCTGCTCCTCGGCTGAAGCCGACACCTGCTCCTCGGCTGAAGCCGACACCTGCTCTTCGGCTGAAGCCGACACCTGCTCCCAGTCTGGTTCTCACACCAGCACATGACACTAACCTGGTTTTCACGCCAGAATTCGACTCTCGCCTGGTTCACACACCAGCAGCTTTTTCGGGCCTGGTTCTCACACCAGTTTTGAACTCTAGTCTGGTTCTCACACCAGTTTTGAACTCTAGCCTGGTTCTCAAACCAGCACTAGACTCCCACCTGGTTCTCACACCAGCCTCCGACCCAGAACTGGTTCTCATACCAGTTACAGACTTTAGCCTGGATCTCACTCCAGCAACAGCTCCAAAGCTGGAGCCCACTCCAGTACCAGCTCCAGAGCTGGAGCCTACTCCAGCACCAGTGTCGACGACGGGGCTGGAGCCCACACCAACGTCGACAACAGGGCTGGAGCCTACAACTGTGTCGACAGGGCTGGAGCCTACTCCAGTACCAGCTCCACGCCGCCAAGCGCCGGTACCAGCTCCACGCCGCCAAGCGCCGGTACCAGCTCCACGCCGCCAAGCGCCGGTACCAGCTCCACGCCGCCAAGCACTGCCGACGACTAATACGCCTGCCTCTACGACGTCGCCGTTTGCTTCTACGCTGATGACTCCTGCGGCTCCCAGGCCGCCTCCGACGACTCCTGCGGCTCCCAGGCCGCCTCCGACGACTCCTGCGGCTCCCAGGCCGCCTCCGACGACTCCTGCGGCTCCCAGGCCGCCTCCGACGACTCCTGCGGCTCCCAGGCCGCCTCCGACGACTCCTGCGGCTCCCAGGCCGCCTCCGACGCCTTCTTCGGCTGCAGCACCCGCATCATCCTCGCCAGCTGCACTCGGGCCTGCTTTGGCTGCAGTCCCCGCACCCTCGTCTGCTGCTTCCAAGCCTGCTGGGATTTCGGTGCTGAGGCGTCGTCCACCACGTCGACCACGGGAGTGGCCTCTGCGAGGTCATCCTCCTCGCCAGACACTCCCTCCTCCATGTCGGCCACGGATGTGGCCGTGCCCGGGTCGTCCGCCTCGCCGGGCACCTCATCCTGCGAGGCGGCCACTAATGTGGCCTTTTCGAGGTCGCCCGCCAAAACTTTTTCGGCAGCAGCGTTCCACCCGCCGCCGCCACATGATGTGTCCTCGGTGGATTCGGGGACATGCGATCTGGCGACCCTCCACCGTGGCCTCCCTCCGCCCTCCCTTCGTTTGTGGACTTTCTGGTTTTGGGGAGGGGGTTCAAGTTTTTGTTTGTGTTTTTGAGACATCTGGTATCTGTCTTTTGTTGGGGGGGAATACTGTTGCGATCTGCTGCTCAGATCTTCACATGTTTGTTATTTCCATTTTTGTTTCATTCTCAGTCTGACCCGTTTATTTCCTGTTTTGCCCATCACTCTGGTTACTCATTAGTTCACCTGCTACACTCGTACCGCACACCTGCTTCAGCTAATCACCCTCCTTTATAAGCCAGCCTTTTCTGTTCAGTCTTCCTCGGATCCTAATTTGCCCACGCGCAACAGTGACGACTCTCGACCTTCATCTTTGTATGTATATTCTCGCTAGCTTTTACGCTAAGCCATTTGTTTATTCCAGCTCACATGCTGAGGAATTGTTTTTCTGTTTTTGGTTTGCCTTCTCTTTACAGCAGTGTTTTTGTTCCTAGCCTTTTATTATTTAATAAATCCATTTATAACTTACCTTGTTGTGTTCATCGCTTCGACGCATCCCCGGAAGAACCAATCCGGCATTACAATGCCACACAAGCGTCACACTTAAGATCAATTCCTTAAAAAACAAAGGTCATGCGTATCAATAACAAGAACAATACACCAATAACAATGGACCATAATTAGAGGAGGTAGTCAGTTGTACATACTTGGGGAGCATAGTCAGTGTAGATGGAGGGGCAGATGAAGATGTCAAATCCAGAATGGGGAAAGCAAGAACATCATTCAACATGCTAAACAAAATATGTGTCAGAGTTATTTGTTGTCGAACCCCAAGATGCAGAGATGGAGGCAGGCATGGAATGGGAAAACATGATTTAATTAAATACTAACACAAAAACAAAACCAAAAGGGTACAAACACAAAGCGCGCACGAGGCGGATAATCAAACAAAAGGCCTTTAGCATAGAAGCTAACGAGAAACTAAAAGGAACTTTAGCATGGAAGCTAGAGGATAACAAACAGAAAAACTGGAAATAGCTAATGCCTAACAAAAACAGCTTACCGCTACGACAACCAGGACAAGATGTAGCACGACAGGTAATAGCTGAAATGATGCCAGACACGACAGGTAGCAAAGACACAAGAGTGACATGAGGCAACGACAATACAAATGACAATACAATGATCCAAGACAAAGCAGCTACAAATAGGAGCCGGCTGATTGGCAACAGGTGTGGCCAGATGCCAATCAGCCGCAGCTGAAGGGGAACACAGCACTCAGGGAACAAGACAGGAAGCTGACAAATTAAGAGCACTTGACAGGAACTAAAAGACAGGAAATACTAAACACAGGAAACAGACAAATGCAGAGGAAAAAACTAAAATATAGACAAACTGTCAGGGGCAAGCCTGACAATATGGACAGCAAAAAACATTTCTTTCAAAACCAAACTGAAAATATTTTACTCAAATGTCAAATCCATCCTGCTGTACGGATCAGAAACATGGAAAACCACCAATAGCAATACTCACTAAACTTCAGACATTCGTAAACCGTTGCCTCTGTCGGGTCCTAGGAGTCTACTGGCCAGACTCCATCACCAAGGCCAACCTGTGGGAACTCACCGAACAACAACCAGTGGAATTGCAAATAAGGAGAAGGAAGTGGAGCTGGATAGGCCACATACTCAGAAAACCCAATAAATCAATCACCAAACAGGCACTAACATGGAACCCACAGGGGAAAAGAAACAGAGGGAGACCAAGAACAACCTGGAGAAGAAGCACGGAACAGGAGATGAGGTCTGAGGGGCTGTCATGGCAACAACTCGACCGTAGGGCACAAGACCGGAATGGATGGAAGGCTCTCGTCGGCGGCCTATGTTCCTCAGGGAATACTGAGGCCTAAGTAAGTAAGTAAGTACAACTCAGCAGGCATAACTTCTTTAATTAGGTCCTAACGTTGAGCAACTACAACTTGACGTTGGAAAAACATGCTTTTTGAAGACGTTTAATCAATGTTGGGTTCTGACGTTGATTTGACCCTTGACTTTTGGTTATTTCCCAAACAATATCTCACAACACAAATATAACGATAAAGCCACATGCTTTTTGACAAGGTTTTTTCCATGTCAGATTATGATGTTGATTTGACCACTGAAATAATGTAATTTCCTAACCGACAACAAAGATCCAACATTGGACATCAACACTGACTCACTTTACAAATACAACTATTTCGCAACTGTGTTTCGAAGTCCGTTTTAAAGGATGTGTACGTATAATCGTGCGCCTGCTGGCAAAATACATTGATGCAACGCATACTAGGGACACTATTTATCTTATGGTTCTTGTGAATTTATATACATTTAAATTATTTATAAGTCCTCCCCACAGCTTTCACACACACACTTATATACACTTCCCATGCTTTCAAAACACGTCATATACTCTAAAATTCAAACATTGGCTGGTGACCGGTATCTTGCCTGGGATGGGTTCCAGCTTAATCTAAATGAGACTTTTTTTTATTTATTTTTTTTTTATTGTTTTTTTTTGTGGTGAAAGAGTTTGACCACAGTAGCTCCTTTGACTTCCTTCAATTGACTTCATTTTTGATAGTATTCTAAACTTTTCTTCCTTTTTAAAAAACATATCTTTTTTGAACAATTACACTTGTGGATCAATAAAGTTTGTCTAAGTCTAAGTCCGACAAATGGTATAGAATGTTGATGGATGGAATTAAAGGTGAAGATGATTGTTCTGAATAAACCAATAATTGTGTTTGCACCTGAATTTGTGTAAAAAATCGTAATGCGAGTAAAAAATTATATTCAATCCTGCCCATATTTAATTGCAGTGGTGGGCCGTGCGTTTCCCACCGCGGCCTTCAGTGATGTCCGACTTCAATGATTACCTCTCAAAATACCATCATTGAGGTCACTATATGACCATTGCTGGAGAAATACTATACAGTAACACATTTAAACCCTACTGAGTATTGAAACACATCAACAGTGTACAAAACGAGTTATTTTCTGGCGCATTTAAAAATCTATTTTGAGCGTCTCAGCAATTAAAACATATACTTTGCTTAATTTATGCAACTTCCGGTCAATAAAGTTTGATTGATAGTATACCCTTTTCACAGAGATATTAACTGCCCTGACCACACGATGGCGACAAATACACATGTAACAATGTTGGTTAAATGAAAAGCATGAAAAAACTTGAACAACAAGAGTTTACAACTTTTAGTTGTAACAAAACAGCTACTGTCAACAACTTGCGATCGGATTGGCTATTGCAACTGTCTATCAACTCTATGTGTTCTCAAATTGATCCGCTAACGGTCCTGATGAGTATCCACTACTACTAATAAAAGAAAGTTTCAAACAATCATATTCAATCACAGGACACGTACAGTTGTGATCAAAATTATTCAACCCCCACACAATTTTGGTGTTTTAGCAAGTTGGACATTTATTCCGTATTTTGTTTATATTCATATCAAATAAAGATGCATTAAATAGACAAATGCAACTTGAATTACAACATTATATTTTGTAACATACCAAACATTGTCATTTCTCTTAAATCTCATTGACAAAATTATTCAACCCCTTGAAGATCATAACTCTTAAGAACAGAATTTGAATAAGGTAATTTCAATCAGGTGTTGAAAACACCTGTAGATGTGATTAGAACCATAACGAGCAACAATTAAACCGATTGAAAAAGACTGTGACGCTCAGCTTCTTGTAGATGGTCAATGGTGTATTTGCAACATGGTGAAGTCCAGGGAGTGGTCAAAGAAGTCAAGAGAGGAGGTAATTTCTCTTCATAAGAAAGGATATGGATATAAGAAAATAGCAAAGACATTACACATTCCAAGAGACACAGTTGGGAGCATAATTTGCAAGTTTAAAGCTAAAGGCACAGTGGAAACACTACCTGGGCGTGGTAGAAAGAGGATGCTGTGTGCAACTGCTGTCCGGTATTTGACGCGTACAGTGGTGAAAACCCCCCGGGTAACAGCTGAGGAACTACAACAGGACATTGCAGAGGGGGGAATGCAGGTTTCGTCCCAGACAATAAGGCGCGCACTACGAGATGAAGGCCTCCATGCCAGAACTCCCAGGCGCACCCCACTTCTGACTACCAGGCACAAGAAAAATAGACTCCAGTATGCTAAAAATCATCTGGACAACCCCCAAAGGTTTTGGGAAACTGTTCTGTGGAGTGATGAGACAAAAGTGGAACTCTTTGGGCCTATGAATCAACGTTATGTCTGGAGGAGAAAAAAATGAAGCTTACAAAGAGAAGAACACCTTGCCTACTGTTAAGCATGGTGGGGGGTCAATCATGCCCTGGGGCTGTTTCTCTGCCTCAGGTACCGGGAATCTCCAGCGCGTTCAAGGCATTATGAATTCTATTTCCTAGCAGGATATATTAGCTGCAAATGTCATGAAGTCAGTGAGGAAGCTGAGGCTTGGGAGACCTTGGACCTTCCAACAGGACAAGGATCCCAAGCATACCTCCAAATCAACATCAGGGTGCTTGCAGAAGAAGGGTTGGAAGACTCTGGAGTGGCCAGACCTAAATCCTCTAGAAAAGCTGTGGTGGGACTTGAAGAAGGCAGTTGCAGCACACAAGCCCAAGAATATGAATGAACTGGAGGCCTTTGCCCAAGAGGAATGGGCTAAAGTACCTGGAGATGCTTGCAAGAAGCTTGTGTATCACCTTTGAAGGATGTCATTACTGCCAAAGGCTGTTCTACTAAGTACTAAAGATGCATGGAACTACGGGGTTGAATCATTTTGGCAATGACATATTAAGAAAAATGACCTTTTTTGGTATTTTATAAAATACAAATTTAAGTTGCATATGTCTATCTTTATTTGATATGACTAGAAACAAAATACGGAATAAATGTCCAACTTGCTAAAACACCAACATTGTGTGGGGGTTGAATAATTTTGACAACAACTGTAAATGTCATGATCAACGTGAGGCCAGCTAGAAGGCCGCACTGACAACAACTCGTGATCTGATTGGCTATCGCAACTGTCTATCAACTGTATGTCCCCGTTCACTTACAGTGCACGGACACCTGCATTGTTCATTCTAAAGGCGTCCGGCAGATTTTGTACAGCATGGCAACATAAGCTAGCTGAATTCTGATTGGATAAAAACTAAAACTAACAACAGCTCTCCCGTCCAAGGGCAAAACCTAGTAACTCACTTTTAGCTGATTTTGAGACAACAAAGGAAAACCAATCTATCTTGATGCGTCTGGCAGATTTTGTACAGCTTGGCAACATAAGCTAGCTGAATTCTGATTGGATAACAACTAAAACTAACAACAGCTCTCATGTCCAAAGGCAAAACCTAGTAACTCACTTTTAGCTGATTTTGAGACAACAAAGGAAAAGCAATCTATCTTGATGCTGTCTTACAAAGATCTACAAAGTCATCAAACGTATAGATGTTTTCTTCAGCTATCATTTTCTTGCCGATTGAGCCATGGATTGAATCTGCTCTCATGAACGTGTGCCCTTTCTCCAGATATTTGATCACAATCTCGGGTGGGCCCCATTCTGCGTTTGCACATTGGGCAGCGTCCAGTTTTTATTTGGACCTCCACAGTTATCTGCCCAAAAGAGTATGCAAGGGGAAGAATCAAGAAGAATACATTTAATGAAGGTGTTTGCAACGTCCTGGGCCAATCTTCCAAATATCCCCTCCTGCCATAATATCACATCATCAGCTTGACCGTCGGCATCCATTCCTGCAAATGTCTCATTAAAGACAATAAGGCGACTGACAAAGAAGCTCAGATTGGTCCCTTGAGATACTAGGTTTTTCTGTTGTATCTACGCGGTTATGTGGTAGTTGCTAGGTCCTGCCATGCGCGTAACAGCTTACTTACGGAACAAATTACAATATCGCATACACTAATGTAAAGCATATCACCTAGGAACTCCAAAATTATTATCAGCTCAGTTTTGACCAAAATTGAGTTACTGGGTTTTGCCTTTGGACGGGAGAGCACTGGAAGGAGCATAATACGACATGAAGAGATTATGAATAGATATTTAGGGGGGAAAAAAAATGCTATCCTTAATCATAGTCATAATCATGATTACTGGTTATGTTGGGCCAGTTAACGGCACGCCACTGTTAATTTTAAATTTGAATAAAAAATAAAACATCAATTTTGAGCCGGGTCGCGTTTGAACTGTTTGGCCATCGCAGGCTTCCGTCGTCGTCCCGGGAAAAATGGCCGGCCCAACATGGCTCCGCTGTGTTTTCGGGCCTCATCTTCAGAGAATTCATCGCTCCCCGGACCAAGCACGACTCGGAGGACGAGCCGGCAGGAGGGTAAAACACGCACTCCGGTCTCCATTCATTTTTGCGGCAAACTCCAAACTCCGTGCGGTGTCGGCGGCATTTAGCCGAGGCTCTAACCGGAAATGTCAAATGTTTTGCTGTCATTGCAGCAACATGACTCATGTTCAATGAATTAATGGACGTGCGAGGCAAACAACAACAACACCGACCTATGTTTATGTCTTTTGTACTTTTCCCTCCATGACGGTGGGACTTAAACCAACTGTAATCAGATATATTCCCCTTAAAGACACGCACCTGCTAATGCTAACGTTAGCATCCATTAATACAGCTGAGCTTGGCGGGGATGATAATTGGAACTTTCTTTCTTTCTCTAATTTATTTCGAACATGAACACACTTACAATATAATACATCACACAGTTTCATATCATGTCCGAAAAGGAGTAGAAAGAAGCAAAGCTTAATTAGATGGATAGATAGATAGTACTTTATTGATTCCCTCAGGAAAATTAAAATTCCAGCAGCAGTGAAGTGAATTATATTTATATAGCGCTTTTCTCTAGTGACTCAAAGCACTTTACATAGTGAAACCCAATATATAAGTTACATTTAAACCAGTGTGGGTGGCACTGGGAGCAGGTGGGTCAAGTGTCTTGCCCAAGGACACAACGGCAGTGATTTGGATGGTGGAAGCGGGAATCGAACCTGCAACCCTCAAGTTGCTGGCACGGTGGCTCTACCAATATAGCTCAGCTCAAAATTTGTACAGAGTTGAGATCAATTTAAAAAAAGAAGTAAATAATGGGGGTTTAAATGGAAACAAAATAGAGAAATATTACAATAAGAATTAAAAATAAAAAGCAACAATAGGAATAAAAATATGACAGTAAAATAAGAATATAACAAGAGAAAGTAGGCAGTAGTGACCATGTCATGAAAACGTATTGCACTGTTATTTTTTTTTGCATCCCCTGGCATCCCTGTACCCCCCGCCCCAGAGAGGAGTTGTACAGTCTAATGGCGTGTGGGACAAAGGAGTTTTTGAGTCTATTAGTCCTGCACTTGGGATGAAGCAGTCTAGAACTGAACAGGCTCCTCTGGCTACTGATAACACTATGCAGAGGGTGACTGGCATCATCCAGGATGCTCACTAGTTTGTCAACAGTCCTCTTCTCTGCCACCGTGACCAGTGAGTCCAGTTTCATTCCCATTGTAGAACCGGCCCGCCTGATCAGTTTCTCCAGTCTGGAGCTTCTTAGATGTACTGCCCCCCCCCCCCCCAGCACACTACCATGTAGAACACAACACTGGCAACCACAGACTGGTAGTACATCCACAGGAGTTTTCTACAAATGTTGAATTAATCCTACCCCTTTCCCACTTTGATTGATTGATTGATTGAAACTTTTATTAGTAGATTGCACAGTTCAGTACATATTCCGTACAATTGACCACTAAATGGTAACACCCCAATAAGTTTTTCAACTTGTTTAAGTCAGGGTCCACGTTAATCAATTCATGGTACAAATATATACTATCAACATAATACAGTCATCACACAAGTTAATCATTAGAGCAGGGGTCACCAACGCAGTACCACCAGGTCGCCCGTAAGGACCAGATGAGTCGCCCGCTGGCCTGTTCTAAAAATAGCTCAAATAGCAGCACTTACCAGTGAGCTGCCTCTATTTTTTACATTTGATTTATTTACTAGCAAGTTGGTCTCGCTTTGCTCGACATTTTTAATTCTAAGAGAGACAAAACTCAAATAGAATTTGAAAATCCAGGAAAATATTTTAAAGACTTGGTCTTCACTTGTTTAAATAAATTCATTTTTTTTTTTTACTTTGCTTCTTATAACTTTCAGAAAGACAATTTTAGAGAAAAAATACAACCTTAAAAATTATTTTAGGATTTTTAAACACATATACCTTTTTACCTTTGAAATTCCTTCCTCTTCTTTCCTGACAATTTAAATCAATGTTCAAGTATTTTTGATTTTTTTGTAAAGAATAATAAATACATTTTAATTTTTCATTTTAGCTTCTGTTCTTTTGACGAAGAATATTTGTGAAATATTTCTTCAAACTTATTAGGATTAAAATTCCAAAAAAATATTCTGGCAAATCTAGACAATCTGTAGAATCCAATTTAACTCTTATTTCAAAGTCTTATGAATTTATTTAAAAAATGTTTGTTCTGGAAAATCTAGAAGAAATAATGATTTGTCTTTTTTAGAAATATAGCTTGGTCCAATTTGTTATATATTATAACAAAGTGCAGATTGGATTTTAACGTATTTAAAACATGTCATCAAAATTCTAAAATCAATTTTAATCAGGAAAAATTACAGATAATGTTCAATAAATTTCATTTTTAAATTTTTTCAAAGAGATTTGAATGAGCTAGTTTTTATCTTCATTTTTTTCGGTTGAATATTGAATTTTAAAGATTTGAAATTGAAGCTAAACTATGTTTCAAAATTTAATTTTCATTTTTTTCTGTTTTCTCCCCTTTTAAACCGCTCAATTAAGTGTTTTTTTCATCATCTATTCTCTACAAAATACCTTCCGTAAAAGGATAAAAAATGTACAACAGAATAACAGACTGAAATACCCATTTATATATATATATATATATATATATATATATATATGTTTATATATGTAGATATATTTATTAAAGGTAAATTGAGCAAATTGGCTATTTCTGGCAAATTATTTAAGTGTGTATCAAACTGGTAGCCCTTCGCATTAATCAGTACCCAAGAAGTAGCTCTTGGTTTCAAAAAGGTTGGTGACCCCTGCATTAGAGTATATACATTGAATTATTTACATTATTTACAATCCGGGGGTGGGATGAGGAGCTTTGGTTATATGCCGATTTCAAAAGGCCACGACCCCCTGAAACCCCTTCTCAACTGTCTATGCCACGTCAAGGCTTGGTTAGCCCAGAATTTTTTAATAATGAATGAGGGAAAAACGAAAATTTTAGTTTTTGGTCCGGCCCTCACTGACTTGGGACCATTGCAACATGACGTGCGTCCCAAAGTCACCAGCCTTGGCGTCACTATAGACAGCCATTTTAAACTTGACAAACAGGTCAATGGCGTTTTAAAATCGTGTTTTTATCATCTTCGTCTCAGAAAGCGCGCAGGAGTGTACATTTGGATGAGGTCCGTCATATACTGAGGTGCCAGTCCATGTAAAGATTTAAAAACAAACAGCAATGTTTTAAAGTCAATTCTAAAATGAACAGGGAGCCAGTGTAAACTCTGAAGAATTGGGGTTATATGCTGGCGTTTCCTGGCCCCTGTTAAAAGTCCTGCTGCCGCGTTCTGGACTAACTGCAACCGAGAGAGAGCTTATATTGGTTTTATATTTATTTTTTGTTTTTATTCAGTCATTGGTGGAGTATAATATTGTTTTTTAATATTGTTTTTAACATGTCTGTGCAGCACTTTGGAAACATTATTGTTGTTTAAATGTGCTATATAAATAAGGTGGATTAGATTGATTGGATTGGTTGATATCAGTACTTCAGTCATCAACACATGCATCAACAGAGAAATGGACATTGAAACAAACAGTGTAGGTCTTACTTAGTAGGATATGTACAGCCAGCAGAGAACATAGTGAGTTCACATAGCATATGAACAAGTAAATACATTAGAAATACATTTGATTATTTACATTAGGTTATTTAGAATCCGGGGAGATGGGATGTGAATGGAGGAGGGTATTAGTAAAGGTTTGAAGTTGCCTGGAAGTGTGGTTTTAGAGCGGTTTTGAAGGAGGATAGAGATGCACTTACTTTTACACCTGTTGGGAGTGCATTCCACATTGATGTAGCATAGAAAGAGAATGAGTTAAGACCTTTGTTAGATGGGAATCTGGGTTTAACGTGGTTTCTGGAGCTCCCCCTGGTGTTGTGGTTATGGCTGTCATTTACGTTAAGGAAGTAGTTTGACACGTACTTCAGGGAGGTGTAGCGGAGTTTATAGACTAGGCTCAGTGCAAGTTGTTTGACTCTGTCCTCCACCCTGAGCCAGCCCACCTTGGAAAAGTGGGTTGAAGTGAGGTTTGATCTGCGTTGGAGGTCTAGAAGTAACCTGACTAGCTTGTCCTGGGATGTTTGGAGTCTAGATCTGAGGGTTTTGGAGGTGCTGGGGGACCAGGAGGTGCAAGCGTAATCGAAGAAGGGTTGAATGAGAGTTCCTGCTAGAATCTTCAAGGTGCTTTTGTTGACCAGAGAGGAGATTCTGTAGAATAATCTCGTTCTTTGGTTGACCTTTTTGATTACCTTGGTTGCCATTTTATCACAGGAAAGATTAGCCTCTAGAATGGAACCTAGGTAGGTGACCTCATCTTTCCTGGTGATAACAATGTCACCCACTTTTATAGTGAAGTCACTGACTTTCTTAAGGTTGATATGGGACCCACATAGGATGGATTCCGTTTTACCTAAGTGTATGGATAGCTTGTTGTCAGCGAGCCAGGTGCAAATATTTAGGAGTTCAGCACTGAGGATTTGTTCCACCTGTGATTTGTCCTTGCCGGATACCAGCAGGGCCGAGTCATCCGCAAACAGGAACAATACACAGTGGCATGCTGATGGCATGTCGTTTACGTATATTAGGAACAGTTAAGGTCCTATTATACTGCCTTGGGGGACTCCACAGCTTACTGAGAGGGGAGGGGACACGGTGCCATTCACCTCTACCACCTGTTTACTCCCCTCCAAGTAAGATTGCATCCAGCTCGATTATGTTTTATCGAATCCGATTGCGCTGAGCTTATCCAACAGTATAGCGTGGTTCACGGTGTCAAAGGCCTTCTGAATGTCCAGCATGACCATGCCCGAGTCCACCTCATGTTTGATGTGGTCGGTCAGATAGAGAAGGCATGTGTCAGTGGAGTGGTTAGTTCTGAAGCCGGATTGGAATTTGTACATTCGGTTATTAGGAGCAAGGTATCTTCAGAGTGTTTACAAATATATAGAATCATTTACTGACCTTTTAATAATGAAATAACGTATGTGAATTACTATACACTAGGGCTGGGCGACATGGTCTTTTTTTAATATCTCGATATTTTTAGGCCATATCGCGATACACGATATATATCTCGATATTTTGCCTTAGCCTTGAATTTACACTTGATACATATAATCATTGACTGACCTTTTAATAATAAAATAACATCTGTGAATTAGTATACACTAGGGCTGGGCGATACTGACTTTTTTAAATATCTCGATATTTTTAGGCCATATCGCGATACACGATATACAGTATCCATCTATCCATTTTTAACCGCTTATTCCCTTAGGGGTCGCGGGGGGCGCTGGTGCCTATCTCAGCTACAATCAGTATATCTCAATATTTTGCCTCCGCCTTGAATTAACACTTGATGCATATAATCACAGCAGTAGGATGATTTTATTTTGTCTACATTAAAATATTCTTGTTCATACTGCATCAATATATGCTCATTTTAAACTTTCATGCAGAGAGGGAAATCACAACTAAGTCAATTGACCAAAACTGTATTTATTAAACAGTTATTAGCAGGTGACTTTTCAAATGATGCTACATATTAGCAGTAATGCTACTTTTTGTAGCAACACTTCTGCCCCACACTTGACAAATTAAAGTTGTCTATTCGACATCTTCCCGTTTGAAGTTGACCCACCGCCACTGTTTTTCTTAGGAACTAATTCCAGACTGCAGAATATCTTATTTTCAATAATGTTGACGGTAGTTATCATAATTCTTATTCTTTGTACTTTGTAAGCACTATTAATTTGAACAACCTCTTAAACTGGATTGTATCAGTACAATGTTCAACTTATTTACTTAATCCATTCCATAATTTAATTCCACATACTGATATGCTAAAGGTTTTAAGTGTTGTACGTGCATATAAATGTTTTAAATTGGATTTTCCTCTAAGGTTGTATTTCTCCTCTTTAGTTGAGAAGAATTGTTGTACATTCTTTGGTAGCAGGTTAGAATTTGCTTTGTACATCATTTTAGCTCTTTGCAATTTGACCAAATCCATCCATCCATCCATTTTCTACCCACATTTTAATATTTTTGACTCAATAAATAAAGGGTTTGTATGTTCTCTACAACCAACATTATGTATTTTTCATTCTGTATTATACCGTTTTTTGGGAGAAATTAATGTTTATGTAATATTGTGTTTCCCCCCCTGGGGACAGGGATGGAACTACCAGCCAGGGAGTCTGGAGAAACACACTGACAGCATCCTCGGTTGGGTCAGTATATTTCTAGTGAGCCTAATGAAACGATTAGTCATGTAATAATCCATGTGTTTATCATGTGTGCCTTCTCCAGGCCTCAGCACTGTGGTATCTGTCCTACTACAGTTCTCCTCTCCTGCTGTGTTATCTGTATAGAAAAGGTAAGATAAGACGCTGAATTGGTCGATGTTTTGGAAGTATTCCAACTATGTACTTAACAGAGTTTGCAAATACATCAAAGATGCTATTTTAATCCATTTCTAATGGATAAAGCTTTGGTCTGGACAAGAGGTCATCAGGTGGTCCTAGGGCTGGGCGATATATGTTGATATGCTCGATATATCGCGTGTTTGTTTCTGTGCGATATAGAAAATGACTATATCGTGATTTTTCGAGTTAGGGCTGGGCGATATATCGATATACTCAATATATCGCGGGTTTGTCTCTGTGCGATACAGTCCTATATCGTGATATTCCAGTAGGCCTGGGCGATATGGCCTTTTTTTAATATCTTGATATTTTTAGGCCATATCGTTAAGGCACTGCCTTTAGCGTCCTCTACAACCTTTCATCGCGTCCACTTTTTCTCCACACACACAGCACACCAGCATGGTCACATGTTGTATGCGGCTCCTGCAGACAAATGAAAGTGACTGCACGTCATACTTGCTCAGCAGCCATACAGGTCACACTGAGGGTGGCCGTAGAAACAACTTTAACACTGTTATAAATATGCGCCACACTGTGAACCCACACCAAACAAGAATGACAAACACATTTCGGGAGAACATCCGCACCGTAACACAACATAAACACAACAGAACAAATACCCAGAACCCCTTGCAGCCCTAATTCTTCCGGGACGCTACAATATACACCCCTGCTACCAAAAAACCACACCCCCCATCCCCGCCCGCATCCCCCCCTCCCCCATCTCCCGAATTCGGAGGTCTCAAGGTTGGCAATTATGCCTTAACCACAACATTCTCCGATTGGTGGGTCAGCAGTGGTTGGTCAGATCACTGCCCCTCTCATCCAGGCTTCCAGCTATTGTACTCTCTTTTATGCCAGAGCCAACAGGAGGCGCTCTCTTTCGCTTCTCCCAGCCTACGAACGGCTGTTTTCCTCAAGTGACCACTCAATCCGACCTTTGTCATCAGAGTCCACACAGATTGAGCAGGGAATCCTCTACATCCACCTTCCGTTGTCATCAGCCATGCTCTCCACTCCTTGTCCCGGCAGTCCTGGACAAGTTGTTGGTTCTTTGTTTTCTTCCTCTCCGCCGCTTCCTCACATCCCTCCTCCCACGGGACAGTAAATTCCACCAGGATTTTTTTATTTCCCTCTGGCGACCACATAACTATGTCTGGTCTCAGAGTGGTGGACAGTACAGCTGCTAGAAAGAGGAGCTTCCTCCCCAGGTCGACCTCCATCTCCCGACCCTGGGCCAACTGCAGGAGGTTTTGCTTGGCTTGGCCTTGGACAACTGGTCTATGACCCTCTTTCATGAAGGTGATTGTGGTCAGCAGTGGCTTAGTTTTGGCTGGGTGTTACTTTCTCCTCTTTTGCTCCAACACCATTGCCAACACCTTGTCATGGCGCCACCTGTATCTTCCCTGGGTCAATGCTGTTTTGCATCCAGAAAGAATGTGCGCCACAGTTCCTTTACCGCCACACAACCTGCACAGCGGGTCCTCCCTCATTCAACCACCTATGCAAGTTGACTGGGGTCGGCAGGGTGTCGTATACTGCTCGGAGCAGTATATGCTCCCTTCCCAAGAGGCGGTGTTTTTCAACCTTTTTTGAGCCAAGGCACATTTGTTTTCATTGAAAATAACCGGAGGCACACCACCAGCAGAAACCATTAAAAATGAAACTCAGTTGACAGTAAAAAGTCGTTGTCAGAATTGCTGTATACGACTTTAAACCATAAAGCAGTGTTTTTCAACCTTTTTTGAACCAAGGAATGTTTTTTGCGTTGAAAATATCCGGAGGCACACCACCATCAGAAATGGTTAAAAAACGAAACTAAACTTAAAACTGTATTTTCCGGACCATAGGGCACACCGGATTATAAGGCCCACTGCCGATGAGCAGGTCTGTTCAGGTTTTTTTTTTCATACAAAAGACGCACCTTATTATAGGGCGCATTAAAGGGGTCATAATATTTTTTGATTTTTATATATTGAAAACATTTCCTTGCGGTGTACATAACATGTAATCATCTATCAATTCATCCATTTTCTATTGCTTGTCCCTTTTGGGGTCACAGGAGGGCAGGAGCCTGGACAAGTTGCGACGTCATCCCAGGGCCAACACAAATAGTGATATATAGTAATAATGGAAGTAACCATTTGAAATAATACAACCTTGTATTTCTCATTGCTGTTGAATTGTTTACCATTGTACTGTATTTGGAAGATAAATAACTTTGTTATCCCGAAAAAAAAAAACATTTTGCAGATTCTCATCACTGTTAGCAAAATTGAACAAATATTTAACATCTTACTGTTACTTTGCGGGACTTCTCACTAGCGAGTCACAAGTAGGAAGGCGATGTCCGTGTATCCTGTGTGTGTAAACTATTGGTCCCACTCTCCGCCCACAGAGACAAAGATTGTGAATGACTGAAAAGAGTTCAGTTAATTCTATAGTTAAATAAACACATTCAGGTGCTGAGAGCGATGCACGTAGTGAGAGACCTCTTTCTCTCTGTTTGAAATGAGAGATGAAGAAAACAAACACACACGTACATAGCAATTTATTGACAGCAAAGTGAGCATTTTCCTTTTTCGTTCAGTGAATTGACTTGACTATTGGCCCAGGCCTACTAATGGCTGTTACGGTCCGCTTGCAATGAGGCCATGTGACGTTTAATGAACCATTGTACAGTATCCAAAGGCTTAAGCTGCTCTATGCCGGTTGGCGCACACTAACAATTGGCACTACCACCCCCTAATAACGGTAATCGCAAAATTACCATAAACAAATAACTAATGAACTTACTAGTTGGGGTGACTTAATCCAATATTGATATTTGTTATCGGTCCGGAAAAAACAAATATCATATTATGCCAACTTGCATCTAAAATTTATGATATAAGCTCCAATACAGCTTTCCTGCCGCACGTTTACTTGTCCAAAATTGGAAAGCCAGTTAACATCAAAATGTCGTCTAATAAGCAAACAAGTTTTTTAGTGAAGTCATTTACAAAAGGTAAACATGGTGGCTAGGCTACTAAGAGTAAGCAGCTAGAGTTAAACATAGATGTCCTATGCACACACTTGGACACATCATCAGTGTTGTTGCCTGGCTTCACTGGGTGTTTTGGTTCTTGCAACAGACATTGTCTGCCGGGCCACATGTCTGGGGTTGATCAAGCTCCGGCCTGTGTCCCTACTTGTTCCGCCTCTTCAGCCAGTGCCATCTTGATGTCTTTTCTGCTACCTTTATGTCTGACTGGAGGACTCCCCCCCAGCTTTGCCCTGTGATGCTCAAAGTTTTATAGGCCTTGCTAAGTTAATGGTTGTCAAATCCCCGACAGCCCACCTTTATCGGCATGCACCCGGTCTTAAACAAGCTCTTGATATTTTGCCCTTTACCTATCTTGAGCCTCCTCCATCCTTTCCTACCAGAGCACAGTTAGCTCCAACAAGATCAGTTACCTTATGGTGCCTGAGACCAGGATGATGTCTGGTCTCAAGGCAGACCGTGTGAAAAAATGTGTGATTCTCAGTCACTGCTCCAGGTCAACTGACATCACCCAGCTTGGGGCAGCTGAAAATCCCACATTTCCAAGATGGGCCTTATGCTGCATATGAACTTCAGCCATTTCCACTGCCTCGCCTGTCTTCCACTTCCTCCCTGTCCTCACAATATTGCCTGCCCAAGAGACTTTATCTCTCTGTCCAGTGTACTAGAAATGCTCTCTGGCTCGAGTCACAACAAACTCCTCCCTAACAGAGCTAAATGGGAGCCTGAGCTTGTTGGTGTTCACATACAGGAGTGGGATTTAGTAATAACACATAAGCTTCTCCAACCCCTGAAGTATCCACTTGGCTCCTGGCACGGTAGCTTTTTTAACCCTGAGATGATCCATAAAAGCCCTGATTGGTGGTCGTCTTGATGAGCGGGCTGCAGCACGAAGGTTCAGCCGACTTAACAAGCATGTTCATTGCCAACGCAAATAGGGTCACAGAGATAGTGCAGCTGTGATTATCCCCACTTCAAGTCGTTGCAAATTAGATATTGTCTGGCCAAAATAGACCCTCAGGCCGAACTCCCTGTAATAGTCCAAGATTAGATGTTTTATCTTCTTGCTAACATGATGCTTGTCCAAGTCCCACTTCAATTAACTTATGCGGGATTGGGCCATAAGCGTTTGTGAGATCCAGCCGGCCCTTTTTGCAGTTATAAACCAGTCTTTTCCTGGTTGTCACTAGTCAAACCAGAATATGTAGTTTAACATCCGTTTTTTATGCCCAAGCTTGGACACATCAGTGCTGTTGCCTGGCTTCATCGGGAGTTTTAGGTCTTGCAACAGACTTCCTCTATCAGGCAACTTGACTGGGTTGGATCAAGCCCTGGCCTGTGTCCACGTGACTTTTGGCCCCCATTTTTCTCCCCTCTTCAGCCACTGCCACCACGTCTGACTAGATTAGATTAGATAGTACTCTATTCTTAGATGGCTCTCCTCCTGCTAGGCCTTGCTAAGAGAATGGCCGGCGAATTTCGACAGCCCGCCTCTACCGACATATGCACCTCGTCTTCCACCCATTTTTAATTTTATTTTTTTTTCTAACAGCTAAGCACACAAGAATACTTGTCCTTAGTTTAACAATATTGCAGTCTATTACAAAACATGTGTCACTATAAACAAGTATTAAATAAATATTATTTCATAGTACTTACATAAAAAGTATCCAAGGCAGAAGTGTATTAGAAAGTATCCGATAACAACTTACTGTGTTATGAGCTTAACCTAGTGGATTATTGTAGCCACTAGGTATCCCCCAAAAAACATTACCACTCAAACTTATAGACAGCATTATTCCATTCCAAAATAAATTAGTGTTTTTTATAACTGTGTTTTGACTATTTTCACTTTATCAATATGGTGGCTGAGAAGGGTTTCAACAAATACCATACACAAAAACTTTCAGCCACAACATGCAAACACCACAACACAACATCATAAAGCCACAACGCAATCATTTTCAGCCACAACACGGTTAAAAAATACACTCTAAATGCAAACACCACAAAAACAGAAACCCACAACACAACAACTTACTCCACAACACAATAAAATAAAGCCACAAAATTAAGTGAAAGTAAACTGTTAAATCCATGTCACTTTCTGTTCCGCTGTCACTTTCGTTATGTCACTTATGTGGCTTAACGTTGTTGTGTTTTGGCTTTATGTTGTACTACACACAGTAGGTTTCACAAATAATGGCATCCGTGGAGAATTTTTAACTTCACTTTTTTGTTATATTTCGATTGCAATTCTGTGGTGTTTAAAAATAGAGTGTTATTTGATGTTATTTGTGTGGATGGTAAGAAAGCCTCAGTGGTAGAAGGATTTAATAGCTGTAAAGGTTTGGTTTCCAAAAGTTGGAAAACAGTTATTTTGATCTCTTGCTATTCGCTAATGCTAGCAAGTAAGTCCAGCCCTTTTGGGCAGATCTTATGGCATTTACTGTGGCATTTTCTATGCCGTCTAGCGGCATGGAGGGTCGTAGCTTCAATCAATCAATCATTCATTGTTTACTTATATAGCCCTAAATCACAAGCTTAAATTTTGCTCACAACTAGACTATTCGTATCTCAAAATATTCATAAGTTAAGATACCAGTGTACATGACACATTTCTTTCATTGATTTCCTCATTAGCTTTATCGGAAGCATTCAACCTTTTAAGTGTGGTCCTCCTTGAGATTTCACCCGGCAGTGTGTGTGGTGTGAGTGGGTGGACATCATATGAAATTCAGTTCTCCCACATGTGTAATTAAACCAAACAACTGAATCATTCATTCATTGCTGGAGGTAGTTTGTGCTACGCTTCAGCTTCTCATATTAATTCATGTTCCGTGTGTATTTTTTGTTGTTAGGCTACATCTGCAGCAGTAAATTGGCACCAGTGAGTCAGTATATGGCAACAGCGCTTTTGTGTCTTTTTGGAGTGGCGTGTCTGCGAGGTGAGATGACACTTATTCAGTCCCTTGGTGCATGAGTCCAAATGTACTCTGCCAATAATATATCATTAAGAGTGAGACATCTGTACCCTGTGAAGCACAATTGTGGGTTTTTTTAGCCTCACTTCATCTTTTTTTCCCTCTTCAAGGCTTGGGAAGATGGAGGAGTGCAGAATATCTTCAGTTTATTTCCATTTTGGAGGAGGCGAAGACAAATAACTCACCAGCTAACAAGGTGAGGATGTGTCAGCTTCACTAAAGAATTGGGAAAAGTGTAAATGAGTCTTTTTCATAACGTCAGGTGTGTTTCTTCCTAAATTTTTATAGAAAAAACTGAGATGCTACGACTTTGACTTCTCTCAATGGCCTGCAGATTTCCACTGGACAGACACAAACAATCCGTAAGATTTTGTCATTATTGGTCGAATAAATGTATTGGCTATTTTATTAAAGCTACTAACCTTATAAATGTAAAAATAAAAAAAACCCTTTTTTGTTTTTAAAAGGGAACTGCCTTTTTTTGAATTTTTTTTCTATAATTTATAATCCTTCGGTGCATATGATGGAGCCAATCGGAGCCATGACTTCATTGCGTCAATTGCATTTATTCTGACCATAAAACACCATCACAACGTCAGCTGGTGAGCTGCTTTTCTCGACTCTGAGCTTGTGAAAGTTAATTGTAAATTATAAATCGTACCTCTCACCTTGATAGTAGAATGATGTGGACATAAACCAAGAAGTTGATCAACTTTGACAGCCAATTTAAACCCACAGATGGCAAGAAAGATGGGCGAAAGATGCTGGTTTTGACCCACCAAGTTATTCTTCATCTAAACAGGAATATATCAACATCCTTACAGTCGGCATCCCGAGCAGACATTATACAGTCACTGATTGTTTTATTATGTTTTTTGGCTCTCATGAAGTCTATATACTTTGTAGTCAGTGTTGCAGTTGAAGGAATAAGTTATCGTTGTGATGCGTCTATGAAATTAATGCGCCATTTATGCTTAAAATGAGTAAAAATAGATATTACATTTTATTATGAATGTGCTTGTTACTATGTTACATATATACTTACAGCGTCTTATTAAAACGTTGAAATGTTTGTGTTTGTAGGCAGAATAGAACGACTCCTATTATCTCCATTGTAAGCAGACTTTTGCTTGCATTTATTTACTCGTTAAAATAAATAAAACAAAAAAGACTTGTATGCTTGTCTTACATAAGAATTGTGAATGATAGATTTTTTTGTTTAAAACTAAAAATCCCAAAAAGTGCAGTTCCCTTTTAAATTGAAAGTAAAAAATGCGGGGAAAAATATGTTTAAAAAGTATATTTCATTGTTTGAATATTTCTTGTATATTATACACTTAAAAACTTATTTAAAAAAAACTAAAATTTTAACAAAGAATCTAAAAATAATTAGTTGCCGGTTAAATTCTTCAAGGAACAATTTTTTTATTCCTTTCTTCTAAGTTCTGACACTTTTTTTTTTTTAAATACAGTTTTAAATAACAGGTTTTTCTAAATAGCTGCCCCTCAAATATTTGAAAAATCCGTAATATACAATCTGTAGAATTATATTTAAAGTTCATTTAATTTTGGGTATAAGTTATGGGATAACTGCAAAGGGCTGCTCAAAAAAAAAAAAAAAAAAAATTCACATCTGAGTGTCATCTATTTTTTCTGATTCATAATCAATTCATAATTTTCAATAATTGGAAAAACTTTTGTAAAGTTACTTACTTGCTGTGAAAATGTCATATGTCATCAGCCAAAAGCAGCTTTGTAACCTGTTTTGAAAAGTGTTTTATTATAACTTTTATGGCAAATAATGTATCACGGTAATCGGTTTGAATCAAGAATCGTGGGGAATCATTAATGAATTCTAAATCAATTTGTCACTTTAGGAGCCTGAATCAAATCATGAGTTGTTGTAAGATATCCATTTCTACTTTTTAGCCTCTTTTGCACTGCATAACATCGGCTCAACTCTGTGGTTTGGCTGTTCAATTTGTATAAAACAGTCCTGCTGGAAACTGTAAAAAAACCAAGCAACACTGCACGTATCAGTTGTAACAAGACACACTTACAAATGACATCAATAACGGCGACGGATCGCTTGTGGCTGTTAACAAAATAACAAATGCGTCCAAGAGAAGAAGAAGGGCAGCCGCTGCAAAGTGGACACTGTGGAAAAGCTGAGGCACTGCAACAGGAAGAGAAAACATCTTAAACGTTTCTCATTTTGTATTCATGTATCCCCAAATGTCAGCAGTGGTTTATGTCACACATCTTATTTTGTGCCTTTTAGTGCCTTCTTTTCCAGTGGAAAAGGAATGTTGGCCGTAATGTTGTCTCAGCTCATCAGCGGGATGTAAGTATGTTAACTATGTGTGACAGGAAGCTTTCCAAGGCCGGCGTGTCTCTGCTGAAGCCCGAGCCCAGACTGAGAGGAGCAGCAGACGGCGTGCTTCGCTCCGTGCGCACTGTGCCATGCCACGTCGTCAGGTGTTCCTCCCCTCTAACAGCTCGTCGCACTGTACCGCACATGGTCGTCATCAGCATTTATGTTCCAGTTTTCTCATCGCTCACTCGTTTGGGAGGAGGATGCTGTATCCTGGCTCTGTGGGATTGCTGCAGAAAGCCATGAGGCCCATGCTCCAGCAAGGCCAGGCCAAGCTAATAGAGGAGGTAACAAGCACACTCTCTCTAAACTCCTCCAACAGCTTCTAATAAAGACGGCTCCCGCCTTCCGTCTGTCACAGTTTGACGGGCAAAGGAACAAGATGATAGCATGTGACGGAAATGAGATCGACACCATGTTTGTGGATCGGAGGGAAGGCGGGGGACGCAAGGGCCAGACCCTGGTAAATGACTGCACACATGATGCCATCTGTGTGTGTGTGTCTCCACTCACATTTATGTTCCGCCCGCAGGTCATCTGCTGCGAAGGCAATGCCGGCTTCTACGAGGTGGGCTGCATGAACACCCCCCTAGAAGGTGAGAACCGGTCCTCACAAGTGTCATGTGACGCGCGGTTGAGTCACTTTGCGGGGGTTTGAATGCTGTTGTGTTTTCATGCACATTGCAGGCGGCTACTCTGTCCTGGGATGGAACCATCCTGGCTTCGGAGGCAGTACGGTAAACAGCAATCTTGCTACCATAATGTGCTACTGATCGGACAGCAGGGGAAGCGACTGTTGGAATTGTAGATAACATCAGCAGAGGGATTGTATCTAATTCCTCTACGGGAGCTTATTAAGGTACAAATCATGTTTTGTTTATCTTGTCTTCCAGGGGGTGCCTTTTCCACAGAATGAGGCCAACGCCATGGATGTTGTTATTCAGTTTGCGATACACAAGCTGGGCTTCCAGCTCAACAATATAGTCGTATACGCCTGGTCCATAGGCGGATTCACAGGTACACAAACACAACAACACTATCTCATTATTGGCGTCTTACAGTATGATATTGTCACAGTATCAGGCCACAATATGATGTTGTATTGCCCAAAAACAAAAGACTTGGTGAAAATGTCTTAGTGTGTAAAATTAAGTGGCAGGAATGTCTAGGATAAACACACTTACTGTCTTTGAACACAAACATAATGCTCAAACGTTCTATTCACATTATTTACTACTAACAAGTATTTTAAGTGCAAAACTTTGTGCGGTAACATCCCCTGTTTCAAGCAAATATATATTTTTAAAAACCTTATGTTTTAAAACATCCAGTGTTTACAAATGTAAAACAATAATGTTCACTTTAGCGGCGTGGCGAAGTTGGTAGAGTGGCTGTGCCAGCAATCTGAGGGTTATTGGTTCAATCCCCACCTTCTACCATCCTAGTCACGTCCGTTGTGTCCTTGGGCAAGACACTTCACCCTTGCTCCTGATGGGTCCTGGTGAGCGCCTTGCATGGCAGCTCCAGCCGTCAGTGTGTGAATGGGCGAATGTGGAAATACTGTAAAAAGCACTTTGGGCTCCTTAAAAAGGGGTAGAAGAGTGCTGTACAAGTACAACCCATTTACCATTCCAAGTTACTTTATGAGAAGGAGTGTCGTCTGCAGTGGACATTTTTTTAATATCAGTTTGGAAAATGCTGTTTCTCAGAAAAAGTTCACTCTTAATGTAAATACCTCACAAATTGATATTTAGCCTCGCTGGCTTCGAATATCACCAAAAATTATTCCCGGGCGCGGCCACTGCTGCTGCTCACTGCTCCCCTCACCTCCCAGGTGGTGATCAAGGGTGATGGGTCAAATGCAGAGTATAATTTCGGCACAACTCAGGGGTGTGTGACAATCATTGGAACTTTAACTTTAGTATAATTTCCGGGTGATGGTTTATCCATTAGTTTCTTATATTACTTGTGTTCCCACGCTCCCATCCGGGGTTTCCCTCCGCGTCGTGCACCATGACTTGTGTCGGCCTGGAAACACTCAAGATGGAGGTGGCGTGCTGTGCTTTTCAGTACGCAGACTTTATTACCTCCACTAAAGAGGTTATGTTTTCACCAGGGTTTGTTTGTCCGTTTGTTAGCAATATAACTTAAAAAAGTTATGGATGGATTTTGATAACACTTGTCAGGAAATGTAAGGAAAAAACGTTTCTCTTTTATATACAACAAACACACTTCTCCCTCATGCTTCCTGTTTTTCTCCCCTTTATGGCACCTTGCTGGTGCTGCGCAGAGGATGTTGAGATACGACGTTTATTTTCAGTCCGGCCTATGCAAAAGCACCTTTAAAAAATAGTACACTCACCAAGTTTTCGTTGGATACGGTCACACGTCACAACATTATTGTAAGGCGGTGGTTCTCTTTTTTCACCAAGTACCACCTCAGGAAAAAACAAAAACTCTTCAATTACCACCATAATGACCGACGTCAAAATACAGTAGCATAGAAGGCTTAAGTATTCAATGAAATAAGGCAGTGTTTTTATTTAAAAAGTATATGTTTTATTTTTGGCCACTGTAATGTTACACACAGATTCCACATAACACTGTTTGAATATAGGAAAATAAAACATTATGCTTTAATCAAGTGATTCTTTGCCGTTCTACTAGATGGAGCCCGCGTACCACAAGTGGTGTACACACGCAAACTGAGAATCACTGTTTTCACTGTAAGTATTTTGAAACCGCAATACCACAGTATCTGCAGTACCGTTACATCCCTACCCTCAATTAAGACAGTACAGCCTTGGTTAGCAGGAGTCCTAGTGATACTGCCAAGGAGAAGCTAGAGCTTGGTAAAGTTTCCTGTTTGGTAACACTTTGCCTTTCCAGTAAACCAAATAAAAACAAACAATTAAACTAGTTCTGGAATGCGGTTACAAGCTGGAAATATTAATGTCGCACTTCAGCTAATAAGGTACTTTTATTTCCTATAAATAAAATAATCATTCACACTGGTCAAAACGGTACATTTGCAGTTTTTATATATTTCAAAAATAATACTAATTCAAGCTGTTTACAGACATGTGCACAGGTAGAACCCTAGTGGGGCTCAAACTCCTGCCCTTTTTGTAAATATGAGAAAAGTGCCCTTTCTGCTGGAGGCCTTTTTTCATTTATTTAGTTTTGGTTTGAGTTTATTTTGAACATGTTTACAATTACAACACGATTTGTCACAATTTCCAGTTTCTCTTTTCAACATGTTCGAAAAGGAGTAGGAAGAACCGGAGCTTATTTAATCCTACCCTTTTCCATTACATAGCAAACAGTTTTGTTCACTTATAATAATAATAATAATAATAATAATAATAATAGTAGCAAAATAAGTTTTATTTCATATACTAAGATGAATAGTATTATCAACAAGTTCAGAATTCTTATCATGGTTCTTCTTTTTTGTACTTCAACACTTCTGAGTTTAAACGGTTTCTTAAATTGGATAATATGAGTACATTGTTTGATTCCTTTACCCATTCATTCCATCACTTAATTCCACATACTGATTTACTAAAGTTTTTAAGTGTTATACATGCGTTCACATGCAGTGGGCGGTACAGCTCGGTTGGTAGAGCAGCCATGCCAGCAACTTGAGGGTTGCAGGTTCGATTCCCGCTTCCGCCATCCTAGTCACTGTCGTTGTGTCCTTGGGCAAGACACTTTACCCACCTGCTCCCAGTGCCACCCACACTGGTTTAAATGTAACTTAGATATTGGGTGTCACTATGTAAAGCACTTTGAGTCACTAGAGAAAAGCGCTATATAAATATAATTCACTTCACTTCACAAATGTTTTAGGTTACATATTTCTCTGAGGTAGTATTTCTTTTCTTTTTTGAGAAGAATTGTATGTTTTTGGGTAGCAGGTTATAATATGCTTTGTGCATAATTTTAGCTGTTATCAAATTCACTATTTTGTGAAGTTTCAATATTTTTGATTTATAAATAAAGGGTTTGAATGTTCTCTATATCCAACATGATGTATTATTCTAACTGATCTTTATTGTAACACAGTTAATGAATGAAGTGTACTTTTGTAGTTATTTCCCCATATTTTTGCACAATAACTCAGATATGGTAGCACTAGCGAGCAATAAAGAATATAATTTTTGGTCCAATACATATTTTGCTTTATTCATTATTGATGTATTTCTTGCCACCTTATGTTGTATATTTTTATATGAGATGTCCAGTTCATTTTATCATCAATCATTACACCTAGAAATTTGATTCACGTTACTCTTTCACTGTCTATTCCGTCTATTTGTATTTGTGTTTGACTGAATGCGTGGGTTCCCTCCG
Organism: Nerophis ophidion; assembly: GCF_033978795.1. Lineage (NCBI taxonomy): Eukaryota > Metazoa > Chordata > Actinopteri > Syngnathiformes > Syngnathidae > Nerophis > Nerophis ophidion. The sequence continues at coordinate 1,559,388 of NC_084621.1, forward strand.
GGTACTCCGGCTTCCTCCCACCTCCAAAGACATGCACCTGGGGATAGGTTGATTGGCAACACTAAATGGTCCCTAGTGTGTGAATGTTGTCTGTCTATCTGTGTTGGCCCTGCGATGAGCTGGCGACTTGTCCAGGGTGTACCCCGCCTTCCGCCCGATTGTAGCTGAGATAGGCGCCAGCGCCCCCCGCGACCCCAAAAGGGAATAAGCGGTAGGAAATGGATGGATGGATGGATGGATGGATGTCTCTTCAACTGTTACAGAATAGCGTTTTTTTTGTTTTACTGAGGTTTTAAGGATACTCTGTTTTTGTCAAACCATCCTTTTCATGTATTCAGTTCTTCTGTTATTATTTGTATTAGATTCTGGGTGTTCTCTCCTGAACAAAACGCTGTTGTATCGTCTGCAGATAATACTAACTTTAAGACTTTTGTCATTTTACCAATGTAATTTATATAAAGATTGTTCAATTTTGGTCCCACAGGATATATTTACACGTGTGTTGGCCTAGCTTCACGTATCTCTTCCTGTTGTTTAAGTAGCTTCTTACCCAGTTTAAGACCAACCCTCTGATGCCAAACATTTTAATTTTTTGATTAAAATTAATTAATTTTGTCAAACGCTGCTGCGCACTGTTTAATAGCTTTTGCATTGGTAATTTCCTCTGTTACACTATTTTAATTCAAGCCATCAATGTTGAAATATTAGCTTTGTATCCATATTGGTTTTCTGCGAATATACTATATTTGTTTATGAAGTTGTCCAATCAGTTTTCAATGATTTTAGAAAATTGTGGAAGTAAAGAAACGGGTCTATAATTTCTAAATTGGTGTTTGTCTCCAGTCTTATAAATCGGTACAAGTTTAGCTGTTTTCACTTTGTTTCGGAATTTGCTTGTTTGAAATGAAAGATTACTGATATACATGGTCCTGAGATCTCTTCAATAACCTTTTTTATAATTTCCATATCAAATCGTTTCCAATCGATAGAAGTCGTGGATTTGCATTTTTTTTTAACGATTTTAACTATTTCCTCTAGTGTCACTTTCGTGAGGAACATTGAGTTGGGATTTGTATTTATGTTGTCATTGAAGTCTTCGGTTGAAACTGGTTCTGGAATCCTTTCCTCCAATTTTGTCCAATATTTAAAAAGTAATTATTGCAACTCTGTATTACTTCCTTCATGTTTTCATTATTTGTATTTCCGTCTGAGAAGTATTGTGAGTAATCCCTCTTAGTGCCATTTTTGATGAAGCTATTGAGGATGCCCCATGTTGCTCTCATATTGTTTTTGTTCCTGTCTAATAATTGATTGCACCCGTAATCTTATTTTCTACGTGCTCCTAATATGCCGGTTAGCTTGTTTTTATACTTTTTCTACTAATTTTCTGCCTCTGTAGTTATTTGTGTTAGCCATCCATCCATTTTGTACCGCTTATTCCCTTTGGGGTCGCGGGGGGTGCTGGTGCCTATCTCAGCTACAATCAGGCGGAAGGCGGGGTACACCCTGGACAAGTCGCCACCTCATCGCAATATTTGTGTTATACATTTTCTATATAATGTATTGTTATTGTAAGCATTTTTGTATCATTTTGTCATCCGTGGTGGATTGTTTTTTTCTGCTCTCTACTAAGTTGTTGTCATGGACAATGTTTGTCATAAAGCATTATGACAAAAAATGATCAACATCAGTTTCATTGTTCATATTGCAACACAACTTTGCTTCTCTAGGTCATTTTTGAAAGATATACTCTGTGCATAGGTTTGAAATGTCTTTTTGTCGTCCATGTTCTTGTAGTTTCCATCATACATTGTGAAAATTCGTAGATGATCACTGATGGTTATAAGCTCGTAGTATTATTATCAAAATCATTGGTGAAAATATCCATAAGCGTAGCACAGTGTCCTGTGATTCTGCTTGGCTTTGGGATTTTAGGATATAAAGGGATGCTAGACATTGTCTCAAGAAGTCATCAATGGATTTTTGCTTATTAGGGTTCAGTAGGTCAATATTAAAGTCACTATATAATAAGGATTTAAAAATAACAATTACTGTCTGTACTGTAAGGAATTCCCCCAAATATGTTGTGGTATCTGACGTACATAGAGTATATTTGAGTTCTTGTGAAGATTCTTCCCCAAATTTGACGACGATAACAAGCTTTGTGACACTTTCCTACTGTACCGAACATTAACTACAGTATATTGCGATCATGGTGTACTGTTACACCATTAGTGCTTGTAATTATTATTATTCTTATTGGTATATTTTGGAGAACCAACGTCCTCTACAGTAGACACATTTGAATTTGGTCTATTTTGTCAGATTTACAGGAGCTCTCTGCTGTTTTCAAGGACCTTCTGCAAAAACGCTAGTCAAAAATTATAATTATAACAGCACTTCATTTTTTTTTTTCGGAAGCAGTTGCAAAAATGTGAGTCTCTCGCAAGTTTAATGAATGGCTACTAGTTGAATAGCCCAAATGATGAAAAAGAGAGCACCTAAAATGAAACTTTGAGGAACCCCACTAGTATAACTAAAGACGTTGAACAAATGACGCCTGACTGCATTGATTGATTGATACTTTTATTAGCAGATTGCACAGTACAGTACATATTCCGTACAATTGACCACTAAATGGTAACACGCGAATATGTCTTCGACTTGTTTAAGTCGGGGTCCACGTTAATCAATTCATGCACCCAAAGTAAACAAGCTACAGCAACACCTTATTTACATGAATCACATTATGAGAACAAATTATAACTGCCTAAAAGGAGAGGACTTAAAGGTGTGCTGTGAGGAACACCTTAGTACTGTGGTTCTTAACCTTGTTGGAGGTATCGAACCCCACCAGTTTCTTCATATGCGCATTCACCCAACCCTTCTTTAGTGAAAAATAAAATGTTTTTTTTTCAAATATAAGACAAAGTTAGATGTTTTTGGTAACACTTTAGGATGGGGGACACATTATAAGAAACAAAGACTTCATTTAGAGTTATTTGGACAGTTGTGGAACATATTCTAAGTCAGTGGTTCTCAAATGGGGGTACGCGTACCCCTGGGTGTACATGAAGGTATGCCAAGGGGTACGTGAGATTTTTTAAAAATATTCTAAAAATAGCAACAATTCACAAATCCTTTATAAATATATTTATTGAATAATACTTCAACAAAATAGGAATGTAGGATAATGAGCTGTGAAAATAAATGCAACAATGCGATATTCAGTGTTGACAGCTAGATTTTTTTGTGGACATGTTCCATAAATATTGATGTTAAAGATTTTTTTTTTTGGTGAAGAAATGTTTAGAAGTAAGTTGATGAATCCAGATGGATCTCTATTACAATCCCCAAAGAGGGCACTTTAAGTTGATGATTACTTCTATGTGGAGAAATATTTATTTATAATTGAATCACTTGTTTATTTTTCAACAAGTTTTTAGTTATTTTTATATCTTTTTTTCCAAATAGTTCAAGAAAGACCACTACAAATGAGCAATATTTTGCACTGTTATACAATTTCATAAATCAGAAACTGATGACATAGTGCTGTATTTTACTTCTTTATCTCTTTTTTCTTTCAACCAAAAATGCTTTGCTCTGATTAGGGGGTACTTGAATTAAAAAAATGTTCACAGGTGGTACATCACTGAAAAAAGGTTGAGAACCACTGTTTTAAGTAATAAAGACTTATTTTAGAGTTATTTAGTTAGGGTTAGTGTCAGGGTTATAATAAGGCCCTGCCGAATAAGGCATTAATAAGTACTTAATAATGACTAGTTAAGAGCCAATATGTTACTAATTTGCATGTTATCAACCAACTAATTAATGTTGACTATGTTCCCCATACTAAAGTGTTACCATATTTTTTTTACTGGTGCACAAAATAAACCGTGCATGAACATCACCTTGCTCAAACAACAAAACCCAACACAGTGCATAAACTCCCAACAAATTACACACCTGCAAATCAGTCAGCTGTTTCCGTATCCGTAATACGCCGACAGGGAGAAGTTTGTATTTACACGATGAGTCGGGTGTTTTGACCTCTGCCGATCGAACCCAGGTTAAGAACCACTGCCTTAGTATGTTTGCCAGTGAGGTTAAAAGTCAATGCAAGGGTCTGCCAATCCAAGTTCCTCTGTACGACAAGATCACTCGAGTATTGTTAGCAATTTTTTTGTCCACGTTTTGACCTGAACTCCTGGTCTACACTTTCTCTGATGTCCACATTCTCCCCCCGCAGCTACTTGGGCAGTGATGTCATACCCAGAGATCCAGTCGGTGGTGTTGGACGCCTCTTTTGACGACCTCCTGCCTTTGGCCCTCAAAGTCATGCCTGAAAGCTGGAGTAAGTCCTCATGTTGGAGCGCTTATTAACTTTAGCAGGAGCTAACCCATTTCTTGTGTGTCAGGACCCCTGGTGCAGCACACAGTGCGACAGTACATGAACCTCAACAATTCAGAGCAGCTCCTCAAGTGAGTAGACATACTGTATCGGTGAAGAGATTTGTTACAGTCAGTATACTCATGTGATGTTGTTGATAATGCTAACGTCTACCATCAGATACCAAGGACCTGTCTTGCTTATCCGGAGAACCAGGGATGAAATTATCACCACCTCGTAAGTGTCACTCAAAAGTACTGTAATAATCATATTTATGTATTCTAATTTTAAAATGTATCTTAGTTTATCAACAAGCAAGAAGATTTGCCCTTGCATTTTGGGAGACAAGCTGCAGTCCTAAAAAACTGATATTTTGGAGAACAATGCTGAAGAAAAACTCTTGTCTCTCCTTTATATATTTTTTATATAATATAGAATATACAGTACAGGCCAAATATTTGGACACACCTTCTCATTCAATGCGTTTTCTTTATTTTCTTGACTATTTACATTATCGATTGTCACTGAAAGAATAACTGAAAACATGTTTTATATTCTAGTTTCTACAAAATAGCCACCCTCTGCTCTGATTACTTTTTTTTGCACACTCTTGGCATTAGAGATGCGCGGACAAGCAATTATATCATCCGAAACCACATCACAAAAGTCGTCATCCACCCACCACCCACCCGAACCAACATTTCATGAAAGCCACACCCGCCCGTTGTTATATATCTAATATAGACCATGCAAGGCATTAGTGAGGTTAGAAAGTGTAACTCCCTCCAAGTAGCACAGACACAATGGCTTTCTTGAACTGATTTATTTGAAGGCTTCCTTTCCCTTCAAATTCACCGTGAAAACTGTAATAAATTAAGCACGTTACAAACATAAAAATAATAACATGCACAGCATGTGGATCAAACATTTTACCAAGTCAAATACCAACAAATGACAAACAAATACCTCGTTGGCCATACCCGGAAGTAGCTTCCTTACATCCGTCGACAGACCAAACGAGACATTTCAAAATAAAAGTATGCCCACATATTGTTTCAAAGAGTGCTGCTCGTATTTCGTATGTGGGTAACAACATTGAACTATTTATAAATGGTAGATTTCTATAGGCTAGTAAGGTAAAGTGTTGTACCTGACAAGTTTGGGCTACCTTGCTTCTGCAGCCTTCATCAAAGGTGTCACGTGATGTTAGCGTGACCTCGTCTGTGACGTCTTATATGGATTGTACCATCAAGTGTTGTCAGCCTTCATCAGAGGTGTCACGTGATGTTAGCGTGACCTCGTCTGTGACGTCTTATATGGATTGTACCATCAAGTGTTGTCAGCCTTCATCAGAGGTGTCACGTGATGTTAGCGTGACGTCATCTGTGACGTCTTATATGGATTGTACCATCAAGTGTTGTCAGCCTTCATCAGAGGTGTCACGTGATGTTAGCGTGACCTCGTCTGTGACGTCTTATATGGATTGTACCATCAAGAGTTGTCAGCCTTCATCAGAGGTGTCACGTGATGTTAGCGTGACCTCATCTGTGACGTCTTATATGGATTGTACCATCAAGTGTTGTCAGCCTTCATCAGAGGTGTCACGTGATGTTAGCGTGACCTCGTCTGTGACGTCTTATATGGATTGTACCATCAAGTGTTGTCAGCCTTCATCAGAGGTGTCACGTGATGTTAGCGTGACGTTGTCTGTGACGTCTTATATGGATTGTACCATCAAGTGTTGTCAGCCTTCATCAGAGGTGTCACGTGATGTTAGCGTGACGTCGTCTGTGACGTCTTATATGGATTGTACCATCAAGTGTTGTCAGCCTTCATCAGAGGTGTCACGTGATGTTAGCGTGACGTTGTCTGTGACGTCTTATATGGATTGTACCATCAGGTGTTGTCAGCCTTCATCAGAGGTGTCACGTGATGTTAGCGTGACGTCATCTGTGACGTCTTATATGGATTGTACCATCAAGTGTTGTCAGCCTTCATCAGAGGTGTCACGTGATGTTAGCGTGACGTTGTCTGTGACGTCTTAAATGGATTGTACCATCAGGTGTTGTCAGCCTTCATCAGAGGTGTCACGTGATGTTAGCGTGACGTCATCTGTGACGTCTTATATGGATTGTACCATCAAGTGTTGTCAGCCTTCATCAGAGGTGTCACGTGATGTTAGCGTGACGTCGTCTGTGACGTCTTATATGGATTGTACCATCAAGTGTTGTCAGCCTTCATCAGAGGTGTCACGTGATGTTAGCGTGACGTCGTCTGTGACGTCTTATATGGATTGTACCATCAGGTGTTGTCAGCCTTCATCAGAGGTGTCACGTTATGTTAGCGTGACGTCATCTGTGACGTCTTATATGGATTGTACCATCAAGTGTTGTCAGCCTTCATCAGAGGTGTCACGTGATATTAGCGTGACGTCATCTGTGATGTCTTATATGGATTGTACCATCAAGTGTTGTCAGCCTTCATCAGAGGTGTCACGTGATGTTAGCGTGACATCATCTGTGACGTCTTATATGGATTGTACCATCAAGTGTTGTCAGCCTTCATCAGAGGTGTCACGTGATGTTAGCGTGACGTCATCTGTGACGTCTTATATGGATTGTACCATCAAGTGTTGTCAGCCTTCATCAGAGGTGTCACGTGATGTTAGCGTGACGTCATCTGTGACGTCTTATATGGATTGTACCATCAAGTGTTGTCAGCTTTCATCAGAGGTGTCACGTGATATTAGCGTGACGTCATCTGTGATGTCTTATATGGATTGTACCATCAAGTGTTGTCAGCCTTCATCAGACGTGTCACGTGATGTTAGCGTGACGTCATCTGTGACGTCTTATATGGATTGTACCATCAAGTGTTGTCAGCCTTCATCAGAGGTGTCACGTGATGTTAGCGTGACGTCATCTGTGACGTCTTATATGGATTGTACCATCAGGTGTTGTCAGCCTTCATCAGAGGTGTCACGTGATGTTAGCGTGACGTCGTCTGTGATGTCTTATATGGATTGTACCATCAAGTGTTGTCAGCCTTCATCAGAGGTGTCACGTGATGTTAGCGTGACGTCATCTGTGACGTCTTATATGGATTGTACCATCAAGTGTTGTCAGCCTTCATCAGAGGTGTCACGTGATGTTAGCGTGACGTCATCTGTGACGTCTTATATGGATTGTACCATCAAGTGTTGTCAGCCTTCATCAGAGGTGTCACGTGATATTAGCGTGACGTCATCTGTGATGTCTTATATGGATTGTACCATCAAGTGTTGTCAGCCTTCATCAGACGTGTCACGTGATGTTAGCGTGACGTCATCTGTGACGTCTTATATGGATTGTACCATCAAGTGTTGTCAGCCTTCATCAGAGGTGTCACGTGATGTTAGCGTGACGTCATCTGTGACGTCTTATATGGATTGTACCATCAGGTGTTGTCAGCCTTCATCAGAGGTGTCACGTGATGTTAGCGTGACGTCATCTGTGACGTCTTATATGGATTGTACCATCAGGTGTTGTCAGCCTTCATCAGAGGTGTCACGTGATGTTAGCGTGACCTCATCTGTGACGTCTTATATGGATTGTACCATCAAGAGTTGTCAGGTACAACACTTGAACTACTAGCCTGTATAAATCAAACATTTATAAATACACGTCAGTAGGCTAAATGAACCTCTTCAACATAACATTTAACTATGTGTAGCGGCTGGCTGCGGGGTGATAGCCAATGACTTTGGCTGGGGGGCGGGACTTCCGGGAGAGATAGGGAAGTGACGTTGTCGACAGGAAGTGAGAGTTCGGGTTGTCCCGGGAAAAGCGTTAGAGACATGAGAGTTGTTGTGTGGTTGTATTACATCTTGTGCAATAAAGACAAGATAAACGAAGAAGTTTTATGAGCCTACATTCCTGGGATTATTATAATATATATTTCCCAATTGGTTCAACCACCACCCGCCCGAATCTATTTAAAATCTATTTTTTCGTCATGTCACCCGACCGACCCGCGGTTGTGACCGCAAACCGCGCATCTCTACTTGGCATTCTCTCGATGAGCTTCAAGAGGTAGTCACCTGAAATGGTTTTCACTTCACAGGTGTGCTTGTAGCTCATCGAGAGAATGCCGAGAGTGTGCAAAGCAGTAATCAGAGCAAACCTTTTTTTTTTGGTTAAGTACATAACTCCACATGTGTTCATTCATAGTTGTGATGCCTTCAGTGACAATCAACAATGTAAATAGTCATGAAAATAAAGAAAACAAGTTGAATCAGGAGAAGGTGTGTCCAAACTTTTGGCTTGTATTGTATATTCAATATGCATTTAAAAAAATGTCTTTATTCAGCCTTCTGGTTGGCTAAAATAGCTTTATATTAAACAAACACAATAGGGTGGAATGTATCTGTGGCAGAGGTCGTGGTATACAGTAATCCATCGTTTATTGTTGTTAATTGGGTCCGGTCATGACCACGGTAAATCATTTTTTTTACAAAGTACTAATTATTACTTTTAAATCAAATATTTTCTCTTCTAAAACATTAAAACACTGTTTACAACCTTCTAAATATGTCTTTCAACAGTATGAACATTATTGAACTTTCACAGTATCATGTTAGACCCGCTCGACATCCATTGCTTTTGGTTCCCTAGAGGGGGGGGCGGTCCTCTCCAAGGTTTCTCATAGTCATCATTGTCACTGACGTCCCACTGGGTGTGAGTTTTATTTGCCCTTATGTGGGCCTACCGAGGTGTGGTAGTGGTTTGTGCAGCCCTTTGAGACACTTGTGATTTAGGGCTACATAAATAATCATTAATTGATTGATATGAGAGCCCTCTAGTCATGAAATAACACCCACATAGTCACCTCCAATGTAGTGATGCCGGCTGAGGCTGAGCCAATCAGTGGCCGCAATACTGAACAGCACACACTTGATTGGTTTGATCTCATCTAGTGGCCAATACTGTTGTAATATTGATATTTTAATTAATTTGGCCATGCGTATGCTTGAAATGCCTAATTTAGTCCAAAAATACATAAAATATGCTTAAAAACTTCAGTGATAATGTAAAACAAGATACAGTATCACGGACGAGTGTATTTTCCATGATGCACAACTCTGTTTGTGTGGGACTGAATAATAGTCTATAGAAATGTTATTTAAATCCAGTCCACTTTATTTGTATAGCACATTTAAACAATATGAATGTTTCCAAAGTACTGCACAACAATATTAAAAAAACAATACTAAATTGGCCCTAGTGTGTGAATGTGAGTGTGAATGTTGTCTCTCTATCTGTGTTGGCCCTGCAATGAGGTGGCGACTTGTCCAGGGTGTACCCCGCCTTCCGCCAGACTGTAGCTGAGATAGGCGCCAGCGCCCCCCGCGACCCCAAAAGGGAATAAGCGGTAGAAAATGGATGGATGGATGGAATATTCAAATATCCTTAGCTCCACCAATGACTGAATAAAAAATAAAACCAATATAAAAATAATAATAAAAAATGATTAAAAATGATTTTAAAGGGTAAAACCAATTAAAACAATAAATAAAATAACTTCAATTTAATAACATAATTTGAAGTTATTGACCAGCTGTAATCTTTTAACTCGTGTTGTCAAGAGTGATTTAGTAATTAGGATCTATAATTAATAAATCTAATTCATTTTTTTTAACCTAAAAAAAAATTATGATAAAGTACTCAATTTGAGGTATTTTCATCTAAATTCATCACATTATGGTGGCAGATGAAATGATTGACATCCAACTAAAGAAAGTGCCTTTATGAAGTCATGTTTTTGACTTAATGGAAAGATAAATGATATGAAACAGATGCAGTCTTAGCCATTTAGTAAAATAAAACATTAGGTTTATATAAAATATTGAAGTTGCATTAAAAAAAAAAACAGTCAAAACACTGAGCTACACCGGTTGGTAGAGCGGCCGTGCCAGCAACTTGAGGGTTCCAGGTTCGATCCCCGCTTCCGCCATCCTAGTCACTGCCGTTGTGTCCTTGGGCAAGACACTTTACCCACCTGCTCCCAGTGCCACCCACACTGGTTTAAATGTAACTTAGATATTGGGTTTCACTTTGTAAAGCGCTTTGAGTCACTAGAGAAAAAGTGCTATATAAATATAATTCACTTCACTGTGCATTTCTATGAGCAATACAAAAGCAGATATTGACCTTGATACTTCTCTTACAATGAGAGCCAATCAGCGAGCACTTCAAGTTGTTACTGACCATTCATTGTTTTACACCCTTAACAAACCCAGCACAAAGTCACAGTCGTACAGACACAATAATGTGGGAGATAAAAATAGTATTTGTGCAATTAAAAAACGTAATATGACTGCAATTATTCCTACTTAATGTGACACCCCTGCTTGCAATATTCGCGGGCAACTTAATAAAGCATTGATAATGTTTCCTGGGCTCCTTGTAAGTCTGCACTGATTTTATAAACAACGCACACACTGTTGCATTGTTTCTTAACCATAGGGCCGGCCTGGCCAAAAATATCTGTTTCTCAGCTGTAGTCCGTATGGGCTGTAGCGGCACTCAGCTGTAATCAGTTCTTCTCAAATAGTGGGGCGGACCTGGGGGAACATGGAGGACATGGCTGCACTGTAACCACAATGAGGAACTTTTGGATTGATTGAAACTTTTATTAGTAGATTGCACAGTACAGTGTATATTCTGTACAATTGACCACTAAATGGTAACACCCCAATAAGTTTTTCAACTTGTTTAAGTATATATACTATCAGCATAATACAGTCATCACACAAGTTAATCATCAGAGTACATACATTAAATTATTTACATTATTTACAATCATAAGGACAAGGAAAGAGCTGCCTGTGTTTTGTTTCCTTTAAAGGCCTACTGAAATGAGATGTTCTTATTTAAACGGGGATAGCAGCTCCATTCTATGTGTCATACTTGATCATTTCGCGATATTGCCATATTTTTGCTGAAAGGATTTAGTAGAGAACATCCACGATAAAGTTCGCAACTTTCGGTGCTAAGAGAAAAGCCCTGCAGACGATGACGTCACATGTTGATGGCTCCTCACATATTCATATTGTTTTTAATGGGAGCCTCCAACAAAAAGTGCTATTCGGACCGAGAAAACGACAATTTCCCCATTAATTTGAGCGAGGTTAAATTTGTGTTTGAGGATATTGATAGCGACGGACTAGAAAAAAAAAACCGCGATAGCATTGGGACGGATTCCGATGTTTTTAGACACATTTACCAAGATAATTCTGGGAAATCCCTTATCTCTCTATTGTGTTGCTAGTGTTTTAGTGAGTTTAACAGTACCTGATAGTTGGAAGGGCGTCTCCACGGGTGTCTTGACACGCAGTGTCTCAGGGGAGTCGACGGCAGCTATGGACGGCACAAACTCAGCTTTTCTCCGGTAAGAACTGACTTTTTAACCATAATTTTCTCACCGAAACCTGCTGGTTGACATTCGGTCGGGATCCATGTTGGCTTGACCGCGCTCTGATCCATAGGAAAGTTTCACCTCCAGGAAGTTTAAACAAGGAATCACCGTGTGTTTGTGTGGCTAAAGGCTAAAGCTTCCCAACTCCATTTTTCTACTTTGACTTCTCCAATATTAATTGAACAAATTGCAAAAGATTCAGCAACACAGATGTCCAAAAAACTGTATAATTATGCTGTTAAAGCAGACGACATTTAGCTGTGTGTGTGTGCAGCGCTCATTCTTACTAAAAACCTGTGACGTCTTGCGTACACGTCATCATTACATGATGTGTTGAAGACGGGAAATGTAAAAATGTAATTTAGTAAACTAAAGCGGGCGTATTGGCATGTGTTGCAATGTTAATATTTCATCATTGATATATAAACTATCAGACTGCGTGGTGGCTAGTAGTGGCTTTCAGTAGGACTTTAATGTTAATAAGCTTACAATGTTATAACAATTTTATAGACAAATTATAGTATTTATAGGGGGGGATATTTCCTTTTTCCTAGGATGGGCATGATAAGTCACACAGTTGTAATTAACCGTTCCACCACTTGTGGCAGTAATGACAATATCAAACAATCAATCAATTAATCTTCATTCATATAGCCCTAAATCACTAGTGTCTCAAAGGGCTGCACAAACCACTACCACATCCTCGGTAGGCCCACATAAGGGCAAGGAATACTCACACCCAGTGGGACATCGGTGACAATGATGACTATGAGAACCTTGGAGAGGACCGCATATGTGGAACAAACAGAGGACTGGATTTAAGGTCATAGATAAGCAACACTAAATGGTCCCTAGTGTGTGAATGTGAGTGTGAATGTTGTCTGTCTATCTGTGTTGGCCCTGCCATGAGGTGGCGACTTGTCCAGGGTGTACCCCGCCTTCCGACCGATTGTAGCTGAGATAGGCACCAGCGACCCCAAAGGGAATAAGAGGTAGAAAATGGATGGATGGATAAGTTTCTTGAATGCAAAAATGATGACTGAAGTGGTGAAACTGTGGTTTTCATTTGCATTTTTATTGACAGTTTAGTAAAAAGCATATTCATTGCTAATGTATTTTATTAATTTTAGCACAACATAATTTTATATATACTTATTTTTGTGTCAGTTATTTATGAGTCCCTTCTTATGCAGTATATTTGGTTAGTACTTAATTTTTCTAGCTAGTCTGACCTCAACCTAAGGTATATGTGTTGATTAAATAATAATCTTTGTTTTAAACACATGTTTTCATATCATTTGACAAAGTTGAAAACTGTAAAATGATTAAAATGAAGATTAAGATTACTAATTCAGTGTTAAAGGCCTACTGAAAGCCACTACTAGCGACCACGCAGTCTAATAGTTTATATATCAATGATGAAATATTAACATTGCAACACATACCAATACAGCCGCTTTAGTTTACTAAAATGCAAATTTAAAATTTCGTGCGGAAGTATCATGCTAAAACATTGCGGTATGATGACGTGTGCGCGTGACGTCACGCATTGTAGAGGACATTTTGTTCCAGCCCTGATCCCAGCTATGAGTCGTCTGTTTTCACTGCATAATTCCACAGTATTCTGGACATCTGTTTTGCTGAATCTTTTGCAATTTCTTCAATTAATAATGGAGAAATCAAAGAAGAAAGCTGTAAGTGGGAAGCGGTGTACTGCGGCCTCCTTTAGCAACACAAACACAGCCGGTGTTTCATTCTTTACATTCCCGAAAGATGACGATGAAGCTTTACTATGGAACAGAGCGGTCAAGCGAACACGGTTGGATTGGACCACACACACAACAGTGTATTATGCAGCCATCATTTCGAAAGATCGTGTTTCGAAGAGGGTCCCTTGCGAAGGGCAGAGACGCCACCACCCGTCGACTGGTGCTGAAGAAAGGTGCGGGGCCGACCTTCAGGTTGTACAGGTACGACCATATAATCTCACTAAAACACTAGTAACACAATAAGCAGATAAGGGATTTTCCAGAATTATCCTAGTAAATTTGTCTAATAACATCTGAATCGCTCCCACTGTATAGTCTTTTTTTTTTCTAGTCCTTCACTCTCACTTTCCTCATCCACTAATCTTTCATCCTCACTCAAATTAATGGGGAAATCGTCGCTTTCTTGGTCTGAATCGCTCTCGCTGCTGGTGGCCATGATTGTAAACAATGTTCAGATGTGAGGAGCTCCACAACCCGTGACATCACGCACACATCGTCTGCTACTTCCGGTACAGGCAAGGCTTTTTTATTAGCCACCAAAAGTTGCGAACTTTATCGTGGATGTTCTCTACTAAATCCTTTCAGCAAAAATATGGCAATATGGCGAAATGATGAAGTATGACACATAGAATGGAGCTGCTATCCCCGTTTAAATAAGAACATCTCATTTCAGTAGGCCTTTAATATTTGAGTGCATTCTTCTGAATTGGAAAAGTTGGTCCCGAGGTCAATAAGGTTGAGAACTCCTGCATTATTGTACATCTGCTTCTTAGTTGTCAATATAGCGACATAGCAGAGTTACTGTATGAGGTGGCATGACAGGCCACACCGACGGTCCCATTATAATGTGTTTAAAAGAGCGGGCGAGCACAACTATTGTATAAATAAATAAAAAGGCTAACTCTTTTTGTGATGGTCCCCAATTAAATTGTGGCGAGCCGCTGCAAATAAGTGTATTGGAAACTTTGCAGTTTTATAAAGAGACAAAGTAGAATCAAATGCAGGTCTTGTGTCTAATGTTGGCTCTCAACTTGTTGCAGGAGCCCAGAAGACATCATGTCTAATCGAGGAAACGACCTTTTGCTCAAGCTGCTTCAGTTCAGGTCGGTTGTGTTTTGTTATTTATACATTAATACTTACATCCAGCACATATGTACTATGTATTGATCATTATTTCATTGTTTTGTTGTTTTACTTTGCATCAGCTCTGTGCTCTTTTAAAGGGGTCACATTATGATTTTTTAAAAAGCTTTTGTAGTTTCCTAATGAAGCCTTAGCTTGACGCTCCTCCACTTTCTTTTGCTCTTGTTTGCTGCGGCAACAACAAACACAAATCCAGACGCTTCTCTTCGTTTTGTATCGTTTACTCGTCAACTTAATCATTCAAAAATGTAAAACAAATGAATGGCAAAATAAAGAGAGTTTGTTACAGTAAGAACGAGTTAGAAAAAGTAAGAGTAAGGTCAAAAAAACTGTGTGGCTCAATTCCGCTATACCTGACCGCCATTACCCATAATACATTGTGTTCAAACTCTATTACCACACTGATCCTTCCGGCATGTATACAATTAAACAGTTATGTAGTCGTCACTGTTCTCAAGAAGTATAAAATAGTTCCTCATCAAATTATTCAGACGGATGCAATAATTACACATAAAGTGTACCTTGTAATTATTCTAAAAATGCAATATATACATTTTCGTATAATGCAAATCAAGTAAATAGTCCCATTTTGGTAGAATAAAGATAAAGCACCTTCCATAAAATGTAAATCAACTTAAACAGCATTTAGGCTCCTACAGCTTTATTTTGGTCTTCATAACATGTAATGCTGGTTCTCTGGTGAAAATTTTGCATGGATTTCCTTTTACAGAACTATTTGTAAGCCATATTTTTGCTCCCTTTAAGAACTTGTCTTTTTGAGAGGCAGAGTTGTTAGATGTAAATGAACTCCTACTCACCACGCCAAATCAATTCAAATCAAATACTTTATTTATATAGCACATTTAAAATATACCACAGGGGTAACAAAAGTGCTGTACAATGGGCAGGTTTCAGCAAGTCAAATTTAAGACTTTTTAAGACCTTTTTAATGCCACCTTGAATGAAATTTAAGACTGAAAAAAATAATAAAAAATCTATAAATATAAGCGATGGTTGGGGATCCCACTGTACTACAACCTCAATGACAATCAGTCATGTTTACTTTGTGTATGTTTATTAATAAAAAAAACTGATAAGCACCACTCTGCCAAACAGCTCATCAAAAATCTTGAGAGATCCAAAAACTTTGACATCCAAAACAAACAAACCAACACCAACACCAGTAAAAACATAATAACACAGGTGAGAGTAAAAATAAATTACATTTGGTCAATAATAGTGCAAAACAGTATTATAACATCAAAAACAAAACATGGACATCCAGTTGTTTCTTCTTCGTGCTGTGATTCAGTGTTTCATCGAACATTAACACATACCGAGACCCGTTGACTTGGTCGAAGAGCAGCTTTTGGATGTGAGGTGCTAGTCCGTGTCTCGTAATATATGCTGTTTTATCCTTTACGCAAAAAAATGTATTAGCAACCTGAGAATCAGGAAACATCACACGAAAAAGATGGCCAATCCTGTCATTTGAGGTGTA
Source organism: Nerophis ophidion (assembly GCF_033978795.1). Classification (NCBI taxonomy): domain Eukaryota; kingdom Metazoa; phylum Chordata; class Actinopteri; order Syngnathiformes; family Syngnathidae; genus Nerophis; species Nerophis ophidion. The sequence goes on from NC_084621.1 coordinate 1,575,646, forward strand.
AGATTGATGTTTCACCACAGTGTGCAAGATCCATAACACCTCAGATTTTAATGTTGCTGTCCCGCCGAAGATTAGTGTCAGGTCAGTGCTGCTGGCGGCAGTTGTTGCTAGCTGGGGGGGCCTTGGACCCACGTAGAACTGAGAGATGCCCGGTGTTTGTTTCTGGCTCTCTGCCACGATTTTATGCTTACCACACTGCATGTGCGATTCGACTGCTCCAATTCCCATGGTGCCAAGTTTGAAATCCCTCTTACTAAGTATGCACCTGGCCTCCTCGGGATTGGCAACAGGCTTAAGTCAGCTTTTAAACCGGCTGTCCGCTTGCAAAACTTGCATTTCCCCATGCTGACTGAAAGGCGGGACGTGACAAAGAAAGAAAGGAGTCTGCGCGCGACTGACACTGAAATAACTCACTTTTACTCAAAAACGTGCCCCGAAAAAAAAAAAATGGCCCAACAATTTGAGACCATTGAGTACTGAATTTAAGACCATCTTAGGAATTTCTAATACATGTAATACTTTTTAAGGCCTTTATTTTAGATACATGAATTTAAGACTTTTTAAGGATCCACGGATACCCTGGGTTAAAAGATAATATGAGAACCGAGCAAACACAACACAAACCGAACACGATAAAAAATAAATAAAGCATTAAAAACAGGTTCACAGCAGGTGTATTATGGGGTGTCATTGCAGGATGGATATCACTGTGTTAAAAGCCTAGGAATAAAAGTATGTTTTTAAGAGAGATATAAAAACAGGAAGAGAGGAGGCTTGTCTAACACTCAAGAGGCAGGTCGTTCCAGAGCAGCATTCGACCCCGCCCGGCAGGAATGTTTGGTAGTTTTTAGCATTGTTGCTTTTATTGTGAACTATGGACATCAATGAACGCCACCAGCCATGTCTTTTGAGTGACTTTCACCTCAACACAACATCCCAGATTATAGAGCGAGACCGTGGTTTACCGAGGTTTGCTGCAGAAGACAGCCAGGCTGCACGTCTCAAACTATACACTAAGGTTAAACTTCTACATAGTCTGTATCCCACCGATGCAAGATCCTGGAAGTATGCATCTTTATAATGACAGTAAAATGCATTTGCATTCTATATCATGTTGCTACTTTAAACACTTGTAAACAATGGAGGCTCAAGTCGGCTGCAGTAAACTACGCTACGAGCTACATAGCAAAAGTAATAACAGGTTATTTTACTAACTGGTCCACCACCATAAACAGTCAGCACTGATCCAATCAAAAGTATTTTTTAAGAAAAATGATTCTTTATTTTGCCGGTGGACATTGTCACAGTAGAAGGCTAAGCTAGCTACACAACAACTTGAGCTAAAATTGCTAACATGTCATGCACACAGGCAGCAAGGTGGAAAAGCGGTTAGTGCAGGGGTAGGGAACCTATGGCTCTCGAGCCAGATGTGGCTCTTTTGATGACTGCATCTGGCTCTCAGATCAATCTTAGCTGACATTGCTTAGCACGATAAGTAATGAATAATTTCGCTGGTAAACAGTGTTAAAAATAACGTTTAAATAATAAAACATTCTCATGCATTTTAATCGAACCATCCGTTTTCTACCGCACCTGTTCAAGAAGTCGCATTAAATGGTAAGAGGTATTATATTTATTATTGGTTAATTTTTAGAATAACAATTTTATTAAAAATAATAAGAGAGTTATTCTACCCTTAAAATGTTGGTTTTACTTTAAAATGCACACATTTATTTGTATTCAGAGTTAAAAAATATATTATATGGCTCTCACGGAAATACATTTTGAAATATTTGGCTATCATGGCTCTCTCAGCCAAAAATGTCCCCGACCCCTGGATTAGTGCATCTGCCTCACAACCTATCCCCAGGTGCATGTCTTTGGAGGTGGGAGGGGCCTATCCCCAGGTGCATGTCTTTGGAGGTGGGAGGGGCCTATCCCCAGGTGCATGTCTTTGGAGGTGGGAGGAAGCCGGAGTACCCGGAGGGAAACCACGTAGTCACGAGTAGAACATGCAAACTCCACACAGAAAGATCCCAAGCCCGGGATTGAACCCAGGACTACTCAGGACCTTCGTGTTGTGAGGCAGACGCACTAACCCCTCTTCCACGAACCAATTGTAGGAAAAACCATGTTTTTAATTGACATTGTTACTTCCCTACTGTGTGTTTGCATGATTGTATGTGGGATTACACGTCAACATCTGATGATCCTGCCTGCATGCATGTTGGTTGGTGCACGAGTGCTGCTGGCACTGGTGAAACGAGGTTCATGGAGTGCAAATATGTGCTGTGACATTTGTTCAGTGTTGTCTTTTGACACAGCAAAGTGTTGTGTTGATGTGCGTTACCATGGGCAGGTATCCCAAAATAATGACGGAGGAAGGCGTCCGAGTGGTCCGGCAGTGGTTGGGGGCCTCCACTCCCACGGAAGAAGGTGAGTTGATGATGGAAAGGTGGAATAAGATGATTGTTGACGGCGGCGGGCTGTTCCGCAACAGCGTCCGTGTACAGCGGCTACGAGGTGGACGACGACTGGTGTCTGTCCGTGCTGCTGTCCTATCAGGCGGGCAGCGACCTCGCCTTCCCATGGAATGTTGGTGAGCTGTCAGCACTCATGCATGTTATCACGCACACAAACCACTGGACTGACACTTCTTGTTCAACAGGCGAGGACATGACTCTTGAAGGAAGACGACAGCTGGCTCTTTTTCTGGTGAGTACTATTTATTTTTCTTTGCTTTTTACACACAACTCAGCCAATGGTGATGTGGGGATCGATACTGAAATATCAACACCGCCGATACCACATCTTTATGCTCTAATATTGATTCTCAAATTAAAATATTGATACTTTTGATACCAGATCTAACATGATATTGTGAAAGTCCAATCCATAGTGGATTTAACATGGAGCTAGCAGGAAAAAACTTAAATGTATCAGAAAAAAAAGTATTATTTATTTTTTTATATTTTAAATAATTAAGTTTTTTAAATAAATTATTATTGGACATTAGTATTTATATTTTAATACATATTTAATTGTAACACTCAACATATTTGTTGTAGAAAAGATGAAACCTTATTTGTAGTGTTTTGTAAAAAGGTCTCAGTTGTTGACTAGTACACACTATGAAGAACTATTGACTTGACTTACTGTGTTTGTATCAAAACCAACAATAAGCTTTGTGTGTTTGTATCAAAACCAACAATAAGCTTTATGTGTGTTTGTATCAAAACCAACAATAAGCATTATGTGTGTTTGTATCAAAACCAACAATAAGCTTTATGTGTGTTTGTATCAAAACCAACAATAAGCATTGTGTGTTTGTATCAAAACCAACAATAAGCTTTATGTGTGTTTGTATCAAAACCAACAATAAGCATTGTGTGTGTTTGTATCAAAACAAACAATAAGCTTTATGTGTGTTTGTATCAAAACCAACAACAAGCATTATGTGTGTTTGTATCAAAACCAACAATAAGCTTTATGTGTGTTTGTATCAAAACCAACAATAAGCATTATGTGTGTTTGTATCAAAACCAACAATAAGCTTTATGTGTGTTTGTATCAAAACCAACAATAAGCATTGTGTGTGTTTGTATCAAAACCAACAATAAGCATTGTGTGTGTTTGTATCAAAACAAACAATAAGCTTTATGTGTGTTTGTATCAAAACCAACAACAAGCATTATGTGTGTTTGTATCAAAACCAACAATAAGCTTTATGTGTGTTTGTATCAAAACCAACAATAAGCATTGTGTGTGTTTGTATCAAAACAAACAATAAGCTTTATGTGTGTTTGTATCAAAACCAACAACAAGCATTATGTGTGTTTGTATCAAAACCAACAATAAGCTTTATGTGTGTTTGTATCAAAACCAACAATAAGCATTATGTGTGTTTGTATCAAAACCAACAATAAGCATTATGTATGTAATATCCTTCATTAGTTGTGCAACAACAACAACAACATTCTGCCTTAAGGTCACATTCATCTTTTCTAGTGGTTGCAATAACAATAATAATCAAGCACATTTCCTTCCATAATGTTTGCAGAAACTAGCAATTCCCAAATCATTACAACCCTGGAACCTATTTTTTCCACCCATTGTGGTCGCCATAGTAACCGTCTCACCTGCGCTCCAGGGCCTCCTGCTTTAATATATTTGGGCGACCACGCGGCTTATTGAAGTCATTTAACATCAAAGAAGGAGAGTGCCATCAATTCCAGCTAATGCTGTGCTCCTGTGGATAAAAAACAACCTCCCGGGAGAGACAGACGTCTAATATCATCACTTTCTCCTTCCTCTTAAGGCTCGGAAGCACATGAGGAACTTTGAGACGACGCACTGCACGCCTCTGCCCGCCTCGGAGTTCCACCCCCCGTGGGGGCTGTGAGCGGCCATGATGGATGTATTCTTCACTTGTGGTTTGTTTGCTTTTCTTAATCCGTGCTCTATGCTAGCCAGCAGTCCAGAAACATGCATCCTCTGCTTTTGGAGTTTTAAAAGGGATGTATTATTTATCTTCTAGCACGACTCCATTACCCAACATGCTGTTCTCTCACATGACCTAAAATAAGATCCCTTAAATATGCTGAATAAACTCTTGGAATAAATACTTTGCTTCTTTCATACCAAACAAAACCTGTTCATATTTCAATAGTTTAAAATGAGGATTTGAAGCTAGGTCATTAAAGTAGTTATTTTTAATAAACCCAAATTACATTTCAACACATTTGTTTACAATATTATGGGTTAGCAGTCCATTTTTTGAAAACCCATTTAGTTTTTTAAAGTCCTACTGAAAGCCACTACTAGCCACCACGCAGTCTGATAGTTTATATATCAATGATGAAATATTAACATTGCAACACATGACAATACGGCCGCTTTAGTTTACTAAATTGCTATTTTAAATTTCCCGCAAAGTATCCTGTTGAAAACGTCGCGGTATGACGTGTGCGTTTGACGTCACCAGTTGTAGAGGACATTTTTTTTCCAGCTCGATCCAAGCTATAAGTAGTCTGCTTTAATCGCATAATTACACAGTATTCTGGACATCTGTGTTGCTGAATATTTTGCAATTTGTTCAATTAATAATGGAGAAGTCAAAGAAGAAAGATGTAGGTGGGAAGCGGTGTATTGCAGCTGCCTTTAGCTACACAAACACAGCAGATGTTTCCTTGTTTACATTCCCGAAGGTGAAGCTTTACTATGGATCAGAGCGGTCAAGCAAACATGGTTCCCGACCGTCAGGTTACACTGAGAAAATGGTGGTATTAAGTCGGCTCTTACCGTAGTTATGAGCAGAGCTCGCATCCTCCTGCAGCTGCGTGGCTTCCCTCAGAGACACTGGTGGTCGCCACACCCCTCCGACTTTCAGGTACCACATAATCTCACTAAAACACTAGTAACGCAATAAGCAGAGAAGTAATTTTCCAGAATCATCCTAGTAAATGTGTCTAATAACATCTGAATCGCTTGCACTGCCCTCGCCCTTTTTTTTTTTCTAGTCCTTCACTCTCACTATCCTTATCCACGAATCTTTCATCCTCGCTCAAATTAATTGGGAAATCGTCACTTTCTCAGTCCGAATCACTCTAGATGCTGGTGGCCATGATTATAAACAATGTGAGGGTGTGAGGAGCTCCACAACCCGTGACGTCACGGGCACATCGTCTGCTACTTCCGGTACAGGCAAGGCTTTTTTATTAGCGACCAAAAGTTGCGAACTTTATTGTCGATGTTCTCTACTAAATCCTTTCCGCAAAAATATGGCAATATGGCGAAATGATGAAGTATGACACATAGAATGGAGCTGCTATCCCCGTTTAAATAAGAACATCTCATTTCAGTAGGCCTTTAAGGATTGTATTGTGAAAGGGAGAGGCAGAAATATGTGTAATAAACCTGAGTCTCCACTTCCATTCTTAGAGCCCGGTGAGAAGACGTAAAGTACTGCACTGAGAAGGAAGATTCAAGTTTAAATGAAAAAAGCCTATAAAGCCATCACATTAGTTTGACACCATGATGGATTTATTGGGCAAATAAAATACTTCTAACCGGACTGAAGTGTTTAGAGCATCTTCTTGAAGTTGTCCATGGCTTCTTTCACTTTCTCCAGCTCAGTGTGACTTTGTTGCAGCTGTGGAATAAATAAAAAAAATAAACAGGAGTAATGAAGTGACAGCTGAGAAGAAAGACAAGAACAAACGTGATCTTCACCTTGTCAGCATCCTGCTCTTGTACTTTCACCGGCACCTTCCCCTTGTAGTCGTTCTTTGCCATCTTCTCCTGCAGCTTCTCCATCTGCTTCTCCAGCTCGCCCTGCTTGCTCATCAGCTTGGTCACCTCCTTCTCCACGTCAATCAGACCCTGAGAGGACGGAGGCACACCAGGTCTCAGTATCCAAAGTAGATAATGGAGTGCTCGTCGCCGGCTGACCTTGAGCATGAGGTTGACGGTACATCTGTCGGAGGCGATGGCCACAGCGCAGCCTCCTGGTACCGACTGCTCCGCCGACAGAGGGATGACGGCCTGAGAGTAGGACAGTGTCTGGATCTGAAGGTTGTAGTTGTGGACCAGCGACACTGTAGAAGAGTCCCTGCACTGGAGGTAGCCTGTCAGACGGAGAGAACAGGGTAAGATTTCAGTTTAGCTTGTGGAAAACACTACTAAGAGATCGTCTTCATCAGTGATTCTCTAACTTTAAATCACCAAAGAATCACTTGATTGAAATAAACTGTCTTATTTTCCAAACAGTTACTGTTCAAACTGTGCATAATGTTACAGCGGTCACAAATCATAAATATACACTGCCTTGTTTTTAATTAATACTTAGGCCTACTATGCTACTTTTAATGTTGTTAAGGTGCTACTGCCAAGTGTTTTTAAGGTGGTACTTGGTGAAAAAAGTTTGAGAAAAACACGCATTGGCAACACTAAAAGGGTCCTAAGTGTGTGAAAGTAGTCTATTTGTTTTGGCAACTTGTCCAGGGTGTAGCCAGCCTTCCGCCCGTCTGCAGCTGGGACAGTCTCCATCAACCCCCAGGGACAAGCAGTAGAAAATGGATGAATAGATGCTTTTTATGACAGGGGTGCACTGGCTGTTTTCAGGAACCTGCCTCAAAACACTACTCAAAGATTGTCTAAATGACAGGAGCACACTGTGTTTAACAATTTACTACAAAAATAGTAGTCAAAAATCCTCTATATGACAGGAGTGCATTTCTGTTTAAAATCTACTACGATAACACGGGTTAAATATCTTTTGAAAGGCAGGAAGTGCTGCTGTGTTTAGATCCTCTATGATGACAGGAGTGCATTGCTGTGTTTAAGGACGTACTACCAAAAAAAGTGGTCAAAGATCCTCTATATAACAGGAGTGCACTGCTGTTTAAACAACCTACTACACAAACACTGGTCAAAGATCCTCTGAAAGGAAGCACTGCTGTGTTTAAGAACCCAAAGCAGTGGTCAAAGATCTTAAAACCTACTACTGAAACAATAATCAAAGATCCTTTTAATAACAGGAGTGCACATCTGCGTTTAAGAATCTACTACAAAAAAAGAGTGGACAAAGATCTTCTCAATGACATTTAAAAAACAGTTACAAAAACACTAGTCAAAGATCCTCTATATGACAGCAGTGCACTGCTGTGTTAAGGTCAACAAAAAGGGTGATCAAAGATCTTTTATAGTTTTAAGAACCTGCTTCAAAAATACTAGTCAATGATCCTCTATAAATGAAAGTACTGCACTGCTGTGTTTAAGGACTTACTACAAAAAACAGTGATCAAAGATCCTCTCAATGAGTTACAAAAACACTAGTCAAAGATCTTATAAATGCCAGCCGTGCACTGCTGTAAAAAAAAAACTACTAAAAAAAGACTAGTCAAAGATCCTCTATAAACTGCTGTGTTAAGGTCTACAAAAAGAGTGATCAAATATCTTCTAGTTTTCCGAACCTGCTTAAAAAAAACTAGTCAAAGATCCTCTATAAATGAAAGTACTGCACTGCTGTGTTTAAGGATTTACTACAACAAAGAGTGATCAAAGATCCTCTATATGACATGAGTGCACTGTTGTAAAAAAAAATACTATAAAAACACTAGTCAAAGATCCTCTATAAACTGTTGTGTCAAGGTCTACAAAAAAGGTGATCAAAAATCCTCTATAGTTTTAAGAACCTGCTTCAAAAACACTAGTTAAAAAGATCCTCTATAAATGACAGTAGTGCACTGCTGTGTTTAAAGATTTACTACAGAAAACAGTGATCAAAGATCCTCTCAACGACAGTTACAAAAACACTAGTCAAAGATCCTATATATGACAGGCGTGCACCGTTGTAAAGAAAAAACTACTCTAAAAACACTAGTCAAAGATCTTCTATAAACTGCTGTGTTAAGGTCTACAAAAAGGGTAATCAAAGATCCTCTACCTGCTTCAAAAATACTAGTCAAAGATCCTCTATAAATGACAGTAGTGCACTGCTGTGTTTAAAGATTTACTACAAAAAACAGTGATCAAGGATCCTCTCAATGACAGTTACAAAAACACTAGTCAAAGATCCTATAAATGACAGACGTGCACTGCTGTAAAAAAAAAACTACCATAAAAACACTAATCAAAGATCCTCTATAAACTGCTGTGTTAAGGTCTACAAAAAGGGTGATCAAATATCCTCTAGTTTTCAGAACCTGCTTCAAAAACACTAGTCAAAGATCCTCTATAAATGACAGTAGTGCCCTGCTGTGTTAAGGTCTACAAAAAGGGTGATCAAAGATCCTCTATAGTTTTAAGAGCCTGCTTCAAAAACACTAGTCAAAGATCCTCTATAAATGACAGTAGTGCCCTGCTGTGTTAAGGTCTACAAAAAGGGTGATCAAAGATCCTCTAAAGTTTTCAGAACCTGCTTCAAAAACACTAGTCAAAGATCCTCTATAAATGACAGTAGTGCCCTGCTGTGTTAAGGTCTACAAAAAGGGTGATCAAAGATCCTCTATAGTTTTAAGAACCTGCTTCAAAAAGACAAGTCAAAGATCCTCTATAAATGACAGTAGTGCCCTGCTGTGTTAAGGCCTACAAAAAGGGTGATCAAAGATCCTCTATAGTTTTAAGAACCTGCTTCAAAAAGACACGTCAAAGATCCTCTATAAATGACAGTAGTGCCCTGCTGTGTTAAGGCCTACAAAAAGGGTGATCAAAGATCCTCTAAAGTTTTCAGAACCTGCGTCAAAGATCCTCTATAAATGACAGTAGTGCCCTGCTGTGTTAAGGTCTACAAAAAGGGTGATCAAAGATCCTCTAAAGTTTTCAGAACCTGCGTCAAAGATCCTCTATAAATGACAGTAGTGCCCTGCTGTGTTAAGGTCTACAAAAAGGGTGATCAAAGATCCTCTATAGTTTTAAGAACGTGAAGGCGTGCTCTGCTGGGTAAAGACAGAACTAAAGGGACAATCCAAGATCCTTACAGTCTGCTCGTGTCTTGGTCAGGTTGTAGTCGGCCCTGAGAGAGCGGATAGTTCTGACCACGCTCATGACAAAGTCCATGTTCCTGTCCACCTCATCACTGTTCCAGCAGAACTACAAGAAAAGCACCAATGAAACAGGCGTCCTTCTTTGGGCTGAGCGGCAGAGTCTACCTCCTGCGTGCCCGGGTAGGACGTCACGCCGATGCTGGGGGCGTCGTGCTGGGGCCGTCGCCGTGGTAACCGCTGGTAGAGCTCCTCGCTGAGGAAGGGCATGATGGGGGCGAGCAGGCGCAGGCCCACGTCCAAGCAGGTGTAAAGACTTTGTCTGCACACCTCAGCTTCCTTCTGCCCGCTGGCGAACACGGGCTTCACGCTCTCCTGCAACACACGCCAGTCAGGTGGTGTCCTGGTTAGAGCGGGGGGGGGTCAGGGGGTGTTACCAGGTAGACGTCACACAGCTCGTACAGCCAGAAGTTGTAGATGGCAGTGGTGATGGCGGGGAAGTCGTAGGCCTTGAAGCCGGCGTCACACAACGCCACGGCCGCACTCACACGCGACAAAATCCATCTGTCAGTGACGCTCTCCTCGCCGCACAGCTGGCAGCACAACAACAATCAGCAGGATGAATGATAGCATTAATAATAAATTGTAGAAAAAAAAAAAAAGAAATGAATGACTGTTTTACAATTTTTTTAAAAATAAATTACAAAAATAATAATGATTATACTTGTACTATAAATGTAAGTAAGGAGGGTCCACAGCGCTTGGTTTTTGTAAAAAAAAATACGATTTAATATTACTAAAATCAATGATTAAAACAAGTATATTCTTTTAGTCTTTATTTGAAGGGAAATATGCACAGAAACATTAAGACCAAAGACAGATATGTTCTGCACCAGGTTATAGCTACCGTACTTTCTGGACTATACGTCGCAGTTTTGTTTTCATAGTTTGGCTGGGGGTGTGACATCCATACTTGCCAACACTCCCGGATTTTCCGGCAGACTCTCAAAATTCAGCGCCTCTCAAGTAAACCAAATTTTCTTCCGAAATTCAGGCGTGTCTGCCCAATGACGTTATAACTGTAGAATGATCAAGGGCGAGCTCTTGGTTTCTTATGTGGGTTTATTGTTAGGCAGTTTCATTAACGTCCTCCCAGCGCGGTAAAACAACACACAACAACAGCAGTCCGTCTCGTCTACCGTAAAGCAGTTCGTCTGCCATAAACAGCAATGTTGTGACACTCTTAAACAGGACAGTACTGCCATCTACTGTACATGCATATGGTTAGAAAAACAAAGATGGACAATTCTACCCTTAACTCAACAATGAGTAGATGAGTGTTGTGTGTGTGTAAATGTGCAAATAAATGAACACTGAAATTCAAGTATTTCTTATATATATATATTTATATATGAAAGACTTGACTTGGTGAATCTAGCGGTAAATATACTCCTCCCCTCTTAACCACGCCCCCATCCACATAAAATTCCCTTCAATTGACACATACTTATTATACAATACAAGCACCCCTTTATTTACATCATCGCACACCTTACACCAGAGCTGGGCAAATTAAGGGAGCGTTTCCACAAAGTTTCAAATGAGCGTAAGTCTTGAACTATACAAAGTATTTTAATGGTTGGAATCTGGGCTTTTGCATGATGTACTAGTTACTATGGTCATCTAATTAGTTACTATGGTCATCTAATTAGTTACTATGGTCATCTAATTAGTTACTATGGTCATCTAATTAGTTACTATGGTCATCTAATTAGTTACTATGGTCATCTAATTATTTACTATGGTCATCTAATTATTTACTATGGTCATCTAATTAGTTACTATGGTCATCTAATTAGTTACTATGGTCATCTAATTAGTTACTATGGTCATCTAATTATTTACTATGGTCATCTAATTAGTTACTATGGTCATCTAATTAGTTACTATGGTCATCTAATTAGTTACTATGGTCATGTAATTAGTTACTATGGTCATCTAATTAGTTACTATGGTCATCTAATTAGTTACTATGGTCATAAAGTCACAGCAGCTCAGAGGAGGCACCAAGCAGTGTGGGTGGGGAGCGTTTCCACAGAATGGTTCCAGAGCGGCCAGTCTGAAATGTGGGTGTCGGGGACAGATGCGGTGGGAGACTTTTACAACAAAGTTCTAAAGTTTAGTGATACATCAGATTGTAGGTGGGTTTATTTGTCATTTTATCATTTTTGTTGCGTTTCGCTCGATTGTAAAATATGTCGATCGAGGGGGGGTGTGATGTTTTATGTTGTCAATATTCAGTGTTTTATCCTTCATAGTTAATATTGTAAATCCCACCTTTTTTTTATTTTCATGTACATTCTTGAGGTCTCCTTCAGTAAAAAAAATGAAAATTCCATTCTGTTTTTAAGGCTGCCTGTCATAACATTTTTAGCATTCAATCAGACATTGTGAGCTTTTGTATGTTCCTAAAAACAGATAAAGCGGCCAGCAGACACTTCTTTTCCTCTAAATCTAATGGCACACACGTGACTACAGGACGCCATGACTGCTACTAACTTTGAGCTAATGCAATGGGTTTGTGCTGCTTCCTCGTTAGTTTTTCCACATGTAAAAATCCCCTGTGGTGCAGCATGGGGCTCCTCCACCCGTGAGAAATGTGGGAAGCTTCCCCAACAAGCCGGAAAGAAGACAAGTATGGGAAGAAAAGGTTGGCCATCAACACTGGAGAGCCACTAATTAAGAGTCTTGTGCGAGGTAAACACACGACAACATTTGTGTTTTGTTCAGGAGAGAACACACAGCGGCTAATACAAATAATAACAGAAGAAATTAACTAATTAAAGAGACAAAAACACTTTGTGAATCTCAGTAAAACTAAAATAATGCAATTTTGGTAGCAGCAGAAGAGAAAGTCCAACACAAATACAAATAGACGGAGATTGAAAGAGTAAAATAAACTACATTTTGGCTGTGAGAAAATGAACTGGAAATCTCATAAAAAATATACAACAAAGTGACAACAAATATGTCAATAATGAACAAAGCCAAATATGTTTTGGACCAAAAATGAGTCCTTACTCCCTACTGCTCACCAGTCTTACCATATCTGAGTTATTGTGCAGAAATATGGGGAACCAAGTACAAAAGTACTTGCCGTATTTTTCGGACTATAAATCGCAGTTTTTTTCATAGTTTGGCCGGGGCTGCGACTTATACTCCCGAGCGACTTATGTGTGAAATTATTAACACATTATCGTAATGCAGGGGTCACCAACCTTTTTGAAAGCAAGAACTACTTCTTGGGTACTGAATAATGTGAAGGGCTACCAGTTTGATACACACTTAAAATAATTGCCAGAATAGCCAATTTGCTCATCTTACCTTTAACTCTATGTTATTATTAATAATGAATGATATTTATATTTTTGGAAACCCTGATTATCTTAATGATTTCTCACAATAAATATATGAAGAAACAGAAAAATATATTTTTTTAAAAAGGGTATTTCTGTCTGTCATTCCGTTGTATATTTTTTTTCCTTTTACGGAAGGTTTTTTGTAGAAAATAAATGATGAAAAAAACACTTAATTGAACGGTTTAAAAGAGGCGAAAACAGGAAATAAATGAAAATAAAATTTTTAAACAGTTTATCTTCAATTTCGACTCTTTAAAATTCAAAACTCAACCAAAAAAAAGAAAGGAAAAACGAGCTAGTTTGAATCTTTTTGGAAAAAAATAAAATAATAATTTATGGAACATCATTAATAATTTTTCCTGATTAAGATTCATTTTAGAATTTTGATGACATGTTTTAAATAGGTTAAAATCCAATCTGCACTTTGTTAGAATATATAACAAATTGGAACAAGATATATTTCTAACAAAGACAAATCATTATTTCTTCTAGATTTTCCAAAACAAAAATTTTAAAAGAAATTCAAAAGACTTTGAAATAAGATATAAATTTAATTCTAAAGATTTTCTAGATTTGCCAGAATAATTGTTTTGAATTTTAATCATAATAAGTTTGAAGAAATATTTCACAAATATTATTCGTTGAAAAAACAAGCTAAAATGAAGAATTCAATTAAAATGTATTTATTATTCTTTAAAATAAAAAAAAATACATTTACTTGAACATTGATTTAAATTGTCAGGAAAGAAGAGGAAGTAATTTCAAAGGTAAAAAGGTATATGTGTTTAAAAGTCCCAAAATCATTTTTGAGGTTGTATTTTTTCTCTAAAATTGTCTTTCTGAAAGTTATAAGAAGCAAAGTAAAAAAATAAATAAATGTATCTAAACAAGTGAAGACCAAGTCTTTAAAATATTTTCTCAGATTTTCAAATTCTATTTGAGTTTTGTCTCTCTTAGAATTAAAAATGTCGAGCAAAGCGAGACCAGCTTGCTAGTAAATAAATAAAATTTAAAAAATAGAGGCAGCTCACTGGTAAGTGCTGCTATTTGAACTATTTTTAGAACAGGCCAGCGGGCGACTCATCTGGTCCTTACGGGCGACCTGGTGCCCGCGGGCACCGTGTTGGTGACCCCTGCCGTAATATATCAAAGAATATTTTTTATCTCATTTACGGAAGAGACAAATAAAATGTCAGCAATCATCACACACACGTCAACCAATAAGAATTTGGCAAGGGAAGGTCATGGCAGAAGTGCATTGTGGGTCATGGAATGCTAACTGCTATATGCTACTGCCGTAGCTATAAAAATGGATCATTTCATCGTTGGCGGTAACTTATAAAAACTGAGAAGGGCTGAACAAAAATGGCGTTGAAAAGGAGATCACGTACTGCAGATTACAAGCTGGATGTAGTGAAATATGCAGCAGAAAAGGACAAAAGGAAGCGGCGCATACCTTTGGAGTTGGCAGAGTTGTTTAGAAGCCACATCGAGGAAGAAGATTTCAGAGTGACAGATAGTTTGGTAAAGGTATAGCATGTTCTATATGTTATAGTTATTTGAATGACTCTTACCATAATATGTTAGGTTAACATAGCAGTTGCTTATTTATGCCTCATATAACCTACACTTATTCAGCCTGTTGTTCACTATTCTTTATTTATTTTAAATTGCCTTTCAAATGTCTATTCTTGGTGTTGGATTTTATCTAATAAATTTCCCCCAAAAATGTGACTTATACTCCAGTGCGACGTATGTATGTTTTTCTCTTCCTTATTATGGATTTTCGGCAGGTGCGACTTATACTCCGTAGCGAATTATAATCCGAAAAATATGGTATTCACTTAGTACGTTACAAAAAAGAAAAGATCATTTATAATCATACATACAGTGATAACAAGTAGATTGAAGGCAGACACAACACTTGACATACTTCAGATAAAAGTCACAATTTCTCTGTGGTTGCTGGTCCAAAAATAATTAAAGATTTTGGCAAAATGAGGTTAATACGTTTTCCTTTGGTCGTCATCAGGTGCCTGCTGGTCATGAAACACTGCAGGAATGTAGCAGCAGAGTGCGTCAAACACGCCGCAAAATTATATTTTCACCCAATAAAAGTGTTTTATTGTAAGTTTGTGAGCTGCAGTATGTTGACAACTACATATAGACATATTATTTTGGCTGATTATGTCAGAAAAACTGACATCAAAATGACAGCAAATGCACAGCCGCAGAAATCCTTGGTAGCAGTTATGCAACTCTCGTTTAGTTGTTCCTGAGACACGACTCCAAACAATGGACCCTGGCCCTATGGTTAAGAAACACTGGTATACTGTATATACTATCCACCTGGCGGAGACTGAAGAAAAACAAACAAATGTAGCAAATTGCGACTTGCTATCAGGAGTTGTATTATACATCTAAGAACAAGCTTGTGTGTGTGTGTAGTGCAGGGTCGGCAACCCGCGGCTCTTTGATCATTCTAATGTGGCTCAGCTGCATTATTTCCGATCCCCCCGATTATTCCGAGAGATTTCCAGAGTTTAATGCCTCTCTCAGAAATCACCCGGGGCCAACATTCTCCAACTTTCACCTAGTCGATGATATAAAGGGCGTGCCCTGATGGCAATGCTTTTGCAGTACCTTAAAACTTTTCGTCGTACCGGATTTTACACAATGCTGTCTGCGTGCCAGCCCCTGTTGATACATGACAGTGACTGCAACGCATACTTAGCCAACAGCCATACAGGTTTTCACTGAGAGTTGTGATATAAACAACTTTTAGCACTCTTACTAATATGCGCCACACTATGAACCCACACCCAACAAGAATGACAAACAAATTTCGGGAGAACATCTGCATTGTAACACAATATAAACACAACAGAACAAATACCCAGAATCCCATGCATCCCTAACTCTTCCGGGCTACATTATACACCCCCGCTAGCACAAAACCCCGCCCACCTCAGCTGACGCACGGAGGGTGCAATTTGGTGCTAGCAGGGGTGTATAATGTAGCTCGGAATAGTTAGGGATGCAGGGGATTCTGGGTATTGATTCTGTTGTGTTAATGTTGTGATACAGTGAGGATGTTCTCCAGAAATGTGTTTGTCATTCTTGTTTGGTGTGGGTTCACAGTGTGACGCATATTAGTAAGAGTGCTAAAGTCATTTATATCACAACCCTCAGTGTAACCTGTATGGCTGTTGAACAAGTAGGCTTGCAGCTGTCTAAGTGTATCTATGGAAGTCACATAGGACTCATGGCTGGGCTGTGCTAGATATTTATACATTTTGCAGAGGGCGGTTATGGCTGCGCCTTCATAGCACGCTCATATTAATGTTGAAGGGCGAAAATCAGCAGATATTCGCGAGAATAGTTGCTCTGAATTTTGAGAATCTCCCGGAAAGTTTGGGAGGGTTGGCAAGCGTGATGCATTAAAGTAAAACTCACGGGCCGCACTACCATTAAATTTTCATATTTATGGTGCGGGCCGCGATTCTGAGTCCCCTGGTTAATACATAGCACAAAGCAAAAAAAAAAACTGTATGCAGTGTTATTTCATTTGAAATTTCAGAAGAGTTTTGTGGCTCCGACTGTTTTCTTTATTTTATGAAACGAGTCAAAATGGCTCTTTGGGTGGTAAAGGTTGCCAACCTTGGTCTAGCGTAACAGGCAAAAGTTAAATCCGAGAAAATGCGGACATTTGTAAATCATTTCATGTTTCTTTGCAGCCCGGGAGCTAATGCATCACAGACACCGGCGGGGGTTGGGCACCACTGACTTACACCACAAAGATAAGATGTTTAGCTCTGATAATCTGGCATATGTTGACTACACTGGATTGCTCCACGCATTTTTGATGTACAAATTGGCAACCAACTTTTCTTTATGCCCTGCTCTGTATGGAAACATGAATATGACACAATAAACTACACTAACAGATTGGTATTATTATTATTCAATCAGAAGTTGGACCTCATTCTAGTTCCTTTTAAATTCAAATTCTTTACTTTAAGACAACTCTCTGCTCCCACTCAGTAGGAAGAGTTTAGGAAAGGCTCCTTTTTAAGACATGCCTGCATGAGAAGAACGTCTAAAGCATTTGGACAGACTGTCTGTTAGCCAGGCTCAAATCAGTGAGCTCCAACTATGGATAAGTACTAAATGATGGCGTCAGGCCCAGTGTTACAAAACGTTTGCTCATTTAGTGGACATTCTTTCTCTCACCTGGGCTTTCTCTGAGGGAACAAAGTTGTCCCCCAGTGTCTTCATGGAAAACTTGACGGCATTCCACAGCTTGTTGCAGAAGTGCCGGTAGCCCAAAATGCGATTGACGTCCAGATTGATGTCCCTGCCTGAAAAAGACAACACACACAAAACCTTTTATTACCCTGTAGGTCTCTTCATTGAATGTCACAGTCCACATGCCAGCTACCGTACTTTTCAGACTATAAGTCACAGTTTTTTTTCATAGTTTGGCCAGGGGTGCGACTTATACTCAGGAGCAACTTATGTGTGAAATTATTAACACATTACCGGAAAATATCAAATAATATTATTTAGCTCATTCATTTAAGAGACTAGACGTATTAGATTTCATGGGATTTATGGATTAGGAGTGAGAGATAGTTTGGTAAAGGTATAGCATGTTCTATATGTTCTAGTTATTTGAATGACTCTTACCATAATATGTTAGGTTAACATAGCAGTTGCTTATTTATGCCTCATATAACCTACACTTATTCAGCCTGTTCTTCACTATTCTTTATTTATTTTAAATTGCCTTTCAAATGTCTATTCTTGGTGTTGGGTTTTATCAAATAAATTTATCCAAAAAATGCGACTTGTACTCCAGTGCGACTTATATATGTTTTCTTCTTTCTTCTTTATTATGCATTTTCGGCAGGTGCGACTTATACCCCGAAAAATACGGTACATACAAGCTGTTGTATCAGAATCAGGTTTATGGGCCAAGTATGTTTAACAAAAAATGTATTTGACTTGGCAGATGGTGCTGTTTGTTCAATAGAAGATACAACCAAGTTTCACTACAATCAGATTATAAAATATGATGAAAAAAGTGTAATGAAATGAAAATAATAAACCTTAATAAAATATGTATCCAAAGTGCAGCCTGGGGGCCATTTTGGGGACACAGCTACTTTTTGCTATGTTCTGAAGACTAAATGAGTAGGTGGGGTTATTAATCTTACAATAATTACATTACAAAAATTGGGGTGACAATTCGATTCAAAATCGCTTCTCGATGTAAACTGATTCTTGCAAAATATTATTTGACATAAAAATGATAGTACAACTTTTTCAGAACAAGTTGCATGTTGCAAAACTATATGCACAGTAAGTAAGCGCAGAGATGGCCTAGAAAAATTTTTAAAAATGTATTTATTTACATTTGAATATACATATATACCTATATAAACATACATATACACATACACATAAAAACACATACAGAACACATATAAACACACATGTACATACATACCCATATACATACATACATACACAGTACACATGTATACACAAAAATATATGCGTACATATATGTGTATACTGTACATACTGTACATAGATGTATCCCTTCATCCATTTCCTACCGCTTGTCCATCTTGGGGTCGCGGGGGGTGCTGGAGCCTATCCCAGCTGCACTCAGGCGGAAGGCGGCATACATCCTGGACAAGTTGCCCCCTCACCGCAGGGCCAACACAGATATATGGACAACATTCACACTCAAATTCACACACTAGGGCCAATTTAGTGTACAAATATAGGATTATACATGTGTACATACATACACTACACACTGGCATCTTTTGAACAAGTTATTAAATAAAAATAAATAAATAGATACACGGTTAGAAGAACCACTAGTTTGCATGTTTTGTGTTTCACTGATTTTCACTGTTTTAGTCTTAGTATTTTATCTGGTTTGATGGCTACGCTTTTATTGTTTTAAATATTGGTTTGTACTGTTGTACTTGCATTTTAACATTTATTTTAAATGAAAAGTGCCTAAAAAAATCTATTACAATTTTTTTTTTTCTGGCAGGTGTTGTGGTAAAGTGGCTAAATAAGTATATTACTATTATTGTTTCTGGCAGGTGTTGTGGTAAAGTGGCTAAATAAGAATATTACTATTATTGTTTCTGGCAGGTGTTGTGGTTTCCTACTCTGTTCAGCAGTCCTTGACTGCACCATAGAAACACCTCTGTGTGGTATTCCCCTGAGTAGAGAACGATCACTCTTTTAGGAGAGAGACTCAATGCGCACAATTGAATATCTTAGTTGCTCAGACAGCAATGTGTTTATATATTGAGTTTAGATTGGAGAATTTACTTTATTGGCAAAAGAAGTAATGTCTCTTGATAGCATTTAAGCAAGCGAGCTGGTGCCTTTCTTAAAGTGCAGTTATCTATCACGTTTTTTTTTGTTCATTTTAATTTAAAACTAATACTAACCATCGGTAGATTTACCGCAGTTATCATTAAAGTCCTACTGAAAGCCACTACTAGCCACCACACAGTCTGATAGTTTATATATCAATGATGAAATATTAACATTGCAACACATGCCAATACGGCCGCTTTAGTTTACTAAATTGCAATTTTGAATTTCCCGCAAAGTGTCTGTTGAAAACGTCGCGGAATGATGACGCTTATGTTGACGCGTGCTTGTGACGTTATTGGTTGGAGCTCATTTTATCCCAGCACCACTCACAGCTAAAAGTCGTCTGCTTTAATCGCATAATTACACAGTATTTTGGACATCTGTGTTGCTGAATCTTTTGCAATGTGTTCAATTAATAATGGAGACGTCAAAGAAGAATGCTGTTGGTGGAAAGCGGTGGATTGCAGCTGCCTTTAGCAACCAAAACACAGCCGGTGTTTCTTTGTTTGTTGTGAAGCTTTAATATGGAACAGAGCGGTCAAGCGAACATGTTTCTCTACCACATGTCAACCGGCAGGTTTCGGTGAGAAAATTGTGGTAATAAGTCGGCTCTTACCGGAGACATGAGCGGAGCTTGTGTCCTCCTGCAGCTGTCAAAGAGGCAGCTGCGACTTTCTTGGCTCCTCCATGGCTTCACTCAGAGACACTGGCGGTCACCACACCCCTCCGACTTTCAGGTATGAGTTTATAATCTCACTAAAACACTAGTAACACAATAAGCAGATAAGGGGTTTTCCAGAATTATCCTAGTAAATGTGTCTAATTACATATGAATCGCTCTCACTGCCCTCGCCTTTTTTCCTTTTTTTCTAGTGCTTCACTCTAACTTTCCTCATCCATAAATCTTTCATCCTCGCTCAAATTAATGGGGAAATCATCCCTTTCTCGGTCCAAATCGCTCTCGCTGTTGGTGGCCATGATTATAAACAATGTTCAGATGTGAGGAGCTCCACAACCCGTGACGTCACGCGCACATCGTCTGCTACTTCCGCTACTGGCAAGGCTTTTTTATTAGCGACCGAAAGTTGCGAACTTTATCATCGATGTTCTCTACTAAATCCTTTCAGCAAAAATATGGCAAAATCGCGAAATGATGAAGTATGACACATAGAATGGACCTGCTATCCACCTTTAAATAAGAAAATCTCATTTCAGTAGGCCTCTAATACTTGTTATTGTTACATCTCTAACATCCACCAAGTTGGGAACAAAATATATATTTTTGTTTGACCTTCGGGGTAGATTGTAAAAGCTAGAATACAAAAAAAAAAAGATGATGCAGGAAATATCAAGTGTTGTGCAGCAGACAAAGAAAGTGCCATATGGATAATGAGTTCACCTTGGCTGGTGTAGGCGCATAGAGCAAATCGTAGGGCATCTGTGCCACATTCTGGTATGCCGTTCGGATAGTCCGACTTCTGGCCCTGCTTCGCTCGCTCCGCCTCCAACGGGTCCAAGTTGCTATTCGTCAGCTGTGCATGCAGCCCCTGGAGGGAATAAGGAGGAGGTGGTGTAATTGCCACTGATAAACACCACAGTAACAACTCCATGTATGTTTTACACTCTCATTCGGGCACAAGAAAAGTGGCGCTTCAGTGCCCTCTGGTGGCCTGCGCTGTCAAAGTGAGTGCTTGCAGCTAGTAAAATTCCTAATGGATGGCTTCAATAAAAGCTTGTTGGCTACAGAATAAAGCTTACATAAGACGATGGTCCTCAGGGGAGCAATGAGCATGTGAGGAAGAAAAGAGAGCGTTCATCAAGGAGCTGTTAGGCTTTACCTCCAGGGATATTCCAGTAATGACATCAAGAGGGTCGATGACGTTGCCCAGTGATTTGCTCATCTTCCTTCCGTGGGCGTCCCTCACCACAGCGTGCAGATAAACCTGCCGACAATTAAATCACGGCTGTTGTGCCACATTACGCGTAACGAGAGTCCACCGCCGCTAAGACGGATCTCACCTCTTTAAATGGCAGCTTGCCGGTCAGCTTGAGGCCCATCATCACCATACGAGCCACCCAGAAAAACAGGATGTCGTGGCCCGTCTCCAGCAAAGTGCCAGGGTAGAACACGCTCAAGTCCTGGGTCTTTAAAAAAAAAAAAAGAAAAAGAAAAGGAAATGAAATATGCAAATGTAGCGCCATTTTTCACACACGTGAAAGAATGGAGGCTTGTTTGTTCGTGTACCTCATTAGGCCAGCCGAATATGGAGAAGGGGAAAATGCCAGATGAGAACCAGGTGTCCAGAACATCCTCATCTGCACCACAAATACAAATAATGAAGACATATGAAGGAGGGTTTCATAAGTACACTGGGAACCTCAAGAAGTCAACAAGAGTCGGAGGATACATACAGGCAGGTGGTTATGTGAAATAAGCAGGAGGACTCAAAACTCAGGTGGAGACTATGTGGTTTGTTTTTTTATTTAAATACCGTATTTTCCTTGAATTGCCGCAGGGCATATAGCAGGGGTCGGGAACCTTTTTGGCTGAGGGAGCCATACAAGCCAAATATTTTAAAAAGTATTTCCGTGAGAGCCATATCATATTTTTTAAGACTGAATACAACTAAATGTGTGCATTTTTAAGTTATACCAACATTTTTAGAGAATAATAAGTCTCTTATTATTTTTAATAACATTGTTATTCTGAAGCTAACCAACAATAAATCAAATACTTCTTACCATTAATGCGACCCATTGAACAGGTGCGGTAGAAACCGGATGGATGGATTAAAATGCATGAGAATGTTTTATATTTTGAAGGTTATTTTTGACACTGCAATTACCAGTGGAATTATTCATTACTTATCGTGTTAAGCAATGTCAGCTAAGATTTATCTGAGAGCCAGGTGCAGTCATCAAAAGAGCCACATCTGGCTCTGGAGCCATAGGTTCCCTACCCCTGGCATATAGTATGCGCCTGCTTTGAAGTACTGCCGGGTCAAACTCGCTTCGCAAAATAATTAGTGCATGCTTAGTATTACCGCCGGGTCAAACTGGTGACGTCACGAGTGACACTTCCCCTGTCATCATTTTCAAAATGGAGGAGGCTGATTTCAATACCGGTAATTTCAAACCGCATAAAGGGAAGAAGATTAAGAGCTAATCAGAAGGATTTAAGGTCCAAGCTTACATCACACTCAAATTTTACTGCATGCCTTTGGTAAGTGCCGGAGTGAGAAGAGGTTTTAAAATAATTAGCGCATGCCTACTTTTACCACATGCCTTTGGTAAGCGCAGGAGTGAGAAGAGGTTTTAAATTAATTAGCGCCCCGGCGGCAATTCAAGGAAATACGGTAAATGGTTGTACTTGTATAGCGCTTTTCTACCCCTTTTTAAAGGCGCCCAAAGCGCTTAGACGGCGGGAGCTGCCATGCAAGGTACTAACCGGGACCCATCAGGAGCAAGGGTGAAGTGTCTTGCCCAAGGACACAACGGCCGTGACTAGGATGGTAGAAAGTGGGGATTGAACCAGTAACCCTCAGATTGCTGGCACGGCCACTCTCCCAACTTCGCCACGCCGTCATTTAATTATGCAGAGTTTCCCGTGGCTAAATTGGGACACTAAGCAAAAAATGTTTTGAGGCCCCCAATACAAAATGTTTTTACACTTTATCTGAAATGATTTTCATACTTTTTAAATCAAACTTGAATTTAATTTGATGCATGTTTTGTACCAAAACACATTTGTAGGAATTATATTGTTCAATAATATTTTTCACTGCAAAATAACTAACTTGATGTAATTAAAATGTAAATGTTCATATCTTCTTGACATATTATCAGCCCAGTACAAATGTTGACTATCCCAGCATTAACCCTCAACGCCAGAGGTAAAAATGCCACTAACGTATATTATTAGCAGTAACGAAGCAGGAAGGGGTTAGGAATATGTTAGCAGTAAAATTTCACAATAAGTGTTGTCATTCATTAATTGACATTTTGCATTCGCTTACAAATGCAAAACAAGGCCCCCACCTATGAATCCAGGGGCCCTACGCAAAGTGCATGATAATTGTATAAGAAATGGGCAGTCATTATAAAAGTGTGTAAATGCAGCTTATTGTGACAACTCCGTACTATAGATGGCATGCTTCTCATTACCCTTAATGTGTGCCTAGTCTGCCAAAGAATAAGAAGATGTAGCAAGAGGGACCAATTAGTGTTGCCAATTTAGTCACTGTGTCCCTATATTTGTCACGAGCATTACAAATCCCTCTAGACCAGGGGTCGGCAACCCGCGGCTCCGGAGCCACATGCGGCTTTTTGATCTGTTTGTCTGTTATTTCATTGAACTTATTTGTGTTGAGGGATGAATAGTCTCTCCTATTGCTATTGTACTATTTTTTCAGCTATAGTTACATGAATCATTAGTAATCTAGCACCCTAGTTTTGAATAGCAGGGTCCCTGCTATCACATGTTGATAAAAATACAACATGTACATAATAAAAGTCAACTACAGGCTTCCCAAATGCTGTAATAAATTAAGCATGATGAGTTGACATTGAACAGTTTCAATGGAGACTGTTTAATGTTGCACTTTTTATATGTAGAAGAAAGGTTTTTTCATTTTATTTAATCAAAGCAGCAACTTGAGGCAGTTTAATGTGGATTAACGTGGGCAGAATTATTATAGTGTTCCCAATGTTAAAAGGATAAAGCCATTGTTTACAAATTTGGTAAATAAATAACCCAAAAAATTATATTTTGTTGTTTTCTTACTGTACCGAAAATGAACCGAACCGTGACCTCTAAACCGAGGTACGTACCGAACCAAAATTTTTGTGTGCCGTTACACCCCTAATAAATGTTGATAAATGTTCCCATCAATTAGAGTAAAAGCTCAGGAGATTGGAGAGCTGCATGAGCCAGTGCAGCTGACATAAGCACTAAACTGCAGCTCTCATGGTGTTTATAACAAAATGGTTCTACGGCCAAAACATTTACTGTCTGGCTTTAATGTATGGAAATACATGCTAATGTTGCATTTCCTGTAAAATGCATGACTGGAATGACATTTAAATAACCAGAGCCATCTCTCTCTGTGATGACAGTGGACCCAGAGAAAAAAACAGTAAGATGAAGAGTTGGGAGACTTTGGAGCTGTTTGCTACCAGTTGCCTGAAATCCTAGAGCATTGGCTGCTTCGAAGGACTATGCTAGAGAAAAACGGTAAGAGGACATGGTCTCTACAGCTGAAAAAATGTACAAAGAGATGCATAAATGGCAAAGTACCTGATAGAATAATTAAGTGTGTGTTATCACACAACTGTTGCGCTCAAAGTCTGTTGCTATAGTTATTAGCTATTGTGCTCAAGCTGTACTTTTTCTGTTTGTGCAAGGACAAAACTTGTTATCAGCTACGGCATTTGAGGGATTGCCTCGTTGCAGATATTTTGTTTCTCTAAGCCCACTTACAGCCAAGGACTTCAAGGACCTCAACGAAGATCAGACGAAGCAGAGACAAGGCAATCACAAGGCCCCCAGCACATTCCGTCACATATTGTGCGTACTGGAAGCTGCTTTGCATGAAATATGTGGCCACTCCTTTTAGAGGCGGCCTCAGTGATGTAACCAGGGACCTCCCAAACAGAAGAGCATGAGAAACTGTTAGCTCAAAGCGTGGTGGGAGATTGTAACTGAGCGTGCAATCTCAAACATCTCTCCTCATTGAGCCAAATTGAACTCTGTCTCTGCATGATTCCTTGCTTCTTGTCTGTTTAATAGATGTCATCAGTGTTAGAACCTGACAGTACCACTGTTTGAAATAATGTGATTCCAAATTAATAATGTGACTAAGATCGTGCCCCACAAGGAAATTGCAGCAATAACAAACTTCCTTAAGAAATTTCAAAATGAGGGAAATTGCAGAAAAAGCTAAAACTGGAGGTGAATTGGGCAACTGGTGCATCAGAGAAAGGGACCTACACATTTTGAGTATGAGGGAAGAGAGCAGAGGATTTATTCCCCCCAAAAAATGTTCTGCCTGTTGTAGAAGCTGCCCTGGTCAAATTGAAGCAAAGTGTTGCACACATTTTGCGATTTGTATGGATTTCTCTTCTCCACTGATGTAATAAGAAGCACTGAGAAGGCGGGGAAGCTAGATAAAGGCTGTCAGACTTGAGCAGAAGATGGATGATGTTGATGCAGAGGACATCAAACTAGAGGTTACGTGTGTGGTCAGATAATTCCTCACACATATCTCATCTCCATTTGACATGCATGGTTACATATAAGGAGTATCCATGTCAGAAGCTTCAGATGAGAGTCGTTTTTCAAAACTAAAATTAGACATCGACTGATGATCGGCACTTATATTTGGTCTCGAGCCTTTTTTTTGTTTTTTTTTAGTCGATAATGCCTCTTTTTTTCTTTTTACAACACCAGAACTACATCAGCAGATACAATATATACACATATGATACTAGTACTTTGTATATAAAAACAAATAATAATGAGGTAAATAGTAATAGCCACTGGTCCAGCACCAGCACTTTTGCCCTGCATGAGAAAAGGTTGTTGGAGCCCAATTCTTTATTTATTTTTATGATTTAAGAATAAAAAATACTTGCATCGTCATTAATTCTCCCCAAATATGTTTTGATATCTGACAGGACATTTGAGTTCTTGTAAGAATTCCTCTCCGGTCTGCTGAACTGCTTTAGCCGCGACGCTGATAAAGAAAAAAATTGGCCATTTCTATGGTATTAATGATATTGTAAAGGACTGTTGCTGATCTCATGTTGATGTGCTAAAACCTCTTCTTTGTTTCGAAGCTACATACAATATTAAAGTATTTGGAAGTATTAATTTTAGAGAGTTACATATATGATAATGAAGCACATACTGTACTGTTTACGTTTTGAAGTACCCTTTAAAAAAGTTGAAATCAACTCCAAACGACAACTTAGTGATTAAAAAAAAAGATGTTTGATATTGACAGATCTCATTTGTGCATCTCCTAAGTTTATTCTAGTAATGCACACATATATGCACAAATGAGATGTTTCAGTATTCGAATATTAATAATCCCTTTTTAGCAACTAAGAGTACATTAATTTAATGAATACATCCAAACAGTCCTTTACAAAGGCTTGGCTAGATGTTGTTCAGCCACAGCTGAAAACATTGCTGTTCTTTCTCATTAAACTCTGCTAAGTCCAATACTTGCAGGGCTTTTCCAGCCAGGGACATACCAGAAGGTGCTCCATGGTCTGTGGTGCAGTGCCACAGTCACACAGCATCCCTGTCGTTCAGGTATCTCCATTTAGCAAAAGTGGCTTTTGTCAGTTAACATCAGATCTTACTCTGTTAAACACCTAGTGAAATGAGATTTTCTTATTTAAAAGTGGAAAGCAGGTCCATTCTATGTGCCATTCATCATTTCGCGATATTGCCATATTTTTGCTGAAAGGTTTTAGTAGAGAACATCCACGATAAAGTTGCAACTTTTGGTGCTGATTAAAAAAGCCTTGCCTGTACCGGAAGTCGCAGACGATGACGTCACAAGTGTGAGGGCTCCTCACGTCCTCACATTGTTTATAATGGGAGCCTCCAGCAGCAAAAGCTATTCGGACCGAGAAAACGACAATTTCCCCATTAATTTGAGCGAGGATGAACTATTTGTGGATGATGATATTGATAGCGAAGGACTAGAAAAATAAATAAATAAATAAAAAAGGCGATTGCATTGGGACGGATTTAGATGTTTTTAGACACATTTACTAGGATAATTCTGGGAAATCCCTTATCTTTCTATTGTGTTGCTAGTGTTTTAGTGAGATTAAATAGTACCTGATAGTCGGAGGGGTGTGTCCACGGGTGTCTTGAGGCCAGTCTCTGAGGGAAGTCGATGTCAGCTGCATGGACGGCGCAAGCTCAGCTGATCTCCGGTAAGAGGCGACTTTTTACCACAATTTTTTCACCGAAACCTGCCGGTTGACAAGTGGTCGGGAACCATGTTTGCTTGACCGCTCCGGGAATTTTAAACAAGGAATCACCGTGTGTTTGTGTGGCTAAAGGCTACAGCTTTCCAATTCCATCGTTCTACTTTGACTTCTCCATTATTAATTGAACAAATTGCAAAAGATTCAGCAACACAGATGTCCAGAATACTGTTTAATTGAGCGATGAAGAGACGACTTTTAGCCGCAAGTGGTGCTGCGCTAATATGTCCTGACAGTCTGTGACGTCACGCGCACGCTTCATCATTCCGCGATGTTTTCAACAAGAAACTCCGCGGGAAATTTAAAATTGCGATTTAGTAAACTAAAGCGGCCGTATTGGCATGTGTTGCAATGTTAATATTTCATCATTGATATATAAACTATCAGACTGCGTGGTCGCTAGTAGTGGCTTTCAGTCGATAGGGCATTTTAGCTCAATTTTACAGCAAACCTATGAAGGTTCTTATTCATCCAGGTCTTTGTCATCTCAGGGCATTCAATTGTTCGCAAATGGACTGCTTGGTTTGTCTTGGGAGAGGTTTGTCCGCTCATCAGACTTAGATTGGTCAGATCTACTGCAAACGGTTGGTGCCAAAACCCCAAATATTTTTACTCCCCAAATATTATTACTGCAAATGAATATCAGCTCCAAATATCAGTTATCAACTTCCTTGACTACTAATAATAATCACTAACGGTCGATGTTTACTAGAAATGATTCAAACCAATGTCACAGGACAGGCTGTCAGCACTGATAGTACTCCACAATGAGCACGAAGTCTAAAAGTGTAGACATGGAGCAACTCATTACAAGCTATTTTGGAAGGTACATTTAATGTAGTAAATGTAAGTCTGTCATGTACAAATATAGCATGACGGCACCAGAAGTGCAGAACGAAAAAGTGGAGGACCACAAATATGAAATAAATATTAAAAAAGACAAGAAGACAGCAAAAGAGAGCCTAAGGGAACCTCACAAACAAAAAGGAGGATAAACAAAAGGTAAATTTGATGAAAATATACTGTTAAAAAGTGTGTTCTCATAATTTTTTTTTTTTTTTTTTTTAAAACAGGATACAGTTACCTGCAGACTGAACTTACTTTCTGCTGAATACGTTGTTTTGATCTTTTTGTCAGTGCAGTACAAGAATGTGGAGGGCCTCCATGACCAGGTTTGCCTCGGGCCTTTAAATTACTGAATACTCTGCCGGGACTAAAAAGCGTCTTGCAATTATGTGACATGTCCTGACAAAACAGCCAAAAATCTACAGTACCCCTCAGGAAGTGTTATATATTAGTCCTGCCTGGGATACTCAATAAGGGTTTTTGATGTTTTCCCGCCCTATCTGGTATAAAATGCGTATGTTGCAGTAACCTAAAAATGTCTTGACAAAACAGCCTCAAATCAACCCTTAGAAAAGTGTTATTGAAGACTCTTTGGGGACCTGCAAGGAGCTCTCAGAAAACTGAGGGTTTGGGGGTTTTCCCGAATGTCCTGGTCTAAAAAAGATGCTTTTAGGGAGGTGTCCCAGACATCCTGGTCTAAAAAGACTTCCTGAAAACATAGATTTCATAACATTACCTGTACAATTATTCTAGGTATTATAGATTATTCCTCTTTGCATGATGTCTTATGTGTTAAATGGTTTCAAAGCGATGATTATGACGACAACGCTGCTCCACTCCAAACTATATTACCTTGTCTGAGAGTGACTTTGTCAGGAGTCACATTGAAGCGTTTTGCTGCCTTCTCTCTGGCAATCTCCTCTGATTTACCGCTGACCCAGTAATGGCCATCCACATCCTGGAAGGGGAGGTGAAACAAAAACAGGAATTAATGCAGGAAGAAGACATAATAATAATAATTATATCATGGATGACGCAAATTGAATTGACTTGAAATCGGCTATCTTACCAATCCTGGTTTCACGGAGGGATCATTGATGGTGATGAAGTAGGCCGGGATGCGGTGACCCCACCACAGTTGCCGGGAGATGCACCAGTCCCTGGAAGAAGAGGGGGCAGGGGTTTAACGTAAATCATCAGCCAGGAGGAGGTGCTTCTTTCTCGTGATTTTAGTGAACGGCGGAGCGATTGACAGCCTGTCATTTCAGCCTGTGTCACCCAGAACTGAGGTCAGGCGGAAATAATAAAAAAAAGAATTGGTTGTGTCAGGAAGAAAGTGAAAAACATTGATGTGCATGGACAAAACTGACAAGGGGAAATGAGTTCTGCAAAGAGTCGTACAACGGTACGTACACATTTAGAGGACGTGGGTGACTGATTACACCAATGTACAATATTCTTCAGTGATCCCACAGGTCAGGCATCTATTTGTGGTCGGGTGGCAGCGGAGATGACCAAGAAGAATGCGGAGTTGGAATATAATTACAACACTTTATGTACATATTTATATACATATTTATATAATATTTACGTATTTATATAGTATGTAACTACAAAAAAACGTTTTTTTTTTATTTGTGGCGGCCGTAATTCTTTCGTGGCGGGCCGCCACAAATAAATGAATGTGTGGGAAACCCTATTTGTCAGATTAGAGTTTCATGTGAAAACCCCCTAACCCAGTGGTCCCCAACCGTTTCCGGGCCACAGAATAATTTTTCATTATTTTTTCATTAAATCAACATAAAAAACACAAGATACCCTTACAATTAGTGCATCAACCCAAAAAAACTCCCTTTTTCATGACAGCAAAAAAAAAGACATGCACCTGGGGATAGGTTGATTGGCAACACTAAAAATTGGCCCTAGTGTGTGAATGTGAGTGAAAATGTTGTCTGTCTATCTGTGTTGGCCCTGCAATGAGGTGGAAACTTGTCCAAGGTGTACACCGCCTTCCGGCCTAATGCAGCTGAGATAAGCTCCAACATCATCCCAGTTAGTCATTTTAAGACAATCTTTAAGTGATTCACTTCCTTTTTCATTCCCAACTTTGACAGTTTTGGTGATTTTCCTGTCTTCAGTTGACCTGTATTTTGGCAGTAAGAAGATGACATTGTGGTCGGAGCAGCCAAGAGGTGGCCGTGATCTTGAAATGTATGAATATAAGATTTTGCCAAAGCACAAGTCCAGTATGTTTTGCATTGTGACGTATTGCTCCATGCTGGGCAGATGTGTGCTGATGTCACACCTAATGAAGTCCCTCAGTGCAAACACTGGCTGCTCTCCAGGCTGATTGACAGCTCTGTTGTAGCAATCAGCTATGTGCTCAGCAGCCAGATTGAAATCAGGCTCTGGTACATACACTAAAATGATAGTAATCTGGGAAAACTCTGTAGGTAAATGGTGTGGTCTGAAGGACAGAGTCATTATTTGATAGTGTTTACAACACTTAGTTTACCTTAGCGTGGTGTTTGGTGCCTACTTGCAGTTGACAGCCTCCAATTGACTTCCAGGTTTTCGCCACATCTCCGTCAAAGAGAATGATGTTAAAACCATCGAGATGAATGTCCGTATCTCTGGTTAGCGATGTCTCAGTGAAACAAAAAAAAAGCTGGTTTGCTGATAATCCAGTTCGAATCTGACGAGGGAAGGGAGTTCTTCATTCTTATTGGATTGAGTAAAAGGAGTCGGCTACATTTCCTCATTAGCCTGTTACATATTCCTCTTCTTGATCCTCTCATCCTTTGTATTTGCTTCCACTTGACTCGCCGAAGTAACCCAAGAGGTATATCTTTAGTGAGGAAGGAAACCTGTGCTGGTTCTGGTTGAAGTGGCTTTAGCTCCAACTGATTGCCCGCGAGTAGGCGGGCCTACCTGGGTTGGTGAACTGTATGGCTGGGCCGATCGAGAAGAGAGTAAGTTTATATGCCAAAAACTTAAGATCAGTAACTAAAGGCAGGCTAAAAACAACTTGGTTGCCATAAACATTCCGACAAAATTAGGAAAAGACGAAAAAACATTAAAAAAACCAACAACAAACGAAAAACACACTACTTTGCACACAAACTGAGCCGTGGCAAGAGTCGCTCTGGCAATGTGCACCACCTAGCATTCTTGGAAAATGCTGACGTAAAATATATCTTGCGGTGTACATCAGGGATCAATACTGGGAGCAAAATGTTTAAATCTCTATACAAATGACATTTGTAAAATTAAAAAGGACTTAAAAGTTGGTATTATTTGCTAACGACACAACTGTTTTTGTTCAGTAGAGAACACACAGAAGGTAATACAAATTACAGAAGAAATAAATACATTTAAGAGATGATTTGATAAAAACAGACTCTTTGAATCTCAGTAACATTTGTGTGTGTGCCAATAGACGATGAAAAAACTGATAACATCATAAAAAATATACAATATAAAATGGCTAAAAATACATTAGTTATGAACAAAGCAAAATACCAAAAATCACTCCACATTCTCTACTGCTCATTAGTGTCACCATATGTGAATTATTGTGTAGAAATATGAGGAACTAAGTATAGACGTAGATTTCATTATATAAACTTTTTACAAAAATATCAAGTTAGAATAATACAAAATATTGGCTATAAAGAACATTTGTTAAATCAAAAATACTGAAATTCAAACTACAGCTAAAATGATGCACAAAACTGTAAACTCCTTCCCAAACATGTACAACAATTCTTAAACAAAAGAGAAATATAGAACAAACTGATTCAAAACATTTGTACTAATATGATCCAGTTTCCTGATAAACATGTTAAATTATTTTGAAAAATAAATTGTGATTTTCAATGTATTTAACTATTTACTGAGAACATAATTATTCATTTATGGATTTAAATTGTGTACAAATTCAATACAGCGACTGAACAAATGTGTTAGTAAATGCTATGAAATAGAAAATGGGTAGGATCAAATAAGCTCGACTTCTTCCTGCTCGTTTTCAACATTTTGAGTGACCAACTTGAAATATGGGATGTATAATATTGGACCTGTATGCATGTTCGAAATAAACGTATGCCATAAACTCATACCATAAACAAAAATGTGACGAGAAGAGACCTCACATCTGAGGGAATAGGCACAAAGACGCAGGCCAAAGTACTTGCCTTATATTGTCCATCCAGTTGAACCAGGTCTTGAGGTGGTGGTCAGGGATGATTTTGAGGCGTCCTTCTCTAACGGCGTCCGCGGCCTGCTTGCCCATGTCTGCGCAGCTAACGTACCACTGCGGCTTGAGCAGGGGCTCAACTATGTCCTTGGAACGACTACACACAATCACAACAAGGTGGTAACAATATTCTGTATGAAGAGAACCCGAAGATGCCAAGCTCCGCTTCACCTCTCGGCTCACCTGCAGACTGGAACCACCATGGGGTTGTCTTTGACCTCCTTGAACTGTCCCCTCTTCTTGAGCGCCTCGAGGACGGCCGTCCTTGCCTCAAAACGTTTCATACCCTTGGAAATGCCAGGAGGGCAAAAGTCAAAAAAAAAAAGTGTCACAATGGGAATGCTCACACTGCAGGCAGTGGATGGGAGACAATAGCATACCAAGAAGGGAGGAGGCACGTTAATGAGCGAGCCGTTCTCATCCAAAATGTTGATAAAGGGCAGCTTATGTCTCACTCCAACGTCGTAGTCGTTGTGGTCGTGAGCCGGGGTGATTTTGACAGCACCTGAATGGAAAATAACACAAAGGGAAATGAGAATATCTAAAAACAAAGGATAGAAAAAGGTTTAAATTGTACTTTCCAACGGATCTCGGTAAACTCAAGGCATGTTGAACCCGTTATATTTAGGTTACGATCTGAATTAAAAGGTGCAGATCAGGGAATTATTTTTACAATTAGCAGTTATTCTGCATGCAATGGGGTCATGTGGGGCAGTGACAAACCAGATCTGGCAAATAGCATTGCAGTGTATGGTTGTTGACATCCACTTTGAAATGTGCATTATTACACACCTGCAGCAAAACACTATTACATTGCATGTCATTATTTTTCCAATCTGCTGAGCCAGATAGATCGGATTAGGATTGTTTGGACTTGGTTAAAGATCTACGGTCTACTGTTAGGATTTTGATATTAGTGGCCCCAGTGAAACATGCCTAAAATGGTATTAATCACCGAGCAGAAGCTTTTTATACAGTACCAGACTAAAGTTTTGCTACAACTTCTCCTCCAGTATGAGAATGTGTGTCCTAAGATTGTAGTATTGCTGGAACTTTACTGAAGTTAGATCTGGCTCATGCCCCGCACATCAAATATGCGTGGTGTTCAAGCTATCTCTGTCTTCAATAGGTAGTAGGCGCCATTTAGCCTTGCTCGAGGGAAAAAAGGCCTTATGCTTGTGTTGTTTTCGGCTGTACCAATCGTTTGAGTTGCGAAAAGGATAAATGTTTCTTCAGAGTTCCTTGAGAGGTAATCAAAAAGGCCGGAAGAGTGCAAGATTTTATGAAATGAGGATGAGAAACACAGCTCACACTCCAGTTCAAGGGAGCAAAGTCAAAGAATGCATGAGTTTGCAGTGATCACTTTGTTAAAGGTATGTTTGCTATACTTGTAATGTTTAGTTTATCCCATTTAGTTACCTATTACTTGTATTTCTTAAAAACATGTTTGCTTAAGCCGGAAATAATTCTTACTCTAACTATATTTTGTGAATTTATATTATATTTATACAGCGCTTTTGTCTAGTGACTCAAAGCGCTTTGCATAGTGAAACCCAATATCTAAGTTACATTTAAACCAGTGTGGGTGGCACTGGGAGCAGGTGGGTAAAGTGTCTTGCCCAAGGACACAACGGCAGTGACTAGGATGGCGGAAGCGGGAATCGAACCTGCAACACTCAAGTTGCTGGCACGGCCGCTCTACCAACCGAGCTATACCACCCCAATGTACATTTGTACTATTTGTGTCAAATTGGCTGCAAATGATACAAAGTGGCAAAAGACTATAAGAAATACTGTTAAGAGGTGAACATTTGGCCATGTTAGGAATATATTTGTATGCTCATGTTCATAAAAAAAAAAAAAATTCTGGAAAAAAACACCTTGCTTAAGCAGCAGCAGTATGGTTTTAGGGAACATCGAACAACTATGGATGCAGTAATGCATATGCTAGAGGAGGTTAGTACTGCTATGGATAATGATGAATTTACAATAGCCATCTATATTGATTTAAAAAAGGCCTTCGATACCATCGACCACAGACAGTTAATAAATAAATCGGATAAATACGGCATCCGAGGGCCAGCTCTGTCCTGGATCAAGAACAATCTAGAAAATAGAAAACAATGTGTTCAGGTGGATAATACAATATCTGGATTTAAAAATATAGTTTGTGGAATTCCTCAGGGTTCTATAATTGGTCCTAAGTTATTTACAATTTTCATTAATGATTTTTGTGATGCATCAAGTTTCTTAACATTTTTCATGTTTGCTGATGATACAACCATCCTTTGTAATGGAAAAAATTTTAATGAACTTTTGGTAAAAATAGAACAAGAAATGACAGTGCTTAAAAACTGGTTTGATATGAATAAATTATCACTTAATATTGCTAAAACTAAATTTATGATATTTGGTACCAAAACTGAGGTATCTAATGAAGTAAATATTAAAATAAATGGAGATAAAATTGAGCGTGTCTTTGATACTAAGTTTTGGGAGTTATAATTGACTATAAATTATCATGGAGACAACATGTAAATTATATAAAAACAAAAATATCAAACACACTTGGTGTTTTGTAAAAAACTAAAGAATTACTTAATTATAATTCTTTGTTAACAATTTATTATACTTTGATACTTCCATACATGACATACTGTGTAGAACTCTGGGGAACCATTTTTAAAACCATAATTAATGATATTGTTCTGCTGCAAAAAAAAAAGCTGTACGGCTAATAAACAAAGCCGGATATTATGACCATACCCATCCATTATTTGTTAAATCAAAAATTATGAAATGTCAAGATATTGTTTATTATAAAATAACACAGATAATGTTCAAAGCAAAAATAAATACTCTTCCAGAAGGAATTCAAAAATACTTCTCTCTACAGACCAGCAAATACAATCTAAGAGATGAATCTAAGTTTATTTTACTAAAAGCAAGATTAGTTGTTAAAGGTAGATGTTTATCTGTTCTCGGTGTTAATTGGTGGAATTCTGTTGGTAAAGAAATAAAAATGAGTGACTCAGTATTTAATTTCAAAAAGAACATGACACAATGTATTTTAAAAACTTATGTGAACTAGAAATGTATGTTTGTTTGGTTAAATGTTGTATTTAGAAGGTATGTATGTTTATCTATTTACAAAAAAGTGCATGTGTGTAAGTACATATTTTTGATTTATTTGTCAAAGGGCAACTTAAATGTAAATGCTGAATGACTATATTTCTTTTTGTATTACAAAATTATTAGAAAAGGTAACTTAATTGAATGTAAAAAAAAATATGTTGGGCATCTAAGCTTTTTTGCTTCTGCCTGTTTCAGTCATGTTATTCATTTTTGAATCGTGATTCATGTTTGAATATGTTTTTGTTAGACTGAAAATAAACTGAAACTGAAAAAAATGATATGGCAATGAACGATAGACTATAAAATGTGTGTTTTACCAGGGAGGACTAACTGCCTGTTCCTACCTGTTCCAAAGTTCATGTCCACAAAGTCATCAAAAACAATAGGCATCTTGCGGTCACAGAAGGGATGGGCCACCATTTTCCCCTTTAGATGCTGGTATCTGGAGTCTTGTGGGTGAACGGCCACGGCTGTATCTCCGAGCATGGTCTCAATACGAGTGGTCGCCACGATCACCTCCTCGTCTAACCAACCAGAAAAGAAGGTAACCGTGGGAACAAACTGATCAATTCAGCAGCAATGTTTTGCTCGCGTACCTGAACCGTCCACTTTGTAGACAAAGGAAACCAGAACTCCAAACTCCACTTTGTCTTTGTAGCCAGGCACAGGCAACAATGTTCTACCTGTCAGCTCTTTCTTGTCCACCTGAAAAGCAGCACATTTAACACAAAGTCAGCCAACATTTGTAACTGTCACTGTGAAAAAGAGCAGTCTGGCTGCAGAAATGTACTGTTATGACTCAGAAAGACCGATGAGAGGTATAGTACCTCTGATGGCGGCTCTGTGTGTGAAAAAAGATCTGAAAAATATTCCACTTTTTGCAAGTAACGGTCCACTTTAATGTAAATATAGTAGGGATCAATCTTTTTTTTTTTTTTTTACAATTATAACAGATACAATATATACACATAAATACTCGTATTTACTATTTACATTTTTTTGGGTGAAGTAAATAGTATTAACTACTGCTCCAGTTTGCTAAGCTCTGCTGGGGTGTTCATACGTCCAAGACCCCCGCCCTCCTTTCTCCCTTAAAGTGCTGGTCGCCAAAAGCACGTCTGTGCTTACATTAACTTGTCAAATCTTGATTTTTTTTTGCCAGGAATTGTAGTCCTTGTTCTTATTTCCTGGAGTCTTCCTCCCGTGTTTGTGTTTTCGCTAATGCAGCGAATGCACAACAAGCCTCATTGCGATTGTTGATGGTTTAGAGATGTGACAAAACACGTAGCCTTGTCTCATTAAACGGAGCGCGGTGGGTTTTTTTGTTCTGTAGTTCAATCAATTAATGTGACATAGATGGACATGAAGATGACAGAAAATATCTCTGCCAAAACTCAAAACTTTGTTTAAATGGAAAAATAATACACTTCTATAATAAGTAATGAATAGTAAGGAAACTGCTTACATCAGGAGTGCTCACACATTTTCTGCAGGCGAGCTACTTTTCAATTGACCAAGTCGAGGAGATCTACCTCATTCATATTTATAACTTATATTTATCTATTTATGAAAGAGACATTTTAGTTAACAAGTTAATGGTGTTAAATGATAACACAAGCATGTTTAACACATATAGTCCTTTCTTTCATGAAGACAAGAATATAAGTTGGTGTATTTGATTCTGATGACTTGCATTGATTGGAATCAGACAGTGGTGCTGATAACATCCGCATTTTCAAATGGAGAAGAAAGAAAGTCCTCCTTTCTGTCCAATACCACATGAAAGTGGTTGGATTTGGCATCTCATTTGTCCAACTGGCATTCTCGTTTTGAAACACTTTGTTATGAGAGTAGCAAATGTGTGTGTGTCCCTTTAATGTGTTGACTGCAGGTGAGTGACGTGAGTGAGTGTGCGGGCGAGCGAGGGGAGGGAGCGGTCGCTGAGGGCGGGGGAGAAATACATTGGCATCAAACTCCGTAGCTTGCTAGCTTGTGCACGCTAGCTTTCTGAGACTCTTATTTTGTTAGCACAGGCAGGATGAAACAGGTCCTTTATGGTGAAGACAGGAACTGTGCAGTCAGTCTTTAGAGTTTTGACAGCAGGTAAGTGACGTCAGTGAGTGTGTGTGGGCGAACGAGGAGAGGGAGCGGTCGCTGAGGGCGGGGGAAAAATACATTGGCATCAAACTCCGTAGCTTGCTAGCTTGTGCACGCTAGCTTTCTGAGACTCTTATTTTGTTAGCACAGGCAGGATGAAGCAGGTCTTTTATGGTGAAGACAGGAACTGTGCAGTCGGTCTTTAGAGTTTTGACAGCAGGTACGGCCCAAGAGTCTGTTGAAATAAAAAGTGTTTCTCTCCGTCCGTCCTGTCAGTGATTTTTTTCTTAATAATGAGCTCGCAGCAGCCAGCGTCATCTCACAAGATCCTCGGGTGCTGAGAATGTCAAACAACTGACGAAAGTGAAGTCTTGGTGAAGATTGATGATTGCTCATTTTTATGTCTATTTTTTTAATGCCTGGCTTGCGATCGACGTAAAGCCCACCCCTGGCTTACACTTTCTCTAACATCCACAAAGAAATGATGTCAGCCATCTTGAAAAATGTCTCGCTCCATGATGGAGCCCAGAGTTGTTTTTATTTAAATGTTTGTCATATTTAAAAATTATATATCAAACCATATTGACAAATTGTTGATTTGTTACAAATTAAAAACAAGAAGTAAACATGCGTTAGTAATTGCCATGAAATGGAAAAGGGGTAGGATTAAATAAGCTTTGCTAATAAGTTTTGTGTCTTTCTACTACTGTTCAGACATGTTATAAAGAGAATTGAAAATATGTAAAGTATGTGATCTATCAAATTGAAATTGTACACATGTTCAAAATAAACTTCACTGAACCAACCAACAAATATAAGAAAAATCTCACATTTTTACCAATTTTTCCAGGAGATTTTCCATATTTTGAAATGCTCTTCTTAAACACACTTAGTAAAGGTCCTCGGATGTTGTTTGGTGCTAAATTAACCACAACATTAGCGCCACATTAAACACTATGTCGCTATTATGTACATAAAAAATTATGTAAAAAAACAACAAAACAAAAAACAATTTATAGCCTTGTCCAGTTGTTTACTGACATTTACTACCATATTTCCTTGAAATGCCGCCGGGTATATAGTATGCGCCTGCCTAGAATTACTGCCAGCTCAAACTTGTTTTGCAAAATAATTAGAGCATGCTTAGAATTACTGCCGGCTCAGGATTAACGCCGGGTCAAACTCGTTTCGCAAAATACTATTTTTATTAGTGCATGTCTAGAATTTCCGCCGGGTCAAACTCGTTTCGCCAATAATTAGCATATGCCTAGAATTTCAGTTGGGTCAAATTCGTCACATCACGAGTGACACTTCCCCTGTCATCATTTTCAAAATGGAGGAGGCTGATTTTAATAATTTGAAATCGCATAAAGGGAAGAAGATTAAGAGCTATTCAGTAGGCTTTAAGGTCCAAGCTATTGAATATGCTAAAAAAAACAGTAGGCAGCAATGTTTTATTAATATACCGTAGCTGCGTGTGTCAAATATGAGTCATTAAATGACTCCCGCCTCCTGGTGGTAGAGGGCGCTAGTGATCCTTCTTGCGATTACTCGGCTGCAGAAGAAGTGACAACAAGCAGCAAGAGTGAACAGTGTGAGCAACATGGAGGATTACATATCTGAAATAAAACAGTTTTCTAAATTGGAGTTTCAATCAAAGCAGGAGGTAATAAAGGAAGATCTCCATCGAGACAGAGAGACTTTTAAAACTGAAGAAAGATAAGGAAGGCTTCTATAAACAAGTTATTGATGCTTTTGATCAGAAGGAGCTGCGCATGGACTTTATAAGTAAAGGTAAGACCATAATAACGCTTTTTTAATTAAATGTGCTTTTCATGATGGTATCTTTACATCACACTCAAATTTTTAAGCGCAGGCCTAAATTCGCCGCATGCCTTTGGTAAACGCCGGAGTGAGAAGAGGTTTTAAATTAAATAGCGCCCCGGTGGCAATTCAAGGAATTACGGTATTCATGTTTGAATAAATTTTACTGAAAATGAATATCAGTTCCAAATATCAGTTATTGGCCGTCTTGACTACTAATAATTAGTATCGTTTCGGCCCTGAAATAATGTAGGTATCACTATTAATGTAGAGCATGGGTCGTTTGCAAGCTACCAGTAGCGTGCCATGCTGTTATTATCCACACACAGCTATCTAAAACAACAAAAATAACGATCAAGTCTTTTAAATGTCTCTTTTTTACGTGAAAGAGTACCAACTCACAGAATAGTGGACAGTAACTGGGAATCCGTTCTCATGTTTAACCAGATAGCTGATCAACAAACAGTTTTTTATAATTGTCACATCTTTAAACCATCAACAATGGCAAGTGGGAGCGATCTATGAAGTTTATATCTGGTGTTTTCAGGTACTGAAGTATTGGCATTCCTTTGTCATTGATGTAAAAAAAACATACATGTGAAGTGTACATTATGTTGCTATCCCGATCAATGAATGAATTATAATCTCCATACTGTACAGTGTTTGTGTCTGCATGAAGCTTACGGGATCTTTCTTTGAAAATGAGGCTTTATCGCTGGTTATATAAATTGTAATACTTTTCATACTGGTTTATAATGTTAATTAAACTTTCCCCTTTTGGTTTAGTATTAAATGTATATGTAGATTTATATTCAAAGAATGATGTCGATCGCAGGTAGGCAAAAATGTGAAGCTACAATTGGATGACAACATTTGACTTGGATTAAGGTATTACTTATCTATTTATCAGTGCTCATGTATTAGTATTCTATTAGTGTTTTACATTAATTGACCAATTATGGTAAATATTCTAAGTTGATTAAGTTAACACTTAATCAACTTAGAACACATTCCATTGACTGAAATCTAAAGATGTTGAAAGTGTCATTGAGTTGGGATAATAAGAAAGTAGGTTTGCACGAATAGGGACAAAATCCATCCATTTTCTACCGCTTATTCCCTTTTGGGGTCGCGGGGGGCGCTGGCGCCTATCTCAGTTACAATCGGAAGGAAATAATACTCACAATTAGTTTTATCAATATTCAAATCATGATTATTAATTAGGATTTTTAATTATGGTATGTAAAACATTTTGATTGCAGTTTCTATTTAAAACAGTAGGTGGGCTCGGCTTTCATTTCAAAATGAAACTTAAAATAAAACTAATCACTGTACAAAAAAAATACCGTATGCCATTGCACAGTGTGTTCACAAAGTGAAAACAACTGGGAAAAACACACATATACATACATACAGTACATATACATACATACAGTACATATATATACATACATACAGTACATATATATACATACATACAGTACATATATATATACATACAGTACATATATATACATTAGGGCTGCGAATCTTTGGGTGTCCCACGATTTGATTCAATATCGATTCTTGGAGTCACGATTCGATAATATATCGATTTTTTCGATTCAACGCGATTCTCGATTAAAAAACAATATTTTTCCGATTCAAAACAATTATGTATTCATTCAATACATAGATTTCAGCAGGATCTACCCCAGTCTGCTGACATGCTAGCAGAGTAGAATTTTTTTAAAAGCTTTTATAAAGGACAATGTTTTATCAACTGATTGCAATAATGTACATTTGTTTTAACTATTATACGAACCAAAAATATGACTTATTTTATCTTTGTGCAAACATTGGACACAGTGTGTTGTCCAGCTTATGAGATGCCATGCAAGTGTAAGCCACTGTGACACTATTGTTCTTTTGTATTTTTATAAATATCTACTGATAATGTCAATGAGGGGTTTTTAATCACTGCTATGCTGAAATTATAACTAATATTGATACTGTTGTTGATAATATTCATTTTTGTTTCACTACTTTTGTTTTTTTCTGTGTCGTGTTTGTGTCTCCTCTCAATTGCTCTGTTTATTGCAGTTCTGAGTGTTGCTGGGTCAGGTTTGGTTTTGGAATTGTAATTGTTTTGTACATATATATATATATATATATATATATATATATATATATATATATATATATATATATATATATATATATATATATCTATATAGATATATATATGCACACACATAAGACAACTTACCGCAAGGAACGCAGTACTGTTCACAGTATTTATGAGACAAAAGTCTTTGGCCAAATAAAACATCCGTTTTTTGCCGTGTCTTTGAGAGGTGGATGGATATGGTGTCCCTCTATGACCATTGATTTTAACAGAAGCCTGTACTTTGGGTAGCACTGCTTTTGTACTCTACAGTGACTCTACGGGAGAGGAGGACACTGTTATAATAATGCATTTATTTTCCTATAATTTCCGGGATCTAGTGCCGAATAGATGATCTACTTTCATCTTTTGTTGTTCTTACTATCGCTCACATGAGTTCATTGTCTTTTTGTCATCTCCCTGGTGGTTGACTAACTGTTGGTTGTGAAGGTGCTTAATGTGATTTGCAGCAGAGCTGGCTTTTTAAAAGTTATTGCCAATGATCTCCCTCATTTATTTGTAGCTGTCAAAATCATGATCGTGAATAAAATTTGATTAATTGTGCACCCTATAATAATAATAGTTTTGCAGGTTTTACGATAATAGTAAAACAATATGAAGCGACAGAATAATGTTTTACCATAACCTTCTTAATACTGAAATTACGAAAGTGAGTTGTCAAATTGAAGGACTTTTGGTGATTACTTTTGGTGGTACTCTACGGGCCTGATATTACATATCGAAAAAGGTTGCACCATAGCAAGATGTAAGGTGTGAACTACAATATTGTACCATTAAGAGGTAGAAACTAGGGGTGTAACGGTACGTGTATTTGTATTGAACCGTTTCGGCACGGAGGTTTTGGTTCGGTACGGGGGTGTACCGAACGAGTTTCTAAGCTAAAGTCTTAACAAGCTGCTTTGCTTCTTATGCCTCTGTCTCAGCACCCAGCAT
This sequence comes from Nerophis ophidion, assembly GCF_033978795.1. NCBI lineage: Eukaryota > Metazoa > Chordata > Actinopteri > Syngnathiformes > Syngnathidae > Nerophis > Nerophis ophidion. The sequence continues at coordinate 1,618,228 of NC_084621.1, forward strand.
TGTCCCACCCACACAACCATCTGATTGGTTTACATACAAAGCGATAACAGCCAATCAGCAGTACGTATTCAGAGCGCATGTAGTCAATATTTCAGTGTTGAGCAGATAGGTGTTTAGCAGGTGAGCAGCGGACTCTCCGCAAATTATAAGAAACACCTCTCAGTAGTCAACTACTACTAACATAACTATGAGCCCGTTGACGTTCGAGAAACTTAAAAAGCAGTTCAGCTCGCTCGCAGTCCTGGCTTGAGGTGAAGGCTAATTAGCTTTTAGCGTAACGTTAGCTCATTTTGCTGTGTGTGTGCGCGTGTGTGTGTGTGTGTGTGTGTGTGTGCGTGTGTGTGTTAGGGGCAGCAAAGCCCTGCTTGTCTGTTATTTCACTTGAACTCTATGGTGTTCAGGGATGAATAGTCTGTCCTATTGCTACTGTACAATTTTTTTCAGCTATAGTTACATTAATCATTAGGATTGTAGCAGCCTAGTTTTGAATGACAAGGTCCCTGCTTTCACATGTTGACAAAAATACATTTATATAATAAAAATCAACTACAGGCTTCCCAAATGCTGTAATAAATTAAGAATAGTTTCTATTTTGAGGAAGAATGGCACAATGAGTGTGTGTCTGATCAGCAGTGTGTCAGAGAAAAATATATGATGTAGAACGTATTTATGACAGCATTTGTATTTTCACGGGGGAAAAAATGTATACTGATATACAAAATGCAGATGAACACTTTTTTTTTTTTTTTTAAAGGGGACAGGATGATTTTAATCTACATTTAAAACACTTCCTTGTGGTCTAGGAAGGTCTATGCTTTGGTGTAAATTTTGCTCCACGGTCGGTCAGGTTTATGAACGCTTTTTTGAGTCTGTCTGCAAGATGTTCATATGAAACCATATTCCACCCTCTCCAAAAATATCACAATGTATATTTTAATTGAAAATGTACACTGTTTAACTATACATATTGAAGTTGTCACTGGTATTTTTTTCCTCAGTCGTGGTCAAAAATAAACTTCATTAACATTTATATAGTCACACAGTCAAAACATTAGGTACACCTGTTCACTCTTCAATCGATTCAGATCTGCATTAAAAAAACATCTGCTTTTAGCAGCATTTATGTCACTGTATGTTGCACGTCTGTGTTACGACGCACATGCCATGAAAAACACCTCCACTAGGGTTTTATGTAATGTAGTAACGGGCACTTTTATAATGACATTTAATATTTACCTATTTTGATCATTTTAAGCATTCATTTCAAAAACAATGTCAGCTTATCATGTAAATGCTATAAGTGCTTAAATGCTTTTAACGTCAAAGTTGTGAATCAACACCAGTGTAAATTTCTCTCATGTGCTTGATGCATCAAAGCTTTAGGTTTCGTTTTTAAATGATGGTTTATTCTAAGGCTATTTGGTGGTATACCAGTAGTTGTCCTGGATAGAACATTAAAAATGGTTTAAAAAGGAGATGCACTCGTCTGATATATGAAGCCAACATAACTCAACACTTGCCTCGATGTCAGAGATGGCAGAGTTGAGCGAGCAGGACCAGTTGACCAGCCTGTTGCTCCTGTAGATCACTCCCTCATCGTGCATGCGGATAAAAGCTTCTTGCACAGCATAGGAAAGTTTCTGGAAAAATGGAAGAAAACAATAGTTTTTGTAGCTCTGGTGAAACCAGACTGCTGCGATACTCACAGAGTCCATTGTGAAGCAGGCTCGGTCCCAGTCCAGAGAAGAGCCGAGCTTTTTCAACTGGTGGTAGATACGGTCTCCCTTTCTGAAGAGAAAAACAAAAATAACTACAAAGTTTGCCAACATTCACATCTCATCCATTACGTTCTCCACGCACTCGTTCTTCCATTTCCACACTTCCTGGATGAAATTCTCCCTGCCAAGGTCGTGGCGGCTCATGCCCCTATCCCTCATCAGCTTCTTTTCCACCACCACCTGGGTGGCAATGCCGGCGTGATCGCAGCCTGGGTTCCACAGTGTGGTCTCTCCTCGCATTCTGTGCCTAGATATAAACAAACAGGAAGCAAATTTAACATACAAAGAGAATACAAGGATCACTTTAAATTCCAGCCTGTAAGCATACTTACCATCTGGTCAGAGAATCCTGGATGGCGTTGGTGAGCGCGTGACCCAAGTGAAGAGAACCGGTCACATTGGGTGGGGGAATACACATCATGAATATGCCGTTGGGGTTTGGTTCACTAATGCTTTTCCTCTGTAGAATGCAACAAAAAGAAAATGTTAAAAAAAAAGTTAATACATTACATAAAGTGGACAATGATCAATTACAGGCTAAAGACGTACGTGTTTTCAAGCCTCGCCCACTTAATTTTTGTACAAATTTCATTTTGTTAATATATTGGGCGCACACGTCTATTAGTCGCAGGTGTACGAAGCTGTCGGAGTTGAGGTGAGTCTGGGTTACTTCATCCGCCGGCGAGACTTTCGTCTGGAGGCGGTTTGCCTATGGACTTTTCCCTTTTTCCACGCACGCCTTTTTGGACTTTTATAACCCGTTAATGGCGGTGGATTTTCGTTCGGTGCGGTGGCTATTTCATTTTATGATGGCCAAGTCGATCGTTTCTCGCGGTTCGTGAACATTTCGTTGCATCCTTTTCAAGATGAGGGTGAGTGCACAGAGATTTGATATGTTCACCATGACTAGTTCAGTAATTTCATTGGTCAGATGTGACGATGTTAGGCTCGTGAAGCCAGAAAAATCCCAAAATTATACACAGCATTGTGGAAAGCTCAGGGTTCAAAGTCTGGGGGAAAAAAACAAATTTCGGTATTTATTTCAGTAGCAAAAGCATGTATGCCAATTTCAAAATTATCGATAAAATACAAAATAAATCTGTATTGCTTAACAAATATCCTCTATCATAAAAATGTTTCTCTTTATTAATTCATATTCAATTGTCCTATTTTAGTCTTGTGATTTTATATTTATTATTTGTATTTACTTGCAATTAATTATTTGAAACTCTATTTCCCCAGATTTACTTCTTCTTTACCTTTAATTATTCACTGCATAACCTAAAATATGGCACACAATCTCTATTTGAACATTTTAACACAATGTAAACAGGAAGTGTTTAAACTATCAGTGTTGAGACATAGAGAGAGGGGGTAGGATGGAATAAACTCTGCTTCTTTCTACTCTTTTACAGACATGTTGAATTGCGCAACAAGATTCACGTGCTGTTCTTTCAATAAATAAATAAACCCATGGCCATTCTAATATATTGTATATCCTCAAATAAGATCAGGGGATCAGGACTCTATTAGGTGTGAAGTATTTATTATTTCCCTATTATATTCATTATTGAAGACATAATTAAATTATAATCATATTGAAGATTTTTTTTTATTACAAATTTAAATAATGGTGCAAAAATAAAGAATGTCAAGTGAAGCGAGAGTTTAAAACAAAATAAATGGGCTATGTGGACAGAGGCAGACTGAGCGGTGCTAAATTGGAACATAAAGTGCTAATTGCTGGAAAATACTTTACTACTACACAGGGGACTGGTTTACTTCTGACTAGCAGCCGGCAGAATTGCACACTAACAGTTTACACTAGAAATAATTCCCTTGTGGATCATTATAGTTTATGTAAGTCTAAGTTCTTAAGTGAATCAATAGCTTTTATGAACTAAATGAATTACAATCTCTTTAGCGCAAGCATTTCATTATGCTTTTATTAGAATGTAGGCCACTATTGGAATGAACAGCAGTACCCCATATTCAGGCTTGAAAAATCCCTGCTTCTCCCACCACGGATACCAGGCAGCCTCCACATACTGCGGACTGTACGAGTCAGGCAGCGCACTAATGACATCTGTCAAGAGAGAAAAACAGGTTGAAATATTCACCTGAGGCCAAATGGGGAGTATATTGACATTGTCTGTGACATACGGCACAATGCTCCTCCTAACCACTGGGGAACAAATGTATAAGAAATGAGCTTATACTACTGTAGTGAGTCTTTAGATTGGGCATGTGTACCTGATGTTATGCTTGGTGCGTGTATAATAAAGCAAGTGTTCTGAATTATACAAGTTAAAATAGTTTATAATGAAATTAAATACTTATATTTGTAATTATGTTATGTTACAACAAACTCTGTGCATTTTTTCTGCTACTGTGGTTTGTTTGGTCAGGTATAAACGCAATCACTCCAACCCTAGTTTTCACCAAAAAAGAAGACTGAAACCGTCTTGGTCTGCATGCGGTTCAGTTCACTTGAGCTCTGATGTGAACACCACACATAGCAGTGTTGACATGACAGAAAAAAGCATGCAGAAAAATAAACATACAAGACATAATGCATTGGATAAAAAGCAAAATATAAGAAAATTAACTTGCGTGTTCAACCCAGCAGACAAGATTTAGTAGATACTTTGTCACAAAAGCCAATCAGGTACTTTCTTATTGTTCTTAACTGCTCAGTATTTTGTCCCGTGACAAACTCACCAGTGTGAATGCACATATACCACAAGAAAGAGTAGGGATGGGTAGCGTTTACATTTTAACTAATACTAGTACAAAATCTGCACTTTAAAAACGGCGTTGCACTTCTAGCAGCATTATCAGCACTGTGTTCAAATTGGCAATACAATTTAAAAAGTGCCATCTCTGTGGACTTCTGCTGGGAGGCTATATTCACTGCATGGAACAGATCAATAAGTGGAAGCAAAAAACTATTTTCTACAGCTAAATTTAGACAAAACGGAAATCATTGTCTCTGGCCCACAGGAGCCAAGATAAACTAGTATTAGTCTCCTTGAGACCCTCTCCCTGAAACCAAATATTCATGTTAGAAATCTAGTGGTGATAATGGACTCAAACTGGAACTTTGACAGTCACATTAAGTCCATAACCTCAGCAGCTTTTTACCCCCTAAAAAATTGTCAAAATCAAAGGAATAATGTCCAAAGCAGATCTAGAAAGACTGATCTATGCCTGTCTTTAGCAGGTTAGAACACTGCAATGGTCTTCTCACTGGGCTCTCTAAACGAGCTGTAAAGCAGCTGCAGTGCATTAAGAATGCTGCCGTTCGAGTCCTGACTAGAACCAGTAAATATGCCCATAGTGGTATAAGGTGCTTAAAGGCCTACTGAAATGAGATTTTCTTATTTAAAAGGGGGATAGCAGGTCCATTCTATGCGTCATACTTGATCATTTCGTGATATTGACATATTTTTGCTGAAAGGATTTAGTAGAGAACATCGACGATAAAGTTGGCAACTTTTGGTCGCTAATAAAAAAGCCTTGCCTCTACCGGAAGTAGCAGACGATGTGCGCGTGACGTCACGGGTTGTGGAGCTCCTCACATCTGAACATTGTTTATAATCATAGCAACCAGCAGCGAGAGCGATTCGGCCCGAGAAAGCGACGATTTCCCCATTATTTTGAGCGAGGATGAAAGATTTGTGGATGAGGATAGTGAGAGTGAAGGACTAGAACAAAAAAACAAAAAAAAGGCGAGGGCAGTGGGAGCGATTCAGATGTTATTAGACACATGTACTAGGATTATTCTGGAAAATCCCTTATCTGCTTATTGAGTTACTAGTGTTTTAGTGAGATTATATGGTACCTGAAAGTCGGAGGGGTGTGGCCACGGATGTGGTGACCGCCAGTGTCTCCGGTGGGAGAAAGTAAGAGGGTCCGCAGCTGCAGTAAGACGCAAGCTCCGCTCATAACTACGGTAAGAGCCGACTTATTACCACAATTTTCTTACCGAAACCTTTCAGTTGACATGTGGTAGACAACCATGTTCGCTTGACCGCTCTGTTCCAGAGTAAAGCTTCACCTTGTGTTGCTAAAGGCAGCTGCAATACACCGCTTCCCACCTACATCTTTCTTCTTTGACTTCTCCATTATTAATTGAACAAAAAGCAAATGATTCAGCAACACAGATGTCCATAATACCGCGTAATTATGCAATTAAAGCAGACGACTTTTAGCCGTAAGCGGTGCTGGAAGAACATGTCCGCAACAACCGGTGACGTCAAGCGCACGCGTCATCACTTTGTGGGAAATTTATAATTGCAATTTAGTAAACAAAAAAGGCCGTATTGGCATGTGTTGCAATGTTAATATTTCATCATTAATATAAACTATCAGACTGGGTGGTCGTTAGTAATGAGTTTCAGTAGGCCTTTAAGTCATTGGACTGGATTCCTGTTGCTTCGAGAATGGACTTTAAAACTACTCCGCTTGTCTAAAATTATTTTCATAGTTTTGTGCCAAAATACATCTCTGACATGTTACAGCCATATGAACCATTTCAGGCCCTGGGAACTTCAGGGAGTGGTCTCCCGCTGGTTCCCAGAGTAAGGACCAAACATGGTGAGGCTGCATTTTTGTAAAATCTGGAATAATCTTTCAGAAGTTGTGAGAGAGGCCTCAATGTCTGCAATGTTCAAATCCAGACTGAAAACACTTAACAATTGTGCATATGACAACTGAAAATATTTTATCTACACTATTTGATTTTAATTTGAATTCTGATTGTTTTATGATGATTATATTTTACGATTTCAATTTGAATTATGATTATTTTTGTGATTGTTTTATTTTTATTAAAGCACTTTGAATCGCCCGGGGTACGACATGTGCTCTATAGATAAACTTGTCTTGCCTTACATTACTTAAAAGACATTTCTTGCACAATATCGCCGGCAAATACGTGTTGCAGGTTACCGAATCTGCATTCATTTAGCACCAAAATAACTTGAATACCTTTTTTCTCCCCACTTGGAGTAGGAATGTTGTAAGTGATAATGCCCAACTCCTTCTTCTCAGGTTTGGCCTTTTTCTAAAAAAAGTTTAAAAAAGTAGTGTTAAATACTGAAAATCCAAACAAATCTAAAAATAATGATGGGTCAAACGATTCTGAAACATTGATGCAATGTTCCTTGAAAGTTCTATGCATGTAAGAAAAAAACAATGCTGTGTCACTTGACTGTGAAGCAACAAACTGTGTTTATCAGGAAGCGATTCATATGGATCACAAGTGACAGCTTGTACTTAAGAAAAATAATAATACAATTACAAATTAAATAAATATATCTAATCAGTTGAGTGCTGTGTTTTACTTTTTTATTTAATTGCCATCACTGATCTAAATTGAACTAAGAAAGCAGTCAAATTCTAAAGTGAGGGTTCATTTGGACCATAAAGACCAAACAGGGTAGATTTTCCTGTTAATAATTGGTTCATTGAGCACAGCTGCACGTTCGTTTCATACTCTTTCTTGTGCAGCCATTTGTTAAAAAAAACCCACAAAAATTATATCAGCTTACTATTAATTTTATTTGCAGGTTAAATGTAATGAATTTTATTAATACATTAGAAGGCGGATGACCATTATGAAACCCGAATACATCCATCCATCCATCCATTTTCTACCGCTTATTCCCTTTCGGGGTCGCGGGGGGCGCTGGCGCCTATCTCAGCTACAATCGGGCGGAAGGCGGGGTGCACCCTGGACAAGTCGCCACCTCATCGCAGGGCCAACACAGATAGACAGACAACATTCACACTCACATTCACACACTAGGGCCAATTTAGTGTTGCCAATCAACCTATCCCCAGGTGCATGTCTTTGGAAGTGGGAGGAAGCCGGAGTACCCGGAGGGAACCCACGCAGTCACGGGGAGAACATGCAAACTCCACACAGAAAGATCCCGAGCCTGGGATTGAACCCAAGACTGCAGGACCTTCGTATTGTGAGGCAGACGCACTAACCCCTCTGCCACCGTGAAGCCCATGAAACCCGAATACAATGCAATGTCAATACGGGTAGGCAGTTGTCATTTACCCAGGACTATTTAAATTCTATTTTGAATGAACTAAAACTAATATACCTCTGTGGTTGGCTGAGTCTTCTTCTTGGCCTCCATTTCCTTCTTCTGTTGAAACTTCTCCAACTTTTCTCTCTTCTTTGCCTCCTTTTTCAATTGGGCTTCTGTCTTTGGCGGGCCTAAAAGAGAGAAGCATCTAAAATCTGTCCAAGAGCAATAAAAACCAACAACAAAACAAAGGTTCCCAGACATTATGCGGACCATTAGGTGCATCTCCCGCCGGGCCGACAGTAGCAGCAGCTGGAGGACTTGCTTCGTAATCAGCATTTGTCTTGGTTGTCACTGGCACCATCTTCTCACACAGCGTGACCTCGCCCAGCACCTTAAGGAAGTGTCGCTGGTTGATGCACGTTGTGAACCATCTGGTAACGTTGGTTAAGACCTTCCTGTCTGCTGGCTCCAACACCTGTAAAATAACAAATGTGTGCTTCAGGAGAATTGAGTGAAAGCATAGGGGTGTAACGGTACGTGTATTTGTATTGAACCGTTTCGGTACGGGCGTTTCGGTTCGGTTCGGAGGTGTACCAAACAAGTAGACATGCTAGCAGCTAGCAGGCTAGGACAACATGTTAAAGCCAGAGCTGGAAGACCCTCCTTCCTCGTTAAGATCTCCCGTTTGGGAACCCTTTGGTTGCGCGATACAACAATGGAGGACGGATGTTTGCTAATATTGTTGAGCAGCTGCTTCTGACAACACGTCAAACATGTGTTGCACCTTTCCTGCTTCCGGCTCCCATAATGTCTCCCTTGCGCGCACAACCCTTCACTCTACCCGGCAGTGGGTCCCCTCAGCTCTGGACTCCAGGGTAAATGAAGAGGTTTTGCACACAGCCAATCCAACAAAACACTAGCCACTCCTGCGCTCTACCGCTCCCTCACCTCGCTCGCCCGCACACTCACTGACGTCACATATTAAAGGGCCACACACACACATACGCTACTCTCATAACACAGTGGTTCTCAACCTTTTTTCAGTGATGTACCCCCTGGGAACATTTTTTTAATTCAAGTACCCCCTAATCAGAGCAAAGAATTTTGGTTGAAAAAAAAAAACAGATAAAGAAGTAAAATACAGCACTATGTCATCAGTTTCTAATTTTTTAAATTGTATAACAGTGCAAAATATTGCTCATTTGTAGTGGTCTTTCTTGAACTATTTAGAAAAAAGATATAAAAATAACTAAAAACTTGTTGAAAAGAAACAAGTGATTCAATTATAAATAAATATTTCTACACATAGAAGTAATCATCAACTTAAAGTGCCCTCTTTGGGGATTGTAATAGAGATCCATCTGGATTCATCAACTTACTTCTAAACATTTCTTCCCCCAAAAAATAAATCTTTAACATCAATAATTATGGAACACGTCTACAAAAAACGGCGGGCGATGTTGATGAACGTGGACCCCGACTTAAACAAGTTGAAAAACTTATTGGGGTGTTAGCATTTAGTGGTCAATTGTATGTACTATACTGTGCAATCTACTAATAAAAGTCTCAATCAATCAATCAAAAAAAGCACTTTATATATAGAAAGGTTTTGTTAAGAAACCATTCTTAGCCTTAACTTATTTATTTTTTATTTTATATATGTTGTGTATTTATTAACCCTGGCAATGGACCCTGTGTGTATATGTTTGTTATGCCATTGTTTACAAATTTGGTAAATAAATAACCCAAAAATATATTGTTGTTTTCTTACTGTACCGAAAATGAACCGAACCGTGACCTCTAAACCGAGGTACGTACCGAACCAACATTTTTGTGTACCGTTACACCACTATGAAAGCAGCTAACGTGGATGAAATGAAACATACATACATATTTGAAGGGGAGAAGAAGAGCTGCAGACACAGCCATGTCAGCGAGGGTGATGCTCTCCCCTACAAGGTATGTTCTTGGTTCCAGCATCTTGTCAAGAACTTTTAAAACTCGCAACAACTCTGCGTGGGAACTCTGCTGGTGCTGAAAAACAACACAATACATCAATAACCTCATAAAACAGAGCGAGCTGGAAGATTCCCTCACCTTCTTATCCATCGCAATCACCCCCATGAGCGGGAAGACGACTGCGCATGACGCCGGGATGAGCTCGTTGTCTGCGAAGCTGAGCCACTGCCAAACCTGACTCTGCTGCTTGGCATCAATGCCAGCCTTCTTGCCCTGATGAGCCAGGTACCAGGACACCGCGTTGGCTCCACTCAGCACTGTGTCACCTTCACCGGGGCCCAGCACAAGAGTGGGTCTGGAGCGGACATTGAGGCAGACGGGGGGATCCTCTGTAATGGTCTTGACACGAGAGGACGGGGACAGCTCGGCAGCGAGGAGAGCAAGAACACTTCTGAAGTCGTCAGGGTGAGGGGATACGTACAGAGAGGCCATCTCTACACAAACACAACGTGTCCACGTTGAAATACAAAGAACACTTACAACCTCAAACTGTCAAAACTAAGGATTGTTAATAGCACAGGGATTATCAAACATATCGCTAGCTTACACTTTTAGAATGCTAAACTACTCTTTGTATACCTGATGGTCACCTTAGTGCGGTCTGGCTTGCATTCACACTTCAGTCAGTAGAACAAATAATGGTCTTAGTTTGGCATATGCATAAAGTGCTGCCTCAATTGAACAACGTATGTAATATGCACTCAAAACAACATTCAAATCCCCCAAAATTAAGTTGCCTAAAAAAAACTTATTTAAAAGGTTGTACAAATGTTTTCATGTTCTAGCTATGAAAATCTTCCAATTATATTTAAAATCTCCCAGTTTGTTGGAATGTATTTACCATGGTCAGACCCAGAACCAATAACAGTGATAAACGAGGGTTTACTTTATAGATGTCAAAACATTTTTAGAGATGTGCTACAAGCAGACAGCGTTTCTGTGGACTTCAATACGACCCCTTTGTTGAAAAGAGTATGGTATATTTAACTACTACTCGGCTTACATTTAACTTTTATTTTCACTGCGCTTTCTTCTGGGTGTTTCCACGCATCGCCTGATTCTGCTCATATTTAGTGGCACGACATCTTGTTTTGCTGCGGTTGGCGTTGACACTTGGCTTACTCAGGACTGAAGTCCACTTGCAGCTGGGCCAGGACCACCTGAAAGATGGGTCCCAGTGTCCCCGTTTAATCCAGCCCTGTTGGTCCTGGACCGCATTCACACTTGACCAATCAAACCTTACTAGCAAATCATTGGTACTTTAACTTTTAACTTAAATGGACTTGAGTCTACTCAGTTTTAACCAGACCAATAACAACAAGGGTGATAGAAACAGCACTGTTTTGGAAAGTCCTATCACAAATTCTCTACTCAAACATCCTCTTTATGACAACAGCACTCTTTGGTATTTTATGGCTCGCTGTTCTGTATGTTTTGATGACAAAACTGGGGTTCTACATCATCTTCTACTTCAGGGGTGCCCACACTTTTTCAGCAGGCGAGCTACTTTTCAAATGACCAAGTCGAGGTGATCTACCTCATTTTCATACACATACACACACACACACACACACACACACACGTATGTATATATATATGTATATATATATATATATATATATATATATATAAATATATATATATATATATATATATATATACATATATATATATATATAATGTATAGTTATCAATGACACATGTGTTTTTGTTAAAATGTTATAGGTGTTTGATAAAAATACAGGCATGTTTAACCCTTGTGTAATGTTCATATTGTTGTTACTCAGCCAGCGTTTGTGGGTCTGATGGACCCGTTGCATTTTAAGGCTTTCAATGCCTCACAATCAAACACTTTTATGTTAAAATACTGAACAGAAGTTTATTGAGATAAGGGTAACATCTGTTCAGTATTTTAACATAAAAGTGTTTGATTGTAAGGCATTGAAAGCCACAAAATGCAACGGGTCCATCAGACCTACAAACGCTGGGGCTAAGTAACAACAATATGAATGTTGCACGGACAATTTCTCTGCCAGTTTCTGTATCCCACAGGGATTCTTATTTTGTGTTTCTGCCCCTGCGGTTCCCACACAAGGTTGCAACATTGTTTGTCGATACTGTCTGCTCTCATTTTCTCGCACATATGACCCTCTGATGTTCTGCATGCCTACACTCGGTCCTCCTCCTGTCTAGGCCTGCTGCGTGTGTGTGTGTGTGTGTGTGTGTGTGTGTGTGTGTGTGTGTGGTACACAGAACATCAATTTCCACACTTCTATTAGCCCCGGGTCCAGTGGACCCAGACATCTTATATGTAACAGAAATGTGTAGGAGGGGGGTGTAACGCGGTCATTAAATATGTATTGTGATATATGTTCTTCATAGAAAATGAGCCAAAGTTAGAGAGTCTCAGTTTGAAAAAATAATTAATTGTATCATTTTTCTTTTAATAAAAAAATGAAAACTGGTCCTCCAGATTCCTTTCTTTCATGATGACAACAATATAAGTTGGTGTATTTCCTGACTATGATGACTTGGATGACAGGATTGACATTAATGCTGATAACTTTCACATTTTGTAATTTACATTGTGGTGATGCTGATTATCGGTCCTGCTAGACACCGACCTCTATTTAATAATTCAACTTTAACATTTGACAACCAAAAAATTAAACAAGGCAACTAGGTAAAGAATCTGGGTATTATCTTCAACCCAACTCTTTTGTTTGAGTCACACATTAAGAATGTTACTAAAACGGACTTCTTTCATCTCCGTAATATCGCTAAAATTCGCTCCACTAAAGACGCTGAGATCATTATCCATGCGTTTGTTACGTCTCGTCTCGATTATTGTAACGTATTATTTTCGGGTCTCCCCAGGTCTAGCATTAAATTATTACAGTTGGTACAAAATGCGGCTGCTAGACTTTTGACAAGAACAAGAAAGTTTGATCATATTACGCCTGTACTGTATATACCTTTATATACATATATACATACATATATACCTATACTGTATATACCTTTATATACATACATATATACCTATACTGTATATACCTTTATATACATATATACATACATATATACCTGTACTGGCTCACCTGCACTGGCTTCCTGTGCACTTAAGATGTGACTTTAAGGTTTTACTACTTACGTATAAAATACTACACGGTCTAGCTCCATCCTATCTTGCCGATTGTATTGTAACATATGTCCCGGCAAGAAATCTGCGTTCAAAGGACTCCGGCTTATTAGTGATTCCCAGAGCCCCAAAAGAGTCTGCGGGCTATAGAGCGTTTTCCATTCGGGCTCCAGTACTCTGGAATGCCCTTCCGGTAACAGATGGAGATGCCACCTCAGTAGAAGCATTAAGTCTCACCTTAAAACTCATCTGTATACTCTAGCCTTTAAATAGACTCCTTTTTAGACCAGTTGATCTGCCGTTTCTTTTCTTTTTCTCCTCTGTTCCACTCTCCCTTGTGGAGGGGGTCCGGTCCCGTGGCCATGGATGAAGTACTGGCTGTCCAGAGTCGGGACCCAGGATGGACCGCTCGTCCGGAGTCAGGACCCAGGATGGACCGCTCGCCTGTGTATGGACTGGGGACATCTCTGCGCTGCTGCTCTGCCTCCGCTTGGGATGGTTTCCTGTTGGCTCCACTATGGACGGGACTCTTGCTACTGTGTTGGGTCCCACTTTGGACTGGACTATCATCAATCAATCAATCAATGTTTATTAATATCGCCCTAAATTACAAGTGTCTCAAAGGGGTGCACAAACACTACGACATTCTCGGAAGAACCCACATAAGGGCAAGGAAAACTCACACCCAGTGGGACGTCGGTGACAACGATGACTATGAGAACTTGGAGAGGACTGCATATGTGTGCCCCCCCCCCCCCACCAGGGGACGAAAGCAATGGATGTCGAGCTGGGTCTAACATGATACTGGTTGTGTTGGATCCACTATGGCAGTGGTTCTCAAATGGGGGTACGCGTACCCCTGGGGTACTTGAAGGAATATTCTAAAAATAACAATTCAAAAATCCTTTATAAATGTATTTATTGAACAATACTTCAACAAAATATGAATGCAAGTTCATAAACTGTGAAAAAAAATGCAACAATGCAATATTCAGTGTTGACAGCTTGATTTTTTTTTGTGGCATTGTTCCATAAATATTAATGTAAAAGATTTATTTTTTTGTAAATAAATGTTTAGAATTAAGTTCATTAATAAATATGGATCACTATTACAATCCCCAAAGAGGGCACTTTAAGTAGATGATTACTTCTATGTCTAGAAATCTTTATTTATAATTGAATCACTTGTTTTTTTCCAACAAGTTTTTAGTTCTTTTATATATTTTTTTCCAAATAGTTCAAGACCACTACAAATGAGCAATATTTTGCACTGTTATACAATTTAATGAATCAGAAACTGATGACATAGTGCCGCATTTTACTTCTTTATCTCTTTTTTTCAACCAAAAATGCTTTGCTCTGATTAGGGGGGTACTTGAATTAAAAAAATGTTCACAGGGGGTACATCACTGAAAAAAGGTTGAGAATCACTGCACTATGGATTGAACTTTCACAGTATCATGTTAGACCCCCTCGACATCCATTGCTTTCTGTCCCCTAAAGGGGGGGAGGGGAGGGGGGGCGCACATATGCGGTCCTCTCCAAGGTTTCTCATAGTCCTCATTGTCACTGAAGTCCCACTGGGGTGAGTTTTTCCTTGCCCTTATGTGGGCTCTACCGAGAGTGTCGTTGTGGTTTGTGCAGCCCTTTGAGACACTAGTGATTTAGGGCTATATAAATAAACATTGATTGATTGATGGTGGAGGGGAAACAAGTCCTTTCTGTCCAATATTAGGTAAAAGTGTGTTAGTTACCATTATTACCGACTTAGGCCAACACCAAAGCTAGCTTGATTGCTCCCACCTGTCAAAAAGTGACTAAAAGCCGATGCTAAACTTCGCTGTGGTTAAAAAGTCCACCACGAGTACTGTCGCTGCAGCAGCAGTTTGTTTCGTTAACCAAGGCGGACATTGTTTTAAAGTGGTTCTAGCATCTAACTGTGTTGGGAAAGTGTTTGTGTCGCGCTTACCTTTGCAAGAAAGGAGACGTCAGCTGCTGAGAAGAACACGAACACTCCAGCCGTCTGATGCAATGAGACAACATTTCCGGCTTGGAAAAGCCGCTTCCGGTCTAGAACGGAAGTCACTCAATGAAAGACCCTCAAAATAAAAACCGTGATTTTAATGGGAATGAAACGGAATTTCTTGTTAGGGACCAAATGTCCCTTTGGTACAGAGGACCCTGTTGTATTTCTAAGGGTTTTTTTATTATTATTAGTTATGCCGCCGTCTCTTTGAGCTGTCATTTGACCCCCCCTAACATGCCTTAAAACTTCCCAAATTTGACACACACATCAGGACTGGCGAAAATTGCCATCTAATAAAAAAACCAAACCCCAAAACACAAAATTGTGCTCTAGCGCCCCCTAGGAAAAAACACAGACAAAACTGCTTGTAACTTCTGTTAGGAATGTCGTAGAGACATGAAACAAAAACCTCTATGTAGGTCTCACTTAGACCTAGATTTCATTCACTGACTTTCTTCAGCCAAAATCAACAGGAAGTTGGCTAAAAAACCCTTCAAAACAAAAGTTTTGTGAAAACCCGTCACCTTTTTTCAAACCTTAGCTCCTCTGAGCGCGTTTGTTGTGTCGGCTTCAAACTCGCATAGGAAAGAGCTTGAACCCTTCTGATTAACAGTTGTGCAAAAAAGTTTTTCTAACTGCTCCGGTTTTGATTTTACGAGCCTTCAAAGAACTTCTGCGCTGATGCTGCTGCGCTGCTGCCGTCTCAAGATGGCCGCTTAAAAGCAGGAAGCACCAGCGTGACCACACAATGCAGAGAAGGTAGGTAAAGTGCGGGTAAAGATATGTTGACTAGGTGAAAGAAGGAGGCACCAGTGTAACCCCAGGATGCAGGGAAGGTAGGTAATGTGCAGGTAAAGATATGTTGAATGGGTAAAGGCAGGAAACAACAGCAAAAGTCGGTCCCGTCCATGGCTGCTTGAAGCTTTAATTCATTTATGAATTCTTATACTCACGATATTTTTTCATTTGTTTTTATGATAACATAATTTACTACGTTTATATAGTATAATTTCTTTACTTTTTATCACAATATAATTGAGGGCATCTGGCTGCAGGATTAGGTCTCTGCTTTTTGCAGATGATGTGGTCCTGATGGCTTCATCTGGCCAAGATCTTCAGCTCTCGCTGGATCGGTTCGCAGCCGAGTGTGAAGCGGCCGGAATGAGAATCAGCACCTCCAAGTCCGAGTCCATGGATCTTGCCCGGAAAAGGGTGGAGTGCCATCTCCGGGTTGGGGAGGAGACCCTGCCCCAAGTGGAGGAGTTCAAGTACCTAGGAGTCTTGTTCACGAGTGGGGGAAGAGTGGATCGTGAGATCGACAGGCAGATCGGTGCCGCGTCTTCAGTAATGCGGACGCTGTATCGATCGTTGTGGTGAAGAAGGAGCTGAGCCGGAAGGCAAAGCTCTCAATTTACCGCTCGATCTACGTTCCCATCCTCACCTATGGTCATGAGCTTTGGGTCATGACCGAAAGGATAAGATCACGGGTACAAGCGCCCAAATGAGTTTCCTCCGCCGGGTGGCGGGTCTCTCCCTTAGAGATAGGGTGTGAGAAGCTCTGCCATCCGGGAGGAACTCAAAGTAAAGCCGCTGCTCCTCCACATGGAGAGGAGCCAGATGAGGTGGTTCGGGCATCTGGTCAGGATGCCACCCGAATGCCTCCCTAGGGAGGTTTTTGAGGCACACCCAATCGGTAGGAGGCCACGGGGAAGACTCAAAACACGTATTAAGACTATGTCTCCCGGCTGGCCTGGGAATGCCACGGGATCCCCCGGGAGGAGCTAGACGAGGTGGGTGGGGAGAGGGAAGTCTGGGCTTCCCTGCTTAGGCTGCTGCCCCCGCGACCCGACCTCGGATAAGCGGAAGAAGATGGATGGATGGATGGATAATAATGTTTTAAAAACATCCATCCATCCATTTCCTACGGCTTATTCCCCTTTGGGGTGGCGGGGGGCGCTGGTGCCTATCTCAGCTACAATCGGGCGGAAGGCGGGGTACACCCCGGACAAGTCGCCACCTCATCGCAGGGCCAACACAGATAAACAGACAACATTCACACACTAGGGCCAATTTAGTGTTGCCAATCAACCTATCCCCAGGTGCATGTCTTTGGAGGTGGGAGGAAGCCGGAGTACCCGGAGGGAACCCACACAGTCACGGGGAGAACATGCAAACTCCACACAGAAAGATCCCGAGCCCGGGATTGAACCCTGACTTCTCAGGACCTTCGTATTGTGAGGAAGACACACTAACCCCTCTGCCGCCGTGAAGCCGCTTTAGAAATATGTTACACGTAATTTTAAAGGAAGGAAAATTCGAAAGGATTATAATTCAAGCCTCTCTCAACTTATTTTAACTTGATGTTTAACTATGACTTACTTTAACCAAATGTTTACCGATGATAGTTGTTGTTTTTTTCAATACAGTCCTTCGTCGTGCAACACACTACATTTACATGTCTCTATCTTACAAATGCTAGTACAACTATAAATTATTACCGTAACTATGTTTTTTGTTGGATTAAAGAACATATAAATCATGCAGTTGTGCTTTTATTCGGTAATTATACAGGTATATGCAAGCAAGTGCAATTGAAAAAAAGGTTTAGTTCCTCCACAATAAACAAACTGGACAAGATGTGTCATAGTTCAAGTGTGGTTTGCCATTTAAGCCATCATTCCTTTTTATTCAAACAAACATCCAACCGTCAGCATGGCAATTATCATCCAGCCGTTATCTTCTTTTCTGCCCAGCGTAAATTTAAAACTTCAGAATTCTTCAATAGCCCACTTCTGCAGTAATGAACGTTAAAGCGACAGTTTAATATTTCTAAAATGATCATCCTGTTAGAACAACCAAACACATTAAATGGTTCATCCCTCAGTAACCAAAAGAGGTAATTAGCAAAATAAATTAACATTTTTAAAAGTTAAACCTCTATCCATTTAAAAATGTTACTTTTTAGTCAGACAGCACGGATTGAACTTCAGTGTGAACTGTAGCTGTTTCCCGCCCAAAGCCCTCTGTGATCGCACCACACAAGACATTCACCACCGTAAAGATGATACCGCCCCCCATGCTGAACATACTAAACACCCCACTACCGCTTCTCCATGCCAACCTGCCCAGCCCCCCACCCACGGCTGCAGCTTGATCCCCCATCTCCATCGCCACTGTTCCCACGTAGTTGCCGCTTCGCTCCAGCATACGCCCTCCGAAGTACTTGGTCACCCACCAGGTGTTACCCAGGGCATCGCCAAAGATCCCCAGGGTGTCACCGGCAAGGGTCCCCGTCCCCATGACTCCGGTGTAGCAGCAGTTCAGGAGCTCCCCTAGCATGGAGGAGCTGCAGTGGTAGAGGCCGCAGACGCACCTTTGGCCGATACCCAGCAGCTTTTCCGCACCCCAGCGCATCCAAGACAACAGGTCAGAGGTCAGGAGGTAGAAGAGGGAGAAGGTGTCGCCTGGGAGAGCTGAGAGAACTCCGAGGTCTTCCTGAAGAACGTAGCTCACCTGGATCATGAGAGAATAAAAGCATCACTTTACGACATTCAATTGGCTACCAAATGTTGAATTGGCAGAAATGTGATACAAAAATAAATATAATGCAGTTACATAATTGATAATAAAATAAAACAAATAAAGCAGTAATGTCAGGTTCTTGAAACTGGGTGCGGAAAATTGATTGATGTGAAATTGGCAGTAAAAGTGTTACAAAAAAAAAAAGTTGATGAATGAAATAAATTACAAAAACAACACCTTAACAAAATAAAATCAACAATATTAAAAGAAAGTGAAAAAATCGAATGAGAAATTGAGAAAAGGGGGAAAAAAGAGAAATAATAATTTTAAAAAATAAACTAAAAAGGTAAAAGATTAAAAAAAATTAAATACTGTAAAATTAAATGAATAAAATAAAATAAAATAAGGCTATGGAAAAGTGTGAATTTTGGATCAAATTAAAACAGAAGTGTAGTTTGGAATAAAAAAAATTATTAAAAAAAATAAAAAAATCTGAGCAGTTTGGCAAATTTAAAAATGGTGATAAAATACATAAATATTAATTTAATAGAACGGTAATAACAATATTAAAATAAAAAGAAAGGAAGAGAAGGGAAAGAATCAAAAAGTTAAAGAAAAAAAGAGGAAAAAATGATAAAAAGTAAATAAAAAAAAATACAACAAAATACTGTAATATAAAATGATATAAAGTAAAATAAAACAAAATATAGTGAAACAAAATACGGCTGGACAAAAGTGTGAATGATAAATCCAATTCAAATATGAAAGCGTCACGAAGCAGCGAAAAATAAGATAAAATAAGGAAAAAAATCTGAGCAGTGTTTAAAAAATGTGTGAAGGTTAAATTAGTAAAAACAAAAACAAAACAATCGCTAAATAGAATAATAAGAAAAATATTGAAATTAAAATTAAAAAAGAATACAAAATAAAAGTAAAAGAAAGAGGAAAAAAAAATAAAACATTTAAAAATGATAGAAAAAATAAAATTATGGTTACATAATGCAAAATTAGATTAAATTAATTAAAGAAAAAAGGGAAACGTGTGAATGCTAAATCAAATCAAAGTATGGAATTGTAGTAAATTATAAAAAAATTAAATAAGGGAAAATATCTGAGCAGAGTTTGGAAAATGAACGACTGTTAAATTGAAAAAAAACTATGAAAGACTAATTAGTTTAATAGCCAGACTTTGGAAAACATAGACAAATGTTCAATTGAACGAAAAAGTGCAACCACATGAAAATAAAAAGGTGAAACAATAAACTCTCACCTGTCCAGGAAACTGTGTGATTCTGGAGAATATGGGCCTAAGTGGAGCTTTAAGGATGCTCAAAATGGTGGAGATGATGGAGACTACAATGCTGCTGGAATTGGAATCTTTCTTTTTAGTGACAGTCTCATCATAATGTGTCACATCTACCTTTTCTTCCACATTTCTCTTCTCTCCACTGCTTCTTTCCAACGTGTGCTCAGAGTCTTCTGCTTCAGTTGCTTCGGAGTCTCTCTCGTCTGCTGTTACATCTTGACTTGAGGAGCGTACGTGGCTAGAATCTGAGACCGACTCTTCTGTGTTCTCCGTTTGCGCTTCAGTTTGAAGCCTCAGTGTGACACCTGTAGACTCCCCATCTACTCTTCCACAGCCTCCAGAGAACAGCTCCTCCACTCCCAGCAACTCCTGCAGCTCCTTCATGCTCACTTGCCGCTGGCCTTCATCATCTGTGGCGCGGATTAACCCCACGCTGAAGCCGCCGTTCTCTCCCGGCACTGAGCAGCACATGGCAGACCACTGTGGTGTCGTCTGACAGCCCTCGAGCCCGGTCAGGATGTAGAGATCCCCACTTAAAGCACAACACTGTGGGGAGATGGTGGAGTGGACCAGAGTGGAGATGGCGGCGTCCCATCGTTGGAGGGGAGAGTCTGCAGGTGGAGACGCATCTTTGCCTCTGAGAAGAACTGGAATGAACACTCCATCTTCTTTTACTACCTGTGTGACATAAAACAACTATTTTATTAACTTATACTGCAATGGTGATACTAAATGAAATGTCTATAAATCTATGCCTGGGGGAGAGGCTTTTTTAACAGATCATAATCCCACTGCATAATCAAACTAAATTAAAGTAAAAATATGCCTTGCAGCAGTAGAGGGCCCTGCATTTCTCACCTAGGCATACTTGCCAACCTTGAGACCTCCGATTTCGGGGGTTGGGGGGCGTGGTTAAGAGGGGAGGAGTATATTTACAGCTAGAAAAGTGCAGATTGGATTTTAACCTATTCAAAACATGACATCAAAAATATATATTTATTGTGAGAATTCATTGAAAGCCTACTGAAATGAGATGTTCTTATTTAAACGGGGATAGCAGCTCCATTCTATGTGTCATACTTCATCATTTAGCGATATTGCCATATTTTTGCTGAAAGGATTTAGTAGAGAACATCGATGATAAAGTTGGCAACTTTTGGTCGCTAATAAAAAAGCCTTGGCTGTACCGGAAGTAGCAGACGATGTGCGCGTGATGTCACGGGTTGTAGGGCTCCTCACATCTGAACATGGTTTACAATCATGGCCACCAGCAGCGAGAGCGATTCGGACCGAGAAACGACGATTTCCTCATTAATTTGAGCGAGGATGAAAGATTTGTGGATGAGGAAAGTGAGAGTGAAGGACTAGAAAAATAAATAAATAATTAAATTAAATTAAAATAAAAAATTAGACGGCAGAGCAATTCAGATGTTTTTAGAAAAATTTACTAGGATAATTCTGGAAAATCCCTTATCTGCTTATT
The DNA here is from genome assembly GCF_033978795.1 of Nerophis ophidion. Classification (NCBI taxonomy): domain Eukaryota; kingdom Metazoa; phylum Chordata; class Actinopteri; order Syngnathiformes; family Syngnathidae; genus Nerophis; species Nerophis ophidion. The sequence goes on from NC_084621.1 coordinate 1,639,551, forward strand.
GCGTTACTAGTGTTTTAGTGAAAGTCAGAGGGGTGTGGCCACAGGTGTGGTGACCGCCAGTGTCTCTGAGGGAAGCCACATTTCTCGACGAAGCGAAGCAATGGCAGCCGTTGAGGCCGGGCTGAGATTTTTTTTTTTTTTCCACTCACCACGGTGGAAGTATCCCACGTTCGGGGGTGGCCGGTCAGAGGAGGCAAGCGAGTTCACAGCTGCCTCTTTGAGAGGCGCACGAGGAACGACGCAAGCTGTCCGCTCATGTCTACAGTAAGAGCAGACTGATTACCACCATTTTCTCACCGAAACCTGCCGGTTGACATGTGGTAGGGAACCATGTTCGCTTGACCGCTCTGTTCTATAGTAAAGCGTCACCATCACATCCTTGCCCTTTTGTGGGTTCTTCCGAGGATGTTGTAGTCGTAATGATTTGTGCAGTCCTTTGAGACATTTGTGATTTGGGGCTATATAAATAAACATTGATTGATTGATTGATATTTTGGGAATGTCAACAAGGAAACACCGGCTGTGTTTGTGTTGCTAAAGGCGGGCGCAATACACCGCTTCCCACCTACAGCTTTCTTCTTTGACATCTCCATTATTAATTGAACAAATTGCAAAAGATTCAGCAACACAGATGTCCAGAATACTGTGTAATTATGTGATTAAAGCAGACAATTTATAGCTGGGATTGGGGCTGGAACAGAATGTCCGCTACAATCCGTGACATCACAGGATACTTCGCGCAAAATTTAAAATTGCAATTTAGTAAACTAAAGCGGCCGTATTGGCATGTGTTGCAATGTTAATATTTCATCATTGATATATAAACTATCAGACTGCGTGGTCGCTAGTAGTGGCTTTCAGTAGGCCTTTAAGATGATCAGTGTTTCCACAAAGATAAATATCATTAATTATTAATAATAACATAGAGTTAAAGGTAAATTGAGCAAATTGGCTATTTCTGGCAATTTATTTAAGTGTGTATCAAACTGGTAGCCCTTCGCATTAATCAAGTAGCTCTTGGTTTCAAAAAGGTTGGTGACCCGGCCGTAGATGTTATTGTCACATATGCATGTACAGTAGATGGCGGTATTGTCCTTTTTAAGAGTGTCACAACATTGCTGTTTACGGCAGACAAACTGCTTTACGGTAGACGAAAACGTGGGAGGACGTTAATGAAACTGCCTAACAATAAACCCACATAAGAAACCAAGGACTCGCCCTCGATCATTCTACAGTTATAACTGTTTATATTGTGGGAAAGCGGACGTGAAAACAGGCTGTCCTCACTCAGGTCCGCATGGAGCTGGAGGGGGCGTGGCCTCTAGCTTCGCCTGAATTTCGGGAGAAAATTTGTCCCGGGAGGTTTTCGGGAGAGGCGGTGAATTTCGGTAGACTCCCGGAAAATCCGGGAGGGTTGGCAAGTATGGGCTTCAGTGATGTCCTACCTAGTCCGACTTCACCTCTCAAAATACTATAATTCATGTCACCACATGGACACGGCTGGAGATACTATACAGAAACCCACTTGCACGCTACTGGCCATTGAATCCCCCCAACAGTGGACAAAACAGTCTATTTTTTGGCACAGTTAAAATTCAATACACCCGCTTCGGCAATTAAAACATATCTTTCGTGGCTGTCAAAATTTTAAAAAATGTATAAAACAAATGAAACATGAAAAAACAAAGACATCAAATATTTGAATTCACAATTTGAAGCGCCCATTCGATGCTGTGTAAGCCAGTGGTCCCGTCGTAGTCCTTTGATTCGTGTGAAAATGGCGGGCAAACCATTTTGCGGCCTGCAAAAAATCGATTGCCTGCCAAAAATGTATTTCCTTCGCTGAAGCGCGCACCGCTTGCTAAACCTGCATTGCTTGGCTTTGCCTGTCCTCAGCGGATTACTAGGCGTAAGACAAAAACTTTATCTTCGTGGTTATTGTACCGGTGAGTTTAATGTGGCTTTCTAAGGCTGATATAATTCCGGCGTCACTTCCTGTTTTTGCAATTTGTGATTGGATACTCACTTGGAAGTCCCAAGTGAGAATCCAATCACAGCGTTAGGCCAGAAACTCGTGATCTGATTGGCTATGGCAATTGTCTATCACCTCTATGTGTCCGTTCACTTACAGCGCAAAGATGCCCGCATTGTTGATTCTGAAGGCCCGGGCAGATTTGGTACAGCATGGCAACATAAGATAGCTGAATTCTGATTGGATACAAACTTTAAACGAAAAAAACCAGCATTGGAAGGAGCTTGATATGACATGAAAAGAATACAAACACTTTTAGATATTTAGGGAAAGCTAAATAAATATTACTTTTATCTTCAACTATGATCATGATTTCTGGTTATGTTATGCCAGCAGAGGCCTGACTGATCCTGATGGCCCACCACTGCCTTGCAGACAAGCAATGGAGAGGGAAGAGCAAGGTTTTTGCCGAGCAATACTCTCACCTAGTGGTGTTATGCAGGTATTGCAATTTTTGTCAGTAAATTTGTGTTCCTTTTTGATGATCATCACACTTTTCCCTTTTGGCATTATAAAAACGACCCAAAATGTGTTTGACCACTAAAAGTGGTTCTTTGGTTTTCATCATACTTCTCCTTTTTGTCATCATTGGTAGTTTAGAGACATGTACAACTACAGGGGGTGCTGAAAAAATATATTCACGTATGGGTCGCGATTCTTATTAATTTCGATTCAACTTTTTTTTTTTTTTTTTTTTAAATCAATACATTTTGATACATACAGTACAGGCCAGGCCAACATTTGGAACACACCTTCTCCTCATTCATTGCGTTTCATTTATTTTAATGACTATTTACCTCGTAGATTGTCACTGAAGGCCTCAAAACTTTGAATTAACTAACATGGGGTTATGTACTTAACAAAAAAAGGTGAAATAACTGAAAACATGTTTTATATTCTAGTTTCTTCAAAATAGCCACCCTTTGATCTGATTACTGCTTTGCACACTCTTGGCATTCTCTCGCTAAGCTTCAAGCACACCTGTGAAGTGAAAACCATTTCAGGTGACTACCTCTTGAAGCTCAGCGAGAGAATGCCAAGAGTGTGCAAAGCAGTAATCAGATCAAAGGGTGGCTATTTTGAAAAAACTAGAATACAAAACATGTTTTCAGGTGTTTCACCTTTTTTTGTTAAGTACATAACACCATTTATCCATCCATTTCCTACCGCTTATTCCTTTTGGAGCCACTGATGCCTATCTCAGCTACAATCCGGCGGAAGGCGGAGTACACCGTGGACAAGTCGCCACCTCATCGCAGAATACATAACTCCACATTAGTTCATTCAAAGTTTTGAGGCCTTCAGTGACAATCTACAATGTAAATAGTCATGAAAATAAACAAAATGCATTGAATGAGAACATGTCCAAACTTTTGGCCTGTATGATTTCAGACCATCCATCTCAATGCTTACTCACTGTGTTTATGTCATATGTCAGAAGTCAAGAATAGCTTTTTTAATCTCTTTAAAATAGTTTATCTTTTTCATACCAAATAGTATAGTGCAAGAATGGTGTTGATTTGAGAATCAATTCTAAAAGGAATCATCACTACAAGAATCAGAATTGAATCATGAGTTGTTGTAAAATTCACATCCCTAACTGAAATATTTTGTAGTAGAGGTAGCCAAAACATTAGGCACAGCTGGCGTAGTGCTGCTGTTATTACTATGGATTTATGTTCACAGTGGTGTACAATATTGTACACCACTGTGAACATAAATCCATAGTAATAAACAACAACAGCAGTGATCCAATCTGAGCAGTATTATTTCGCTCCAGCACAGCATCTCGTGAGATTGTGCATGTGTACCTAGTGTTGTGGCTGAAAGAACAGACAATTTGAAAAAGGTATCAGGCTGTGAGGCCTTTCCGAACATCACCCAAACGACAGATGCGCCCTTACCGCAAGCTCCTCCCCTTCTCGTCCCGGCGTCTCCGTCCATCCGTGGCCGAGATGGAGAGCCAAGCCGACAGCTGTGTCACAGTCGGGCCTGTGGAGAGTGGCGAAGTCGTGGCCGCCGGGGGATCTGTGACACTGAGGGCGAAGGGGCGGCCTCCCCGCAGAGCCCTCTTTGGGAGGCGTTTGTCTGTAGAAGCTGTGGCTGCAGACGCTGAAGTCTGCCTCAGCTGCGGGTGACAGGCCCCAGCCTTGCACTGGGCCTAGCAGGGCCAGGATCCACACGGCAGCAACAGCAGCAGTCAGCATTGTGGTGGTGGTGAGCTCAGCAAATCTGCCCACTCGCTCTCACAAAGCCATGCAGTGTGAGAGGCCGATAAGTGATTCTTTCCTGTATTCCTCACTCGCTCCCGAAACCATGTTGCAAGTCCCTACTGCAGGCTCTATCTTGCTTTTCATTGACAGCCTCACCCCCCCTCGCTGTCAGTTCCACCCGCTCTGACTCTCCTTTTTTTTTTTTGCCTTGCCCCTCCCTCTTCATCATCTCTATGGTGACACCTTTAACTGTACAGCACACGCCAAGCTCACACCCTCCAGAAGCTGCCCATTACCTGAAAATCCACATTCCCAAACAACAGTCGCCCATTTGCTGTCCCTTTCTTTGGTAAGTCACATTCTCGGCAGTGAATGGAACGAGTCAAACAGGTGCCTTCACAAGTACTAAAAAGGATCCAGAGCTCCAAATATCCCTACTAAAATCTGACCTGAAGACAAACCACTTGCTTTAATGGAGCACAGTGCATGGATATTACAAACATGCCAATTAGGTCATGAGGGGAGAGTGTTTACACGATGTTGCAAACACAGCAAAACCTCATAACTCCCATGTGCATGTGTCACATAAAACAGATACACAGCTTTAAGGGCCTCTCTTTCTTTCTCTAGTAGAAGTGGAATCCAGCCAGACTGCCTCCATGTGCTGTAAGAGCTGCAGCAAACACAAGCCAAATGTAACAAACCTGGGCTTCTATCAAGAACTGGATCAGGACTGCTTCTTTAAGCTGCATGATAAAACATGAAATGACAGTTTTAGAAGAGTTTACAAATCGGCTCCCAGACATTGTGTTAACAATTAGCTGCAGGGTGTGATTGTGAGGGTGTGCCGCAAAAATGCGCGATAACATTCGTGGATGTTTCATTAAAATAAACAGTGACGCACAGATTTTTGATAAGTGTAAAATTATATTTACACTTACAAGTAGACGTGCAGCATTTCAAACGATCAATCAAATGTCCTCAATTTACTTGGTTCTTTCTTTAAAATGTTTGTCCCGCTGTGAAATAAATCCGTGTTTCTAATAGGTGGGGGTTTCAAAGTTATGTTGCAACCGGAAAGTCCTAACTAAACTGTGGAGAGCGCAGCCTTGTGGACAAAAGTACAAAGTACAAAGTTGGATAAATGTATTGGCATATACAGTATGGCCATTGTGATAAATCAACAGGTAATTTAGGCTAATAAATACAAATTGCATTCACTACGTCATAAGGAGCCTTGCATGCAAACTAATATTAACTTTAATAGTTTACTTTGTGACTAGCACTTAAATCAACTTACTTCATTAAAAAAATGTATGTTAATGCTTTTGCTAATTCTATCAATAGTACTAGTCCTGCCAGGACCCCATTGTGATTTATTATTGCTTTAAGCATTAGTGATTTCTTTTCAACATGTGTGCAAGGACGCCTTACATTGTGTATGACAAATGTTATTGTTGATTATTTCAAGGACTCATTGGTTTACTTATTTGAGATGTTTCCATTTAAATACAGCAGCTTTCTCTTACACTATTACAAGGTTTCCCGTTATAAACTAACCTGCAATTTTGTAAATATTACCATCAATTCCCATAAATATACATATAAACTTATATTTTGAGGTCCTTTACTGTTCCCCAGTATACAAAGCATCATCCATAATAGTAAGCTTGGATGAATTTGGAGTGGAAAAAGTCAATCAAACAGCTTTAGGATGAATAAGAGCAGATATTGTGTGACAGAGAGGTCGAACACCAGTCCCCTTTACCTAATGGCCCTGTGTCCCAATAATTTTGATCACATGGTGTATTTACTCTTTCAACAAATCACTTTAATCCAGCCCATCCTCTCCTTATGCAACACACACACACACACACACACACACACACACAAACACACACACACACACACACACACACACACACACACACACACACACACACACACTCTCAGAGTCAAGCTCACTCGTTAGGGATGTCAATGACGAGCTCTGCTTCGTCTCCCTCGCCTCTGTCTTCATCTCCTCTGTCGCTGTCGCAGTCACTCTCTCCTTCCTCCTCAGCAGCGTCTCCGCTGAGCATCTGTCTGGGGACCCAGCTGAAAGGGCCGCTGGCCGCCGAAGCAGCCGTCACCGCCGGGCACGATGGGTAATTAGCCGCCATCTAACAGGGGGTCAGAGAGGACAAAAATGTGTCAGGGAGGACGGACAGACACGCACTCATGAGTTTGACACACACATTTTGCTTGAAGGACGGGATGAACCAATGTTGTACACAAAATTAATCAAGACAAATAAAGCAAAGTAGGTTAAATATAAAAGAGCAACCAATCATTAAAAAAAATAGCATACAGAGCTCCTCTCAAATAGAGGATCTTGAACTTAAGCATTTTTGCAGTATTTCTTAAAAGAAATGTTTGCATACTCTTCAGCATGTCTAGTTGTATAGTGATATTTCAAATTGTATCCCTTGTGCACCGCAACTTTCTCTGTGCAAATAAGATACGTCGGGGTGCCCCTGTGCTCAATAAAGAAATATTGCATCTCCCACTTTTCCTGGAATTGTCTTTGCTCATCACTAACCTTTTTCTTCACTGCAGGCTTTGAAAAAGACATGTTTGGGGTTGTGGAATACACAGTATTTCTATTTAACCGACCCACGGAGAATAATGTTATTTCCGCAATGTGTGTCGTTCCGCTTTTCCTCCCTACAGCAACACGGCGGTCGGCGGATAATAGCTGGGAAAGTACCGGGATAGCAAGCGCAAAAAAGTGACGGCTCCTGGAGTGTTATCCGGCGTCATATAGACATATATGTAGTGTTCATCGTGTCAGGCAATGCAAATTAAACAATAAAAAGAACTAATGACGGTTTGAATTGGTCCAGGTTATCGGGGACTGTTATTGCTGACGGACAGGTGTCGCGGTGTGACTGCAGCCAGGTACGTAAGAAAACCCTCGTCTCCATGGCAACGTCACTGTCGCTTTCACTCATTTGCCACTTTTCCACTAACCCAGGGGTAGGCAACCCAGAACGTTGAAAGAGACATTTCGGACCCAAATAACACAACGCTGTCAAGCGCCATTCATATAAAACTCGCAGGCCGCACTAAACATTAAACTTTCATATTAATGTGGGGGCCACAAAATAACGTCTGCGTGTCTGAGATCCCTGATTTAGAGGAACTTTGACTAGCAGTGTTCCTGTTTTTATTAAGGATCTTAGATTTACCATTTTGCAGTAGGTACTCAAACACAGCACAGCAGTACTGTCATACGAAGTATTTTGAACTAACGTTATTGCAGTAGATCCTTAAAAACAGCAGAGTGCTCCTGTCATATATATGACATAAATTGTCATATACTCATATGCTCAGGAGAGCCTTAGAGGGGATCTGTGATGATTTTCTTCTTTTCTTACCGTGTACCAGTACTTTTTAAGTCCAGTTCCTAATTGGTTCGGTCCAGGAAGACCACTAAGATTGCGGAACAATGACACTGCTATTGGTATTTGTTCTAACCAGCTGACCGTCATCATTAAGACACGCTGTCACATTCAGTTCACACTAGTATATGATAATCATCCTGGAATAACCACAAAAAAAGGAAAGAAACACCATATAAATGTAAGAAATGTTTAGAATTACAATCCCCAAAGAGAGCACTTTAAGTTGATGATTACTTCTATGTGTAGAAATCTTTATTTATAATTGAATCACTTGTTTATTTTTCAACAACTTTTTAGTTCTTTTTATATCTTTTTTTCCAAATAGTTGAAGAAAGACCACTACAAATGAGCAATATTTTGCACTGTTATACAATTTAATAAATCAGAAACTGTTGACATAGTGCTGTATTTTACTTCTTTATCTCTTTTTTTCAACCAAAAATGCTTTGGTCAGATTAGGGGGTACTTGATTTAAAAAATGTTCACGGGGGTACTTCTCTGAAAAAACGTTGAGAACCACCGCTCTAAGCGTCTCAGTAATCCACAGGCCACTATTAATCCACTCAAAAAAGTGGACATTTTTAATAATCACCGGCTGTTTTTATTTATATAACACAAACACGACACAGACGTGTATGCACAGGTAGCTGCCTGGTTCTTTACTCAAATACAGGCCTGGGCAATTATTTTGACTCAGGGGCCACATTTAGAGGAAAAAAAATGTGTCTGGAGGCCGGAATATATTTACTTTTAGGAACACTAATATAAAACCTCACAATAATGTCTGATTGAATGCTAAAAACGTTATGACAGGCCGCCTAAAAAACATAATGGAATCGTACATTTTTCTATGAACGATAAAACACTGAATATTGACACAATATGAATGCCACACCCCCTTTTGATCGACATATTTTACAATCAAGTGAAACGCAACAAAAATTTAACAAACAGTGAAATATGAACTCAAAGTAAAATAAACCCACCTACAATCTGATATATATGATATTTGCTAAATTTTCCCCAGGGATCAATACAGTACTTTCTATTCTATTCTATTAAATTTTATATAACACTAAGCTTTAGAACTTTATTATGAAAATCTCCTTCCGCATCTGTGGAAACGCTTTCCGCCCACACTGCTTGGACCCTCGTCTGAGCTGCTGTGACGTACATTACCATACTAACTAATTAGATGTCCATAGTAACTAATTAGAATACCATAGTAACTAATTACATTACCATAGTAACTGGTATAATCCATAAGCGCAGATTCCAACCTTTGAAATACTTAGGATAGTTGAAGACTTACAGTTATTAGAAAACATGACTGCACATCATAATGGCAGCTGGTTTCCATCTTAAAGATCTAAAAATATTATTTGGGAACATTCGGTGGGCCAGATTGAAAAACTCAACGGGCCGCATGTGGCCCCCGGGCCTATAATTTGCCCAGGTCTGCTCAAATAGGTCCATCTGCAACATAAACACGAATAGGAATTCCTCTTTGTTACAAAATGCACACTCACCTAACATGCTAAATGATTGTATTGATGATTGGCAACACTAAATTGGGCCCAGTGCGTGAATGTTGTCTGTCAATCTGTGTTGGCCCTGCTATGGGGGTGACTTGTCCAGGGTGTACACCGCCTTCCACCCGAATGCGCCCCCCACAACCCGGAAAGGGACAAGCGGTAGAAAATGGATGAATAGATTTATATTACATATTTTATATGAGATATTATAAAGGTTTGTAAACATGAACACCATACATTAATTAACATTTTTGTACTTTATTATATTATTACTATTAATCTAAATGTTATTATAGGGACAAGGGTAGGAAATGGATGTATATACTGAGTGTAATTGTAATGAATAGAAACAAAGTGATGGATCTGTGTGGTCTCCACAAGATGATAACATAACTGCATTGCACCTTGCACATTTCCCACATAATTGGTTTGTTCAAGACCTAAAAAGCAGGTGTTGATAAAATACTGCCCTGCTGTGAGACATTATATCATGATGTTGTTGGTGCACAGCCTCTTGTGCTAATAAAAATATATTTTTTCACATCTCAATTTACATATACTGGTAGTATCAATAAGAGTACCAATGAATACCGGTATCGATAAGGAGTATCGATATCAATAAAATCCTAACAATATACATCCCTACTATGAATGTTGTTACAACGTTAGATACTCATGTCTAACAATGATATACCAAGATTATTACATGGTTGAAGAACCGTGACAAGTAAGTGACAATGTATCAGTGTCCTGTTTATTTTTCAAAAATGCTTGTCTGTGTAGCACTAGTGTTCATACAGGGAGATAATGTCAAACTTTCAATCAAACTGTGTTAGGCTTCCCACATGAGAATAGACGTGGATAAACTGTTCTGTTCAACTAACCATGGCATGCACACAAAAACAGCGGTCCGCAACATACACTAAAATATGCTTTGAAGTTTATTCTCAAACGTGTGTCGAAGAAAATAGCGGTGATGATCCTCAGCAGTGTACATTTTCAAAAGTAGTAAGCTGGAGGAATGAAATTATATTTTTTGCGAATGGGCTTGAGAGTGGGAAAGTCTGAGAACCCAACCTTGTTGTTCATGTGCTAACAAGAAATGCGCCAATTGCTTGGATTTTACTGACGTCACGTTCAACTCACGTAGTGGCCATTAAATATGCGTGGTGGTCAAGCTAGCTTTGTTCTTAATGGGTACTAGGTGCCATTTTTCTCTCGGAAAATCTCTTTCTCAAAGAAAAACTGCTCTACCCGTATGTTGTTTTCGGCTTTATGAATTGTTCAAATATCGAAAAGGATAAAGATTTCATCAGACTTTCTCAAGAGGTAATCAAATAGGACGGAGGAGTGCAAGATTTTACAAAAAAACTACGAGAAAAGCATGCAGCTCATATTCCAGTTAAATGGAGCAAAGTCAAAGAATGCATAAGTTTGCATTTATCACTTTTGCAAAAGTTTGTTGGATATACTTGATTTCCTCAGCACATTTATTTACGTTTCCATATCAGCGCACTTCTAACTTCCGGCAACAAATGTGTTCTACTTCCGGAAACATACGCAAGTGTTTTCTAATCTTGGCAGACTTTGTAATAGTAATAATATTCCTGAACGAACGAGGATTCACAACCTTACTTTTTAACATCAATATATGGAAGATGAACTGCTGGTTACAGAAGCAAGCACAGAGGAAAAGTAAAACGTTGGAGCAGACATAAGCCTATAGAGTGAGGTCTACGTGACTTTGACGCTGTAAATGTGGAACTTGGAGTTAAAGTATTTTGACATAAATGGAGTGCTTACCAAAAATAAAATGGAAAAAAACTTCCCCCTGCCAGCTGGACCAAACACACAATTGTCCACTGAGTGAATCACTTTAATATTGTTTATTGATAAACACAGCATGTAATGTGTTTCATTACAACTACAGTGTGTACGCTGTCGAGCTAGCTGTGAATGAACATAACTTGAAATGTGGGCTAATCAATGCTTTATAAATACTATAATATAATTGTTCATGTTTCTCAGTCAGTACAGTTTGCTGTCGTATCGCATTGTGTTGTGCATTACAAACTCACATGCAATTCAGGTGTTGACGTAGAAGCTAGCTTATCTCTTGTCGGAGCTAGCTTATGGCTAAAACCTAAGCCTGTCGATGTGTTACTCCGCTGGAAAAATAGTTCCTCCGTGTTCGCTCCTACAATAACAATGCCGCTACAGTTTGGTGATTATACAGGTTACCGAATGAAAATTAGGTATTATTGGCAATTTTGGGATGCATTTGTAAGTGATTTACAGGTAGAATTGATTGGTCTCATTAGCAGCATTGCCAGCCACCTAGAACAAGCTAATTTTTACATGTTGGACTGCAAAAAGAAACAACTTTTGTCTTCTTGTGTCTCGTAATGACAGAATGATAGGCAAAATTCCCCCCAAAAGTGCAGTGCCCCTCTAAAGAGTATATTTTACGTGCATTTTATGATAGAGAGATTATTAACAACAGCAGAGTGCTCCTATCACATAGAGTGGATCTTTGACTAGCTTTTTTTCTGTAGGTCCTTGAAAACAGCAGAGCACTGCTGCCATATAGTGGATCTCTGTGTCTGAAATGTTTGTGCTTTATTGTTGACCATCTTGGTGATGTCCCAGCCTTGCAAAGAGAAGCATTCTGAAAATGTATATATATATATATATATATATATATATATATATATATAAAAACTTATAGGATAGCTCCGGTACACTGTATATTAGTATTATAGCGGAATGTTTATCCATAGTACTGTATCGTGTTTCCCTCCTTTTGTCTCTCTCACCTTCCCGGTGGTGTCTTTCTTGCTTTTGGGCACTTTTGTTTTCCTCTCTTTCTTCACTCGTTCGGACTGTGGCGCCAAATACTCTGGTGGGAAGGGCATCTGCCACCAGTTTAAGCCCCCCAGTATGAGCACACAGACACAAATGGAAGTAGATCACATGAAATGTACAAAAAACAAAAAAGGGACACAAAAATGAGTAATGAAACAAATGATATTGAATAAAAAAATGATTCAACTTATAATAATGACAAATAATAAAAAATGAGGAAGCGATGACTGGATAAGACAGAGGAGTGCACACTTACGGCGTTGAGGTAAGGTCCACCTGCACGGGACAGCAGGGAGAGATGAGGCGAGGAGGATGACGATGGTAGACTCATGCCTGGGTTATTTCTTCGCCTAAAATAAAAAACAAAAACATCCACACAAAAGCTCCATTCAGCAAACATCAACGGATTAACTATTGTGTTTTCTTTTTAGAGGGTTTAACTTAGTATTATATTTATACACAAAAGAGGCCAAAGGTTTGGGCAAACCTTCTCATTTCAAGGTGTTTTCTTTATTTTCATGACTGTTTACAATGTAGATTGTCACTCAAGGCATCAAAACTATGACACCTGTGAAGTGAAAACCATTCAGGTGACTACCACGTGAAGCTCATCGAGAGATGGCTAAGACTGTGCAAAGCAGTAATCAGAGCAAATGGTGGCTATTTTTGAATAAACTAGAATATAAAATATGTTTTTAAGTTATTTCACCTTAGTGAAGTACATAACTCCACTTGTGTTCATTCATAGTTTTGAGGCCTTCAGTGACCAATCTACAATGTAAAATAGTCATAAAAATAAAGAAAATGCATTGAATGAGAAGGTGTGTACAAACTGTTGGCCTGTACTGTATGTATATTTACTTTTGTTTTAAGGCAACAGTTTTACCCTGGAACGCATTGCAGGAGGTCAGTCAACAAGTGTCCCGAAACAAAAATGGTGCTATTTTCTGACTTACTTCTTTACTCCTTCTCGCTCTCTTTCCCTCTCCCGGAGCACTTCTCCCTCGCTGTTTTCCGAAGAAACAGTTGCATCTGAATCTAAATAAGATTTAAACTATCATCAAAACATGTACAGACTACTCAACCACTTGCTGGTTGTCATAACAACTTGCTGGGTGTCATGACTACCTGAGGAGTCTTCTTCGATCCTCTCATAGTGAAGCAGCCGGTCCAGAAGAAAGCTGACATACACCAAAACAAATGTGTTATTTTAAATAAAGACGAACAAACATTTTCCATTCTGATACCTTTTGTCTCTCGAGACTTTGAGGAGTTTTCTTTGTGCCCTCCTCAGTTCCTCTTGGAAGCATTCGTGTTCCTATAAAGATAACAACTTTATAGTCCTGCTCTGTGGCAAAAACACCCTTAGGAACAAACCCCGTTTCCATATGAGTTGGGAAATTGTGTTAGATGTAAATATAAACGGAATACAATGATTTGCGAATCCTTTTCAAGCCATATTCAGTTGAATATGCTACAAAGACAACATATTTGATGTTCAAACTGATAAACTTTTTTTTTTTTTGCAAATAATCATTAACTTTAGAATTTGATGCCAGCAACACATGATAAAGAAGTTGGGAAAGGTGGCAATAAATACTGATAAAGTTGAGGAATGCTCATCAAACATATGGAACATACAACAGGTGTGCAGGCTAATTGGGAACAGGTGGGTGCCATGATTGGGTATAAAAGCAGCTTCCATGAAAGGCTAAGTAATTCACAAACAAGGATGGGGTGAGGGTCACCACTTTGTAAGCAAATTGTCGAACAGTTTTAGAACAACATTTCTCAACGAGCTATTGCAAGGAATTTAGGGATTTTACCATCTATGGTCCGTAAAATCATCAAAAAGTTCAGAGAATCTGGAGCAATCACTGCACGTAAGCGATGATATTACGGACTTTTGATCCCTCAGGCGGTACTGCATCAAAAACCGACATCAGTGTGTAAAGGATATCACCACATGGGCTCAGGAACACTTCATAAAACTACTGTCAGTAACTAGTTGGTCGCTACATCTGTAAGTGCAAGTTAAAACTCTACTATGCAAAGCCAAACCCATTTATCAACAATGTCCTGAAACGCCGCCGGCTTGGCTGGGCCCGAGCTCATCTAAGATGGACTGATGCAAAGTAGAAAGGTGTTCTGTGGTCTGACGAGTCCACATTTCAAATTATATTAGGAAACAGAGGAAGTGGTGTCCTCCAGATCAAAGAGGAAAATAACCATTCGGATTGTTATAGGCGCAAAGTTTAAAAGCCAGCATCTGTGATGGTATGGGGGTGTATTAGTGGCCAGGGCGTGGGTAACTTACACATCTGTGAAGGCACCATTAATGCTGAAAGGTCCATACAGGTTTTGGAGCAACATATGTTGTCATCCAAGCAACGTTATCATGGATACCCCTGCTTATTTCAGCAAGACAAGTGTTAAAACAGAGTGCGGGTACTTTCCTGGCCCGCCTGCAATGCAGGCCTGTCTCCCATGGAAAATGTGTGGCGCATTATGCAGCATAAAATATGACAGCGGAGACCCCGGACTGTTGAACGACTGAAGCTATACATAAAACAAGAATGGGAAAGAATTCCACTTTCAAAGCTTCAACAATTAGTTTCCTCAGTTCCCAAACGTTTATTGAGTGTTGTTAAAGGAAAAGGTGATGTAACACAGTGGTGTACATGCCCTTTCCCAACTACTTGTTGCAGCCATGAAATTCTAAGTTAATTATTATTTGCACAAAAAAAATAAAGTTTATGCGTTTGAACATCAAATATCTTGTATTTGTGGTGCATTCAATTGAATATGGGTTGAAAAGGATTTGCAAATCATTGTATTCTGTTTATATTTACATCTAACACAATTTCCCAACTCATATAGGAACGGGGTTTGTAGATCGTACTTTTCTTACGTACATAAACCAGGAATTTCAACTTCCGTTTGAGATTTCTGTACTTCCGCTTGTAATCGACTTCCACGTCCGATTGACCGTTCATTTCTGAAACACAATACAGGACTAAGCAGCGAAATCTTCTAAACACTAAACACTTTAAATTGAATTAGTATATTAGTTTGCATTATATAGACACTACGTTGTTAAATAACATTACGTACTGAGAAATACATGGTAAACAAACCAGGCTAATCCTTAAGCTAGCTAAGCAAGTTAGCTTTCCTCGCTAGCTCCCGCAAAGTTTCTTGGTGTTCGTTTCTAAAACAACACGATCGTGACAACAACCACGACAGAAAATACTACAGAAGGCTTAAAACCCGTAAGGATACCTCTTCCTTGAGTCTGTCTCAGCGACATGTTGTTTTGGTTACGCCGGGATGCGTCATTACGTCACTGGACGTCATGTATGCGTGGAGAGCGGCGCTTCATTTTTATGTGCGCATGCGCATTCGAATAAAATACGTGACATGTTTTTATTTACAAGAAATAATTAATTTATCATGTCTATTTTTTGCCTGATCATTTTGTTGCGTTTTCAGCTCAGTTCGTCGTGATATTACGTGGGTGTTATTCATAAGCAGCGTTTAGTTACGTAACTTTTTGAACAATTGAACACACAGACAGTACATTTTGAAAAATATACAGAAAAATGTAGGCACTTCCGATATATTATGATATTTCAAATTATGACGGGGTTGAGCAATCAACGTCTTTATATAAACAAAAATGTTAAATAATGTACATATATATACACATATATATGTAGGTGTGGGAAAAATCACAAGACTACTTCATCTCTACAGAACTGTTTCATGAGGGGTTCCCTCAATCATCAGGAGGAACCCCTCATGAAACAGTTCTGTAGAGATGAAGTAGTCTTGTGATTTTTCCCACACATACATATTGTGCTCTACCACGGTATCGAGCACTATTCTCTGGATGATCCAATCAAAACATATATATATATATATATATATATATATATATATATATATATATATATATATATATATATATACATATATATATATATATATATATATATATATATATACATACATAAATTTATAAATATATATATAAATATTTATATATATATTATTCAAAAAAACTTAAATTCCTCCAACAAAGATAATAGTTTAAGAGTTTTTCTACTTTCACCATCTTCCAAAATTGTATCATTAAACTAATGTGAGAATTTCATACTATTTTAAATTTAACATGTCAACGGCATGCTATTTTCAGTAATGCATAGCCTCCAGCACCCCCCGCGACCACAAAAAAGGGACAATCGGTAGTAAATGGATGAATGGATGGATTAAGTAATGTAAATTATCCATCCAAAGGCATCCTCATGACAGTTGCTCAGGAAACCAGAAGTCACATCACAATAAAAGCCCTGAGTACGCGCCAAACCATGAACAATGTCACAACAGCATACACTGCCGTAGATCAACGTTAGAACAACATAAGAATGAGATGAGAATGTATGATAGGTTGATATATTTTACCTAGTCAGTGGCCTACTGGTTAGACTGTCCGCCCTGAGATCAGTGCTGAACTCCTAAATATTTGCACCTGGCTTGCTGACAACAAGCTATCCATACACTTAGGTCAAACGGAATCCATCCTATGTGGGTCCCATATCAACCTTAAGAAAGTCAGTGACTTCACTATAAAAGTGGGTGACATTGTTATCACCAGGAAAGATGAGGTCACCTACCTAGGTTCCATTCTAGAGGCTAATCTTTCCTGTGATAAAATGGCAACCAAGGTAATCAAAAAGGTCAACCAAAGAAAGAGATTATTCGACAGAATCTCCTCTCTGGTCAACAAAAGCACCTTGAAGATTCTAGCAGGAACTCTCATTCAACCCTTCTTCGATTACGCTTGCACCTCATGGTCCCCCAGCACCTCCAAAACCCTCAGATCTAGACTCCAAACATCCCAGGACAAGCTAGTCAGGTTACTTCTAGACCTCCACCCCAGATCACACTTCACTCCAACCCACTTCTCCAAAGTGGGCTGGCTCAGAGTGGAGGACAGAGTCAAACAACTTGCACTGAGCCTGGTCTATAAAATCTGCTACACCTCCCTGATACCGAAGTACATGTCAAACTACTTCCTTGACCGCCTTAACCACAACACCAGGGGGAGCTCCACAAACCACGTTAAACCCAGATTCCGATCTAACAAAGGTCTTAACTCATTCTCTTTCTATGCCACATCAATGTGGAATGCACTCCCAACAGGTATACAAGTAAGTGCATTTCTATCCTCCTTCAAAACCACTCTAAAACAACACCTCCAGGCAACTTCAACACTTTACTAATACCCTCCTCCATTCACATCCCATCTCCCCGGATTATAAACAACTCAAATGTATTTCTAATGTATTTACTTGTTCTTATGCTATGTGAACTCACTATGTTCTCTGCTGGCTGTACATATCCTACTAAGTCACACCTACACTGTTTCAATGTCCATTTCTCTGTTGATGCAATTGTTGATGACTGAAGTACTGATATCAACCAAAGCTCCTCATCCCACCCCCAGGATTGTAAATAATGTAAATAATTCAATGTATATACTATGATGATTAACTTGTGTGATGACTGTATTATGTTGATAGTATATATTTGTACCATGAATTGATTAACGTGGACCCCGACTTAAACAAGTTGAAAAACTTATTGGGGTGTTAGCTTTTAGTGGTCAATTGTACAGAATATGTTCTAAACTGTGCAATCTACTAATAAAAGTATCAATCAATCAATCAATCAACCAATCGGTAGGTTGTGAGTTCAAACCCCGGCCGAGTCATACCAAAGACTATAAAAATGGGACCCATCACCTCCCTGCTTGGCACTCAGCATCAAGGGTTGCAATCAGGGTTTAAATCACCAAAATGATTCCCGGGTGCGGCCACCGCTGCTGCTCACTGCTCCCCTCACCTCCCAGTGGGTGAACAAGGGGATGGGTCGAATGCAGAGGACACATTTCACCACACCTAGTATGTGTGTGACAATCATTGGTACTTCAACTTTAATATTCGTGTGATAGCAAAGTCATTATCATATATAAACATAGATTTGATGAAAATACGCATAATACATAGTTACATTTTAAATTTATGAAGGCAAATATAGATCCATCCATCCACCCATCCATCCATCCATTTTCTGCCGCTTAATCCCGTTCGGGGTCGCGGGGGGCGCTGGCGCCTATCTCAGCTACAATCGGGCGGAAGGCGGGGTACACCCTGGACAAGTCGCCACCTCATCGCAGGGCCAACACAGATAGACAGACAACATTCACACTCACATTCACACACTAGGGACCATTTAGTGTTGCCAATCAACCTATCCCCAGGTGCATGTCTTTGGAGGTGGGAGGAAGCCGGAGTACCCGGAGGGAACCCACGCAGTCACGGGGAGAACATGCAAACTCCACACAGAAAGATCCCGAGCCTGGATTTGAACCCAGGACTGCAGGACCTTCGTATTGTGAGGCAGACGCACTAACCCCTCTGCCACCGTGAAGCCCCCATCCACCCATATGAAATATAATTTAGCAATGTGTGCTTATTTAGTCTTTTTATTTTAAATGTTGTTAAAGTGTCCTTTTAATAGCTGACACATAGTCGACCACACAACGTACAATAACTTGGCAGGACACAGCATAGCACCATGAATTATAGATGAGAGAGACTTTTTGCTTTGGTGCACTGTTAGACCTCCTTTTGTGTGTCTGTGGGTTTAAAAGCTTCACAGCTTCAGTTGTAAGAGCACAAAAAACATCATTCCTGTTTGAAATGGAGGAGGGGGATATACTCCAAAAATGCTGATGGTAGGTTTACTGACAGTGACTATTCCTCAGACAGTGCACTGTCACGCAGTGTGCACATCATGCCAAAGAACCATGCTCGTCGGCATGGCAACCGGCCCTCGCACACGCCCATAGTGACAGTGTCATTTCTCACAAAACGCTCATAAATTCCCCCAAAGATGACCTTTTCTCTTTCCGCGGTGTGAAATTCACACATTTTAAAAGGAGAGAGAAGTGAGCACGAGGGGGGCCATTCCCACGAAGAAGGCTGCAGTGTGATCCGGGAGCACTGGCAATCGTTCAGGTCCGCATTGTAAATGAGAATTTGTTCTCATATGTCTTACCTGTATAAAATAAAGTTATATGCATTGGTTCCAATTGATGAGGCGCCTTGTAAATTTAAACATGAAACGTCCCGCCGCCATATCAATGCCCTTTTGTTTCCCGAAATAGCCTCTTCTTTGTCTGCTGCCATATATCACATGGTGCCAAACACTGAGCCAGTCATGCAAAACCCTCCAGGAAGCTGCCCTATACTTTTCTATGACCTTGCTGGAGGTGTTCTATTACTGTTTCACTCGTGATGATCAGTGGGTCACGTCATCTAAGGTGCCCCCTCACTTTAATTTCCATTGCACTCTCTCTATGAGTCCTCTCACTTTGGGTCTGGTCCTGAGTTGCACGCTCACTGGGATGTACCGAAACCATACCAACAATGTTTGTTACAGCGGCCTTCTCTGCGAGTACAAGGTAGGATGCATTTTATATGTATATAAGAGAGTTTTCATTAGCAGGAAAGAGCAGTCAAGGTGTCCCACAGGGATCACTTTTGGGTCCACTTATATTAGCATTATGAATGTCATTCATATCGATATATTGGTCTGGCAAATAATCATCAAATATTTGCTTTTAAAGATTACAACTAAAGTGTATCTTTATTTAAAAGTTGGGTCTGTGGTAATTGAGAATATGTGGAATTTGTTTTCAGGGATGCCCAAACGTTTTGACTCCAAGGGCCAAAGTGTTGTTGGCTACAGGCCAAACACAGCAATTTTCAGCGTGGAACACATACAGCCGAGACCAGGGGTCGGCAACTCAAAATGTTGAAAGAGCCATATTGGACCAAAAATACAAAAAACAAATGGGGTCCGGAGCCGCAAAAAAATGAAAAGCCCGTATATAAGTGTTATAATGAAAGCAACACATGACCTAAGTGCTATAATAGCCTACTATCGAAATGGCAATGTGTCGCAGGCTGAAGCAAATCTTCGTTGACAGAAATGTTGAAATGTAATATTTAAGTTAAAGTACCAATGATTGTCACACACACACACTAGGTGTGGCAAAAATTTTCCTCTGCATTTGACCCATCCCCTTATTCACCCCCTGGGAGGTGAGGGGAGCAGTGGGCAGCAGCAGTGTTGCGCCCAGGAATCATTTGTGTTGATTTAAGCCCCAATTCCAACCCTTGATGCTGAGTCTTTGGTATGACTCGGCCGGGGTTTGAACTCCCAACCTACCGATCTCAGGGCGGACACTCTAACCACTAGGCCACTGAATAGTTATAACTAATAATTAATTAATAATTATTCTACACATTTTTACAACAGGAGTATATCAGTGGCTACCCAGAAGGTGAGATAACTCCTGGAAATTACTGGCTTTTTATGGCCAAAGGTATAGATGTGTGTCCAAATTAAAGGAAACGGCAGGTTGTCTTCTTTTGATAGATTAATTACAATCTTCGGCAAGCTGGGTAATGTTTGCTGTTGTCTGGAACAACATGGCACACAAACAACTGTCTGAAATGCAGCCAATATTACATACATATAATGTGTCAATAGACGTACAAAACTAAATTATATACAAAGAGGATAAAAGTAAAGGATATTAAATAACTTCAAATATAGCTACAAAATGAGGCATAATGATGCAATATGTACATACAGCTAGCCTAAATAGCATGTTAGCATTTATCAGCTTGCAGTCATGTACTCACCAAATATGCCTGATTAGCACTCGAACAAGTCAACAAAGTTCACTTTTGTGCATTCACGCACAGTATACAACTTTTGGTGGACAAAATGAGACAAAGAAGGAGTGGAATATTTTACATGTAAACAAACTGTTGCCTCACAGTACAAACTATGGTGAGTTCAAGAACTGCCGAAATTAGTAGGCCAAAATGATGTTCGCCAAATACTCTCATCAGTGAAGCATACACACAAACATATTAAACAGTGGGCTTTCAAACAAAAAATATACTAAAATAAAATTCTATTCTTCTCCATCTTTTCCCATTTTCAATCCTGTTTTAAAAAGGCTCCAGGGAGTCACTAGGGGGGCACTAAAGAGACGCATGCGGCTTGAAATTTGCGGGTTGCTGACCCCCAGTCTAGATGTAAATTATAAAGTTCATTTATTTCGTGCAAATAACGTGGATAGATGCACATCTGTATTTAGCCTTGCAGACACGCCATCATAATTGTGTGACTTCAAAAGAGGTTGTCAGGTTCAAACACTGATGACATCTATTAAACAAGACACAATGAAGTGAAGTGAATTATATTTATATAGCGCTTTTCTCTAGCGACTCAAAGCGCTTTACATAGTGAAACCTAATATCTAAGTTACATCTTCAAACCAGTGTGGGTGGCACTGGGAGCAGGTGGGTAAAGTGTCTTGCCCAAGGACACAACGGCAGTAACTAGGATGGCACAAGCGGGAATCGAACCTGCAACCCTCAAGTTGCTGACACGGCCGCTCTACCAACCGAGCTATACCGGTTGTATATCAAACAGAGACAGACTTAAATTTGGACTCAGATCTGAGGAGAGACATGGCCACTGTACTGTCTGTACAGGCCTGCACCACGCTCTGACGAAAAAGGTTTACGTCTCCTCTTTTATTTAGATATTCAATGTTTACGCAAAAACACATGTTACAACAGAATTGGGGAGTATGTAAACAGTCATTGTTTTCGGTCACATTGAAGACAAAAGAAGAAGATGCCTCAGGCTGAGGCTCGTCCTGGATTCAGCTTCAGCAGGTGTTTGAGGACAATAGATAACCCCTCCCGTCTCATTCCAACCTACACAGCCGAATCACCCAAGAATTTGCTTGGTGCAACAAACACAGCTCTCATCTGTTCACTGGAAACTCAGAGTGGAAAGTTTTTTGATAATTTACATAACATTTTTCTGACAGAGGTCATTATCAATATTTATTACAAAGGGAAAGCCAACCCTACTCCAAATGGTGGCAGAACCCTGGTGCTTTTAGGAATCTACCACAACAATGCCACATGTGACAAGAGAACTGCTGTTTTTAGCCACCTGTTGCAAAAAACACATGTCGAAGATTCTTTATATGACAGGTGCAATTTTTAGGAAGCTGCCGCAAGAATGTACCCCCCAAATTTTAAAATGAACTTTAGTTCTTACTGTGGAAAAAATAAAAATAAAAATTGAAGTTTCACTGAATGTTGTGTTGTATAGTAACCTATACCTTATGGACTAACTTATTCGTAGTAATAAGTCAATTAATTAAAAAACAACTATCATTCATTTTATGTCTTTTTCAAACTAGGACACCCTTCATTCCAGTAAATAAAATGTGTATTGTTACTGACTACTCTTTATGTTGTAGGACAAGCTTGTGCGGGCTATTAAAAGCATCCAGTATGAGGTGGAGGAGTGCAGGGACGCAGAGACCAAGACTTACGTCCAGTCAGTGGAAATAGAGGTACAATGATCTTGCTGAATTATTCATAGTACACCGTTCTAAGTTGTCTTGTGGCGTTCAATAGACCACAACAATAAGCATATTGTAACATAACCTCACACAACACTTCTCAAAAGTTTTCGTTATTATCATTGAAAATGCAGAATTGAACGCTCAGGTAAGGTTCTCTAATCAAAGATCCTTGATATGATAGGAGCGCTTTGCTGTTTAAAGAACATACTGCAAATAATGCTAGTCAAATATCCTTTATATGGTTAACCCTTCCGTTTCCCCCCATAATTTCCAGAAAGTTTCCCTTAATTTTAAATTTTAAATGTTGACACGTATTTGTATGTGAAATGAGCGTTTTGCTGTTACTAAAGACCTACAGAAAAAACCTACTCAAAGATTCTCTATATAACAAGAGCACTCTGATATTGGTAGGACCCTGATGCAATACACTATACTAGCAGTATACCGCTGTATACCGTCAGTCAAAGATCATCTATATAGCATAAGTATTACGTTTATATATATATATATCTATATATATATATATATATATAGTTCAAGGGTGGACCCCGAGATGCAGAGAATGGAGGCAAGGTTAGCGATAGTCAATCAATCAATCAATCAATGTTTACTTATATAGCCCTAAATCACTAGTGTCTCAAAGGGCTGCACAAACCACCACGACATCCTCGGTAGGCCCACATAAGGGCAAGGAAAACTCACACCCAGTGGGACGTCGGTGACAATGATGACTATGAGAACCTTAGAGAGGAGGAAAGCAATGGATGTCGAGCGGATCTAACAGGATACTGTGAAAGTTCAATCCACAATGGATACAACACAGTCGCGAGAGTCCAGTCCAAAGAGGATCCAAGACACAGCAGTGAGAGTCCCGTTCACAGCGGAGCCAGCAGGAAACCATCCCAAGCATAGGCGGACCAGCAGCGCAGAGATGTCCCCAGCCGATACACAGGCAAGCAGTACATGGCCACCGGATCGGACCGAACCCCCTCCACACGGGAGAGTGGGACATAGAAGAAAAAGAAAAGAAACGGCAGATCAACTGGTCTAAAAAGGGAGTCTATTTAAAGGCTTAGGGTTAGGGTTAGGTACACCATGGAAAATAAAACAAAGGTAGTCTCTCTCAGAGGCTGGCAGGGAAAAGGCCAGGTCGCACACAGCGTGGCAAAACTACTCCTCAAAACAAGGAGGCTAGAAAGAAAACAAAAACACAACGAGGTCAAAATACACGAATACACGAGAGCAACATACCAGGTGAGCTGAATGCGAGAAGAACATGTCAGAGCGGAGTTGAGGAACTATAGTCGGCAGGGACCAGCTGGCGGTGAAGCACTTAAATACTAACGGGACATGATTGGCAGCAGGTGTGCCTAGTGAGGGCCAATAGACTGGGGAAAAAGACTGACAAACCAGATAAGGAGGCAGGGAGAATACAACAAACACAACAATAAGCACTCTATTTTTAGTAATCTGATGCAAAAATTAAACGTAGAGATCCTCTAGTCTACTTGACAGAAACACTGACGTTTTTAAACAAACTATGGGTAAGATCCTCTAATTGACAGGAGCACTCTGCTGTTTCTAGAAACCTGCTGCTAAAACACTAAAGATCATCTATACAACAGGAACACTGCGGTATTTTAAGAACCAATAGAAGAAACATCTAAGATCCTCTGTATGACAGGAACACTGTTTTCAAGAGCCTGCTACAAAAATTATAGTCAAAGATACTCAGGATGTGGGGTGGTATAGTCCTGCCGGGACTAGGATGGTAAAGTGTACTTGGGCAAGACACTTTACCCACCTGCTCCCAGTGCCACCCACACTGGTTTGTACATGTAAAAATTAGAGATTGGGTTTCACTATGAGAAAAAGCGCTATTTAAATATAATTCACTTTACTTAATTTCTCTGTTTAACGCTATAGATAAAAAATCATGTATATGGCATGCGCACTCTTCAATTTTTACGGAACCTGCAGCAAAAAAGCTACATAGAGATCCTCTAGAGCCACCTGGAGAAGAACCACAGAGCAGGAGAGGAAGGCGCAAGGGCTGTCATGGCAACAACTGGAGCCGAGGGCACAAGACCGAAGGAGATGGAGGAGTTTCATCAATGGCCTATGTTCCTCAGGCAATTTAAAGGCCTAAGTGAGTAAATAAGTTATTACACAGGGCTGCAGTTCCTGGGAGGAGGTCAGGCTAAATATAATAATAATAATGTTTAATTTTACTTATAAGGCGCCTTTCTGGGCACTCAAGGACACTGTACACAATCAAAACAATAAAATCAAATTGGATAAAAATGACAAGAACAACGACAAAGATAAATAAGATGATTTCAATGAATAAGCAGTCAGGAATAGGTGTGTTTTGAGTCTTGATTTGAAGAGGGATATTCAGTAATGCCGACGTTGTACCAATCCGTTGTGGTGAAGAAGGAGCTGAGCCGGAAGGCAAAGCTCTCAATTTACCGGTCAATCTACGTTCCCATCCTCACTTATGGTCATGAGCTTTGGGTCATGACCGAAAGGATAAGATCACGGGTACAAGCGGCCCAAATGAGTTTCCTCCGCCGTGTGGCGGGTCTCTCCCTTAGAGATAGGGTGAGAAGCTCTGTCATCAGGGAGGAGGTCAGAATAAAGCCGCTGCTCCTCCACATGGAGAGGAGCCAGATGAGGTGGTTTGGGCATCTGTCAGGATGCCACCCGAACGCCTCCCTAGGGAGGTGTTTAGGGCACATCCAACCGGTAGGAGGCCGCGGGGAAGACCCAGGACACGTTGGGAAGACTATGTCTCCCGGCTGGCCTGGGAACACCTCGGGATCCCCCGGGAAGAGCTAGACGAAGTGGCTGGGGAGAGGGAAGTCTGGGTTTCCCTGCTTAGGCTGTTGCCCCCGCGACCCGACCTCGGATAAGCGGAGGAAGATGGATGGATGGATGGATATTGAGTCTACGGTACGAAGGTCTGGTGGTAAAGAGTTCCAAAGATGTGGGGCAGAGCGGCTGAAAGCTCGGGCACCCATGGTGGACAGTTTAAGTAAGGGGTCAGTGAGATTGATGGCTGAAGAAGATCTTAGGGAACGTGAGAGCGTGGCGACATGGAGGAGGTCAGAGAGATATGACGGAGAGAAGTAATGGATGGCTTTGAAAGTGAGAATTATTTTAAAGTGAATACGATGTTTGATGGGTAGCCAGTGGAGTTGCTGCAGAACAGGGGTGGTGTGCTGGATTGAAGGGGTTCTGGTGATTATCCGGGCTGCAGAGTTCTGGAGAAGCTGAAGTTTTCCGAAGTGACTTGTGAGGGAGACCAAACAGGAGAGAGTTGCAGTAGTCCAGGCGAGATGTGACCAGGCTATGGACTTGTATGGCAGCAGTATGTGGGGTGAGGGATGGGCGAAGTCGATTAATGTTCCGTAGATTAAAGTAAGCACACCGGGTAATGTTTATGTGGGCTTGAAAGGAGAGTGTTCTGTTGAGGATGACACCCAGACTCTTGACTTGGGAGGAGGGGGAGACAGAGGAATTGCCGAGAGCAACGGACAGCTGTTGGTTTTGGCGAGAATGGTTTTTGTACCGAGAAGTAAGATTTCGTTTTTTTTACTATTGAGTTGGAGGAAATTGGATGAGAACCACTGCTAGAGTTCACTGAGGCAGTCTGTAAGGGAGGAAGGAGGAAGAGAAGCAGTTGGGTTGGTTGAAATGTAGAGCTGGGTGTCATCCGCATAACAGTGAAAATGTAATTTAAATTTACGGAAAATACTGCGAAGGGGAAGAATGTAAATGATAAAAAGCAGGGGATCAAGAACAGAGCTCTGGGGGACACCAGAGGAAACGGGAGACGGAGGGGATTTGAATGAACGGAGTTGACCAAACCGAGTGCGGTCGTAGAGGTATGATTTGAACCAGTGAAGGGGTGTGCTTGTGATGCCAATACAGTGAGATCAAAGAGGATTAGGATAGTCAGAAGACCAGAATCAGGAGATCGTTTGTGATTTTTACTAGTGTGGTTTCAGTGCTGTGCAGGGGGCGGAAACCAGACTGGAATTGTATGTGAAATATGAAGGACTCCTTCACTGGAGAAGCCAAACCACCATTTTTATATTCCTACCTCCTGTCTGTGTGTGTGCGCTGGGTCAGGAGAGCACATCCTGACTATAAAAGGAGATGTCCGTGTGTAAGTGTCTGGAAAACAACTGCTTTAAAGGCCTACTGAAATGAGATGTTCTTATTTAAACGGGGATAGCAGCTCCATTCTATGTGTCATACTTCATCATTTCGTCATATTGCCATATTTTTGCTGAAAGGATTTAGTAGAGAACATTGACGATAAAGTTTGCAACTTTTGGTTTTTAATGGGAGCCTCCAACAAAAAGAGCTTTTTGGACCGAGGAAACGACAATTTCCCCATTAATTTGAGCGAGGATGAAAGATTCGTGTTTGAGGATATTGATAGCGACGGACTAGAAAAAAAAACAAAAAAGTAAAAAAAAAAAACGCCATTGCATTGGGACGGATTCAGATGTTTTTAGACACATTTACTAAGATAATTCTGGGAAATCCCTTATCTTTCTATTGGGTTGCTAGTGTTTTAGTGAGTTTAATAGTACCTGGTAGTCTGAGGGGTGTGTCCACGGGTGTCTTGAGGGCAGTGTCTGATGGAAGTCGACGGCAGCATTATGGACGGCACAAGTTCAGCTGATCTCCGGCAAGTGGCGACTTTTTACCACAATTTTCTCACCGAAAACTGCTGGTTGACATTTGGTCGCGATCCATGTTTGCTTGACCGCTCTGATCCATATAGGACTCAGATGCAGAGTAGGGAATATTTCGGCAGGCTTTAATTTTGACAGCTTCCTTTCACCTCCAGAGTTAGGGTAATTCAATATCTACAATAACTAAACGAGTTGGGTAAAAGAGGTTTCAAAAAAAGGAACATCCGAAAATCACTCCGAAAGGAGGATAACACAAAAACAATGACGAACTATGAATATGCTATGAAACTTATCATGAACACAAAAACGCTCCAACAGGAGGAAGAAACA
This sequence comes from Nerophis ophidion, assembly GCF_033978795.1. NCBI lineage: Eukaryota > Metazoa > Chordata > Actinopteri > Syngnathiformes > Syngnathidae > Nerophis > Nerophis ophidion. The sequence continues at coordinate 1,667,221 of NC_084621.1, forward strand.
ATGGCTATGAAAAATTATACACTTTCTCTAATCTAATAAAGGTTTACAAAAAAAGTCACTCAAAAATTCGAGGAAAGAAAGACTCGTAAGAAAAACTGATAACTCACCACTTTGGCTGTAAAACTAAATAACACACACTCACTCTGCTGAGGAGGAGAAAAAGAGAACTCAAAATAGAAACGAAGGAATCAAGGTATTCAAAACGTGGGACGAGGCAAGGCATGGACGGGATGCTAGAGAGGCACGAATGAACAAGAATCTGGCACAGAACAAGGGGAGGCGTGGGCTTATAAGAGACATGAGGGTAATGGGGAACAGGTGGAAACAATCAGGGGTCATGGAGGACGTCAGACTGATGCCACAAAAGGAAGGGCAAGTGATCTGAAACGAGAGGAGTTACTTTTCAAAGTAAAACATGCAATTCACAAGTGAGAAGAAACCAAGACAAGACATCCCTCTTCAACATAATAAGAGTTAATTTCACTTCACTCGTATCTGCTTTTAATGGTAAGACAGGGCTCTTGCATAATCAGATAGTTGGCACACTGTTGGCTGCACAGTAGCCATGTTTGTTTGGTGGACTACCACTCTGTTGACCGGAAGTAAACATCCCAGAAAAAGTCACGTGACTGAATACGACAAGAGTGAAGTGAATTCTATTTATATAGCGTTTTTCTCTAGCAACTCAAAGCGCTTTACATAGTGAAACCCAATACCTAAGTTACATTTAAACCAGTGTGGGTGGCACTGGGAGCAGGTGGGTAAAGTGTCTTGCCCAAGGACACAACGGCAGTGACTAGGATGGCGGAAGCGGGAATCGAACCTGGAACCCTCACGTATCTAGCACGGCCACTCTACCAACAGAGCTATACCGCCCAAAAACGGCATGTTCTTGCCTGTGTGCTTCAGCATCAATTTTCCGCGTTATCCACATTTCAGAGCCAGTTCGACGGCCTTGAACGAGAAATCCGAGCCGAGTTCGGGAACCTCCATCGTTTCCTGATGGAGGAGGAGTGCAGGGACCTGGAGCGACTGAAGAGGCAGAGAGGGAAACTGCTGAAGCAACTGAAGGATAGAGAGAAGAAAATCTCAGCGCAAAGGAAGGACTTGGAGAAGGCCATCATGGTGCTCAACAACAAACTGGCCGAGGATGAGGGTCCCAAGATGCTGAAAGTGAGAAAAATCGACTATAAAACATTTCCATTTATAAATGGTTTTTTTTCTGCCTTTCCCTGCAGGACATCCAAGATCTTCTCAAAAGGCTCGAGTCACCCGCCGTTTTATTTCGTGTGATGCATGCTGGACATACATCATCTTCACTGTGGAAAGACAATTTAATCAATCTGTCGTCTTGTCCAAACAGGTCTCAGGTCAGATTTGTCCCTCCAACAGAGGTGGACACCGAGGTGCATTCGGGACACATCGTGGGGCCGATACAATACAGAGTATGGAAGCACATGCAAAGCTGCCTCTACCCAAGTAAGGTTATACGTGACATATGTACAATACTGTATACACCAGGGGTCACCAACCTTTTTGAAAGCAAGAGCTACTTCTGGGTACTGATTAATGCCAAGGGCTACCAGTTTGATACACACTTAAATCAATTGCCAGAAATAGCCAATTTGCTCAATTTACCTTTAATAAATGAATCTATATATATAAAAAAAATGGGTATTTCTGTCTGTCATCCCGTCGTACATTTTTTTTCTTTTACGGAAGGTTTTTTGTAGAGAATAAATGATAAAAAAAAAACACTTAATTGAGGAGAAAACACGAAAAAAATTAAAATTCTGAAACGTAGTTAATCTTCAATTTCGACTCTTTAAAATTCAAAATTCAACCAAAAAAAATGGAGAAAAACTAGCTAATTCGAATCTTTTTGGAAAAAATAAAAAATAAAAATTTATGTAACATCATTAGTAATTTTTCCTGATTAAAATTAATTTTAAAATTTTGATGACATGTTTTAAATAGGTTAAAATCCAATCTGCACTTTGTTAAAATATATAACAAATGGGACCAAGCTATATTTCTAATAAAGACAAATCATTATTTGTTATAGATTTTCCAGAACAAAAATTTGAAAAGAAATTCAAGACTTTGAAATAAGATTTAAATTTGATTCTACAGATTTCCTAGATTTGCCAGAATATTTCTATTTTATTTTAATCATAATAAGTTTAAATAAATATTTCACAAATATTCTTTGTCAAAAAAACAGAAGCTAAAATGAAGAATTAAATTAAAATGTATTTATTATTCTTTACAATAAAAAAAATACTTGAACATTGATTTAAATTGTCAGGAAAGAAGAGGAAGGAATTTCTAAGGTAAAAAGGTATATGTGTTTAAAAATCCTAGAATCTGTTTTAAGGTTGTATTTTTTCTCTAAAATTGTCTTTCAGAAAGTTATAAGAAGCAAATTAAAAAAAAAAAAAACATTTATTTTAACAAGTGAAGACCAAGTCTTTAAAATATTATCTTGGATTTTCAAATTCTATTTGAGTTTTGTCTCTCTTAGAATCAAAAATGTCAAGCAAAGCGAGACCAGCTTGCTAGTAAATAAATACAATTAAAAAAATAGAGGCACTGGTAAGTGCTGCTATTTGAGCTATTTTTAGAACAGGCCAGCAGGCTGCTCATCTGGTCCTTACGGGCGACCTGGTTTCCGCGGGCATCGCGTTGGTGACCCCTGGTATACACAATGACACAAAAAAAACATTCATCAATAAAAATCGAATAACTTCCAAAAGTATATTTAGATTAACACAAAAATTAAGCTTCATTAGTTTAAGTCTATGTAGCAGACATCTCTAAAGTTTCAAGTCTGTACCACAAAAACTCTTTGTTTAACTGGCGTTCAAAAAATGTCCTCTAAGTGAGCTCCCCGTTGCTGCAAGCACATTTGGATCCGGCGGGCAAAGTTCTCGATGACCCTCCCACATTCTTCCCTTGGGATCGCTGTTATTGCTGCTGTGATTGCTGCCTTCAGATCAGGGATCATCCGGGGGTTGTTGCCTTAAAGGTATCCCCACAGATAAAAATCTGGGGCGTTCAAGTCTGGTGAATGCGGCGACCACTCCGGGTCACACCTGCGGCTGATCAGTCGGTCAGGGAAACGATGCTGTAGCCATGCCAAAGATTTGTTTGAGGTGTGGGGGGTGGCACCATCCTGCTGGAACCACTGGAGGTCTTTGACGACCCCTCTTCGTCGACTAAGTGCTGTCCAGAATTTGCCAAGCACCTGAACATATCGCTCGGTGTTGTCACAAACCGCCCGTTGTCGTCCTCGAACCAGAATGGTCCATTGATGCCATGTTTGGAGATGGCGACCCATGCACTGCACTCTGCAGAGTGTAATGGCCCTTGAAGACAGTACCCAGGGGGTGTGCTACTCCAGAAGATGTTGTTCTTAGAGTTCACATGACCTGACAGCAGAAAACGTGCCTCATCCAAAAAACAGACAGACAGCAGCGTCAATCTTATCGCAAAAACACTGGCACATGATCACTCGTTTCCTCGGGTCGGCAGGTGTAACCTTTTGCTTCATCTGTAAGGATAGAGGTCGAGATCTGCGATCAAAATTCCCTGCACAGACTGCTGGTTCATTCCAAGCTCCTGACTATGTCGACGCACAGACTTGCGTGGGCTGCGAACAACAGAGTCTCTGACCACATCAACGTTCTGTGGTGATTGTCACAAACCGCTCGTTGTCGTCCTCGAACCAGAATAGTCCAATGATGCCATGTTTGGAGATGGCGACCCATGCAGTGCACTTGACAGAGTGTAATGGCCCTTGAAGACAGTACTCAGGGGGTGTGCTACTCAAGAAGATGTTGTTTTTAGAGTTCACATGACCTGACAGCAGAAAATCTACCTCATCCGAAAACCAGACATTGTCAAGGAAGTCTGGCGCAGCGTCAATCTTATCGCAAAACCACTGGCACATGATCACTCGTTTCCTCATGTCGGCAGGTGTAAGTTTTTGTTTAATCTGTATCCTGTAAGGATAGAGGTCGAGATCTGCGATCGAAATTCTCCGCACAGACTCACAGTTCATTCCAAGCTCTTAACTTCGTCGACGCACAGACTTTGGTGGGTTGCGAACAACTGAGTCTCTGACTGCGTCAACATTCTGTGGTGTTCTTGATGATTTCAGTCGTCCAGAGTGTGATTGTCTGTTAGTATCTTTACGATTGAGGTCATTAACAGTCCCATAGATCCAGAACTTGTTGACCCATCTGTAGATCATTGTGCGGGCAGGAAATTCACGACCTCCAAACCATTCTTTGAATTGCAATTGAGCCGCATGGATAGATTTGTTGTATAGGACTAGATGTTACAACCCCCTACTGCATACTTGAGACACATCTGCGACTCTGGGATAGTCAAGTGAGTGAAGGCCTCTTCTTGGTTATCAAGTGGGCGCCCCCCTTCCTCAGTGTTTCGCTGATAGGCCCACGACACCTCCAGAGGGTTCAGCAGTGAGTCCCAGCGTCCCGGGATCACTCCCTAGATGCCATCAACTCACTTGAAAGCCCAGGTGGAGTCCCTTCGCTTGACCCACAGCCACTGACTCCCCTTTTCAGCGGCTTTGGAGAGGTCTTTTCTGCCTGCCGGTGGGCCTTCCCTCACACTCCCATTTCCCTGAGGAGCCTGGATGTTGAGGTGGCCACAAACCCTCTGCAGCCTACTTCTACTGGGCGTACCCTCGCTTTCCAACCTTGCTGTTGTACATCGGCTGCAAGCTCAGTGTACCTCAGCTTCTTGCGCTCGTAGGCCTCCTCCATTGCACTCTCCCAGGGCACCGTGAGCTCCACGATGTAGACGAGCCTGAGCGAAGCGGACCACAGAACAAGATCTGGCCGCAGGTTGGTGGACGGGACGTCAGTTGGGAAACAGAGCCTCTGGCCCAGGTCTGCCAGCAGTTTCCAGTCCCGTTCCCCGCCTAGCTGTCCAGTCTCTGGTCTTGTGGGGGTGAGGTCGGCTTGACCCTCGCCCTCCCGGACAAATGTTGTTGCCTGCCTACGGGATGACAGGGGAGGAAGGGCATGGACACTTGCCCGTTGATGTTCCAGCACTGCTGCAAGACACTTTAGCACCTGGTTGTGCCGAAAATAGGCCTCAACTATACATTTATTTTCTTCAATAGTCCATGGCATCTCAAAGTTGAAATGTTCTAAATAATTAGAACATTAATTATTCTTCTGAAAAATAAAAATAATTGATTAATTATTTCAAAAGTTATTCAAGTTTAGGTGATGAACGCTTTTTTTGTGTCACCCTTGAACAACATTGTTTTACAACACATACAACCCAGTGCATTCTTGGGATAATTTAGTAGAAAATTATACCAAACATTTTACTTTTGTACAATTTGACAAATCAGCTTTCAGCTTCAGAGCTCTTCTGTCTTTTTGACAATATCTAACTAGCGTTTTTTGCTGTAGGTACTTAAAAATGGAAAGAACGCTCCTGTTATATTGAGGATCCTAGACTCGTGTTTTTGTGGTATCCCTCCAAAAAACCACTGCAGTGCCCCTGTCAAATAATAGATCTTTGACTGGTGTTTTTGCAGTAGATATTTAAAACAACTACAGCACTCCTGTCAAATGAAAGATCTTTCAATTGTATATTTTTGTAGTAGGTCATAAAAAACAGCAGAGCCTTCCTGTTATGCAAATTATCTTTTACTTAAGTTTTTGCTGTAGGTACTTAAAATTTGAAGAACGCTCCTGTTTCATTGTGGATCTTGGACTCATATTGGCAACACTAAATGGTCCCTAGTGTGTGAATGTTGTCTGTCTGTGTTGGCCCTGTGATGAGGTGGTGACTTGTCCAGGGTGTACGCCGTCTTCCGCCCGATTGTAGCTGAGATAAGCACCAGTGCCCCCCGCGATCCCAAAAGGGAATAAGCGGTAGAAAATGGATGGATGGATGGATGGATTCATGTTTTTGTGGTCCCCCCTTAAAACCACTATAGAACCCCCTGTCAAAAAAGGCTCTTTGACTGGTGTTTTCGCAGTAAGTCCTTAAAACCACTACAGCACTCCTGTCGAATACAGGATCTTTGAATGGTATTTTTGCAGTAGGTCCTTAAAACCACAAGAACACTCCTATCAAAGAGGATCTTTGACTGGCATTTTCTAGCAGGTCATTAAAGACAGTTGTGTGCTTTAGTCAAGTAAAGGATAAAAGATCTTTGACTCCCCTTTTACGTAGTAGGTCTTTAAAACCACTCGAGCACTTGTGTCAAATAGAGGATCTTTCATTTGTATTTTTTGCAGTAGGTCATCAAAAACAACAGCGCCTTCCTGTTATATAAATTATATTTGACTTAAGTTTTTTGCTGGAGGTACTTAAAAATTGAAGAACGCTCCTGTTATATTCAGGATCTTGAATTCGTGCCCCCTAAAACCACTATAGTGCCTCTGTCGAAAAAAAGATTCTTTGACTGGCATTTTTGTAGCAGGTCATTAAAAACAGCAGAGTGCTTTACTCAAGTAAAGGACAAAGGACCATGTCAATTAGAGGATCTTTGACTGGATTTTTTTTCCAGGGGGTACTAAAAAACAGAATAGCACTAGTGTGATCTTTGACTCGTGGTTTTGAAGTAGATTATTAAACCCCCCAGAGCCCTTTGTCAAATAGAGGATCTATGACAAATATATATGCAGAAGATCTATAAAAACAGCAGAGCCCTCTTGTCATGTAGAAGATTGTTGACTGGTGTTCTGCTGTAGATTATTAAAAACAGCAAAACAGCAGAGCCCTCCAGTCAAATAGAACATCTTTGACTTGTGTTTTTGTTGTTATTCCTTATAGACAACAGAGAGTTCTTGTCATTTAGAAAATCTTTGACTAGCGTTTGTGTATTAAAACAGCAGATGCCTCCTGTCATATTTTTGACTTAGGTTTTTGCGGTCAGTCCTTAAAAACTGCAGGTTAGTCCTGTTGTATGAAATATCATTCATGAACATTTTAGGTTGTGAGTTCAAACCCCGGCCGAGTCATAGCAAAGACTATAAAAATGGGACCCATGACTTCCCTGCTTGGGACTCAGCATCCAGGGTTGGAATTGGGGGTTAAATCACCAAAAATTATTCCCAGGCGTGGCCACCACTGCTGCTCACTGTTCCCCTCACCTCCCAGGGGGTGATCAAGGGTGATGGGTCAAATGCAGAGAATAATTTGGCCACACCTAGTATGTGTGTGTGTGTGACAATCATTGGTACTTTAATTTGAACTGTAGCTCCTTAAAAACAGTGAAGCACTCCTTTCATATAAAAGATCTTTGACTAACATTTTTGCTGTAGATCAGGTGTGTCAAACGTAAGGCCCGGGGGCCAGGTCAGGCCCGCGAACAGGTTTTATCCGGCCAGCAGGATGAGTTTGTTAAGTATAAAAATGAGCCGAAATTTTGGAATGAAAGAAACTGCTGTTCTAAATGTGTCCACTAGATGTCGCAATAATAACTTTGTAGATTATGCTACATATGTTAAAAAAAAGAAAAAAAAAACATACACCACATGATGTTAGTCCACCAGTCGAGGAAAATGATTAAACTACATAATAACATACTGTAATTTGATGTTGATATTTTTTATTTTGATGGATTAAAAATTATCACCAATTAGTTGACCGATGAACATTATCACATAATTTATTCAGAAAGCATAAATAACGACAAATAGAGTAGAATACTATTAACTGCAACTAGGGATGTCCGATAACATCGGACTGCCGATATTATCGGACGATAAATGCTTTAAATTGTAATATAGGAAATTATCGGTATCGTTTCAAAAAGTAAAATTTAGGACTTTTTAAAACACCGCTGTGTACACGAACGTAGGAAGAAGTACAGAGCGTCTATGAACCTTAAAGGCACTGCCTCTGCGTCTCGGCCCAGTCACATAATATCTACGGCTTTTCACACACCCAAATGAATGCAAGGCATACTTGGCCAACAGCCATACAGGTCACACTGAGGGTGGCCGTATAAACAACTTTAACACTGTTATAAATATGCTCCACACTGTGAACCCACACCAAACAAGAATGAAAAACACATTTCGGGAGAACATCCACACCGTAACACAACATAAACACAACAGAACAAATACCCGGAACCCCTTGCAGCACTAACTCTTCCGGGACGCTACAATAGACTCCCCTCTACCCCCTCACCTCAACCCCGCCCACCTCAACCTCCTCATGCTCTTTCAGGGAGAGCATGTCCCAAATTCCCAGCTGCTGTTTTGAGGCATGTTGAAAAATAAAATGCACTTTGTGACTTCAATAATAAATATGGCAGTGCCATGTTGGCATTTTTTTGCGTAACTTGAGTTGATTTATTTTGGAAAACCTTCTTACATTGTTTAATGCATCCAGCGGGGCATCACAACCAAATTAGGCATAATAATGTGTTCATTCCACGACTGTATATATCGGTTGATATCGGAATCTGTAATTAAGAGTTGGACGATAAAGCAAAAAAGCCATAATCGGACAAGTGGGTGTAAATAAACCTAACAAAATTATAATTTGTACATTTTCAGAATGTGTTTGTTCTACTTTCAAACAAAGAAAACTATCTGAAGTTGTCTTTATTTTTAAGTTATCGTGCCAGGATTTTATGAGTAGATTTTTCTCCATGTGCCGCCCATCTAAAAAGAGTTTGATACCACTGCTATAGAGCATTAAAAACAACAGCTTTTTGCTCTTGTTGGTTCTCAAATGGGGGTACGCCTACCCCTGGGGGTACTTGAAAGTATGCCAAGGGGTACGTGAGATTTTTTTTTAAATATTCTAAAAATAGTATAAAATAGTCTAAAAATAGCAACAAATTAAAAATCCTTTATAGACATATTTATGAAATATGAATGAAAGTTCATAAACTGTGAAAATGTTAAGGCTGGGCGAAAATGAGGACTCAGGTGCAGACTTGATTTAATTAAATTTCTATGCTATCTCTAGAACAGAGTGATCAAAACAAAGTGGCTACAAAATCTGAGATATATTTGAGGAACAAAAGGAAGGTAGCAAAGGGCATAAGGCCAAAAACAGAAAAATCACCCCATAAGGAGGAAAAAGGCAATAACAACATTTCTATACGAATCTAATAGCGAAAAGCAACAATGTACAATTATCTACAAAAGGAAAATCAATCATGCAAAGGAGTCGAGAAGGCAGTAAACTAAAGACGCTCCAGAAGGAGGGAAAAGGAAAACACGGCACTATGAACTAGATACAAATTACTAGCATGAAAAATTTTAGCAACAGAAAATCACTCTCTCAGAGGAAACAAAGAAATCAATAAATAAAGTGAGACAATACTTATCAAAGTTGGTACGAGGCTGTGCACAAGGCTGGAGGCACAAAGCGAGACAATATACTCTGGCACAAGACAAGAGGAGGACCAGACATTTATACGATGAGGGAGGGGGACACAGGTGGGCACAATCAGGCAATCAGGAGAGAGAGCAGTGACACGGGAGGAAAGGCAAGTGGCCTGAAACGAGAGGGAGAGTTAACCTTTCAAAATAAAACAGGAAATGACAAGACATGAAACCAGACAAGACTTCACCCAAGTGTGACAGAAAAGAAATGCAACAATGCAATATTCATTTTTGTGGACATGTTCCATAAATATTGATGTTAAAGATTTCTTTTTTTGTGAAGAAATGTTTAGAAGTAAGTTGATGAATCCAGATGGATCTCTATTACAATCCCCAAAGAGGGCACTTTAAGTTGATGATTACTTCTATGTGGAGAAATATTTATTTAGAATTGAATCACTTGTTTATTTTTCAACAAGTTTTTAGTTATTTTTTTAATATCTTTTTTTGCAAAGAGTTCAAGAAAGACCACTACAAATGAGCAATATTTTGCACTGTTATACAATTTAATAAATCAGAAACTGATGACATAGTGCTGTATTTTACTTCTTTATCTCTTTTTTTCAACCAAAAATGCTTTAGGGGGTACTTGAATTAAAAAAAATGTTCACAGGGAACCTTTTTTGGCTGAGAGAGCCAAGAAGCCAAATATTTTCAAATGTATTTCCGTAAGAGCCATTAATAATAAAACCTTTTTTACACTGAACACAACTAATCACGTGCATTTTTAAGTAAAACCAACATTTCTAGGGTATAATAAGTCTGTTATTCTCTGTAATAACATTGTTATTCTGAAGCTAACTGTGGAGGGCGTGTGGCCTGCGGGCCTGCAGCGAAGCGGGGTGTGCCAGGACCGGCCTCGAAATCAGCGACAGCTGCGTAGTCGGCCTACTTGGGCCTTGTTATCTAATCACCTGTCGCTATGTTATAAGCAGCAGCCATGAGGAGAGACGGGGTTGGGGCTGGAGCCAGAGTGCGAGCGAGAACGAAAGAGAAAAAGACAATTGCTGGAAAGCTTATTGAAAAATAAAACAATATTGTAACCCTGAAACAGGCACTCATGTCGGTGCTTGGTGGTCTGAAGAACCCCCAGGAGGACTAGCCCCACACTAATCAATAATAAATAAATAACTTTTCACCATTAACGCAATTTCTTGAACAGGTGCGGTGGAAAACGGATGAATGGATTAAAATGCATGAGAATTTTTTATATTTTGATCGTTACTTTTAACACTGTGATTACAAGTGGAATTATTCATTACTTATCGTGTTAAGCAATGTCAGTTCAGATTTATCTGAGAGCCAGATGCAGTCATCAAAAGAGCCACATCTGGCTCTAGAGCCATAGGTTCCCTACCCCTGTTCTAGAGGATCTTTAGAAGTCTTTTAGGCCTGATGTACAATCAACCCATGAATTGCCATGAATTGATTAACGTGGACCCCGACTTAAACAAGTTGAAAAACTTATTGGGGTGTTACCATTGGGGCGGTATAGCTCGGTTGGTAGAGTGGCCGTGCCAGCAACTTGAGGGTTGCAGGTTCGATTCCCGCTTCCGCCATCCTAGTCACTGCCGTTGTGTCCTTGGGCAAGACACTTTACCCACCTGCTCCCAGTGCCACCCACACTGCTTTAAATGTAAGTTAGATATTGGGTTTCACTATGTAAAGCGCTTTGAGTCACTAGAGAAAAGCGCTATATAAATATAATTCACTTCACTTCACTTCACCATTTAGTGGTCAATTGTAGGGAATATGTACTGTACTGTGCAATCTACTAATAAAAGTATCAATCAATCAATCAATCAATCAATCAATCAATCAATTAAACCCCTCATAAAGACAGATGTTGCCTGTGTTTGCTTCCAGATATTACATCTGTGACTTTTGACCCCGAGACGGCCCACCCTCTACTATCTGTGTCGCCGTCACTCAGCTCGGTTTGTTTCGATGAGGCAAAAGAGCCAAAGGCTTGCCAGCCCAACCCCAAACGCTTCCAGTACTACTACTCCTTGCAGGGCCGGGAGGGCTTCATCACGGGGCGTCACTACTGGGAGGCGGAGGTGGGCTACAAAACGGCATGGAAGCTGGGCGTGGCCCGAGAGGACGTTCCACGAGGGGAGATGACGACCACGGGAACCTCCAGCGGCCTTTGGACTTTGGCCATGAAGGATGGAGCCGTCCTGGCTTGCGTTGACCCTCAACCTGTCAGAATCAAGGCCTCGGTCCGCCTGGCTCGCGTCGGAGTGTTTTTAGACTGCGAAAAGGAGGAGGTGTCTTTCTATAACGCGGAGACCATGGCACATGTCTTCACCTTCCTGACAGGAACGATTCTGGCCCCACTCTTCCCCTTCTTCAACCCCTGTGACGCCGACAATGGAAGGAACACAGCGCCAATTAGCATCTTCAGCCCCTCGCTATGACAAGAGACTGAATTTTTATACACTCATTTTTTCCTGTGTCGCCGTTCCGTTCTAACGGTACCGGCAACATTTCTGGATGAAAACGACCCGGTATAATTATTTCACTGTTGTGTTGAAAGCAGACTTGCCAACCTTGAGACTTCCAATTTCGAGAGGTGGTGGGGTCGGGGGTGGGGCGGGGTCGTGGTTGGCGGCGGGCGTGATTGGGGGCGTGGTTAAGAGGGGAGGAGTTTATTTACAGCTACAATTCACCAATTTCTCATATATATATATATATATATATATATATATATATATATATATATATATATATATATATATATATATAAAAGAAATACTTGACTTTCAGCGAATTCTATCTATATATATACAGTATATACAGTATATGTAAATAAATACTTGAATTTCAGTGTTCATTTATTTACACATATACACACACATAACACTCATCTACTCATTGTTGAGTTAAGGGTTGAACTGTCCATGTTTCTTCGATTCTCTGTCACTATTTTTCTAACCATATGCATGTACAGTAGATGGCAGTATTGTCCTGTTTAAGAGTGTCACAATATTGCTGTTTACGGCAGACGAACTGCTTTACAGTAGACGAAAACGTGACTGCTGTTGTTGTGTGTTGTTATCGCGCTGGGAGGACGTTAATGAAACTGCCTAACAAATAAACCCACATAAGTAGGGACGGCGTGGCGCAGTGGGAGAGTGGCCGTGCGCAACCCGAGGGTCCCTGGTTCAAATCCCACCTAGTACCAACCTCGTCACGTCCGTTGTGTCCTGAGCAAGACACTTCACCCTTGCTCCTGATGGGTGCTGGTTGGCGCCTTGCATGGCAGCTCCCTCCATCAGTGTGTGAATGTGTGTGTGAATGGGTAAATGTGGAAGTAATGTCAAAGCGCTTTGAGTACCTTGAAGGTAGAAAAGCGCTATACAAGTACAACCCATTTATCATTTATTTATAAGTAACCAAGAATTCACCCTCGATCATTCTATCAATCAATCAATGATTATTTATATAGCCCTAAATCACTAGGGTCTCAAAGGCCTGCATAAACCATAACACAAACCACAACGACATCCTTGTGTAGAGCCCACGTAAGGGCGAGGAAAACTCACACTCAGTGGGATGTCGGTGACAATGATGACTATGAGAAACCTTGGAGAGGACCGCATAGGGCAACTACAGTTATAACGTCATTGGGCAGACACCCTGTTTATATTGTGGGAAAGCGGACGTGAAAACAGGCTGTCCTCACTCAGGTCCGCATGGAGCTGGAGGTGGCGTGGCCTCCAGCTACGACTGAATTTAAGGAGATTTTTGGGAGAAAATTTGTCCCGGGAGGTTTTCGGGAGAGACGCTGAATTTCGGGAGTCTCCCGGAAAATCCGGGAGGGTTGGCAAGTATGGATATATCACTAAGCTTTATAGACCTTGGTTGTGAAAAGCTCCTTCCGCGTCTGTGGAAACGCTTCCCGCCCACACTGCCTGGTGCCTCGTCTGAGCTGCTGTGACGTAGATGACCATAATAACTAATTAGATGACCATAGTAACTAATTAGATGAACATAACTAATTAGATGACCATAGTAACTAATTAGATGACCATAATAACTAATTAGATGACCATAGTAACTAATTACATGACAATAGTAACTAATTAGATGACCATAGTAACTAATTACATGACCATAGTAACTAATAAGATGACCATAGTAACTAATTAGATGACCATAGTAAGTAATTAGATGACCATAATAACTAATTAGATGACCATAGTAACAAATTAGATAACCATAGTAACTAATTAGATGACCATAGTAACTAATTAGATGACCATAGTAACTAATTAGATGACCATAGTAACTAATTAGATGACCATAGTAACTAATTAGATGACCATAGTAACTAATTACATGACCATAGTAACTAATTAGATGACCATAGTAACGAATTAGATGACCATAATAACTAATTAGATGACCATAGTAACTAATTACATGACCATAGTAACTAATTAGATGACCATAGTAACGAATTAGATGACCATAGTAACTAATTAGATGACCATAGTAACTAATTAGATGACCATAGTAACTAATTAGATGACCATAGTAACTAATTAGATGCCCATAGTAACTAATTACATGACCATAGTAACTAATTGCATGACCATAGTAACTAATTAGATGACCATAGTAACTAATTAGATGCCCATAGTAACTAATTAGATGCCCATAGTAAGTAATTAGATCACCATAGTAAATAATTAAATGACCATAGTAACTAATTAGATGACCATAGTAACTAATTGCATGACCATAGTAACTAATTAGATGACCATAGTAACTAATTAGATGACCATAGTAACTAATTACATGACCATAGTAACTAATTAGATGACCATAGTAACGAATTAGATGACCAGAGTAACTAATTAGATGACAATAGTAACTAATTACATGACCATAGTAACTAATTAGATGACCATAGTAACGAATTAGATGACCATAGTAACTAATTAGATGACAATAGTAACTAATTAGATGACCATAGTAACTAATTAGATGACCATAGTAACTAATTGCATGACCATAGTAACTAATTAGATGACCATAGTAAGTAATTGCATGACCATAGTAACTAATTAGATGACCATAGTAACTAATTAGATGACAATAGTAACTAATTACATGACCATAGTAACTAATTAGATGACCATAGTAACGAATTAGATGACCATAGTAACTAATTAGATGACAATAGTAACTAATTAGATGACCATAGTAACTAATTAGATGACCATAGTAACTAATTGCATGACCATAGTAACTAATTAGATGACCATAGTAACTAATTGCATGACCATAGTAACTAATTAGATGACCATAGTAAGTAATTAGATGACCATAGTAACTAATTAGATGACCATAGTAACTAATTAGATGACCATAGTAACTAATTAGATGACCATAGTAACTAATTACATGACCATAGTAACTAATTAGATGACCATAGTAACTAATTAGATGACCATAGTAACTAGTATATCATCCATAAGCGCAGATTCCAACCATTGAAATGTTTTGTACAGTTGAAGACTTACGATCATTATAAAACATGAGTGCACATCATAATGGATGCGACACTTTCCATCTTAAAGATCTAAAAAAAAAAATATTTGGGAATGTTCGGCGGGCCAGATTGAAAAGCTTAACGGGCCGCATGTGGCCTCAGGGCCTTAATTTGCCCAGGTCTGGGTCAGATAATAACAAACACAACATGCTTTGTGTTTATCAAGAGGGAGGAGACATGAAAAGAACTCAAGAAAAAATGCCAGCTAGCAATTTAAAGTCAGAGAGTAAATTTCCACTGTGTTTGACTTACCTCTCTTTTTTGGAATGGAAAACGGAATCCCCCTCGTCTCAGACTTTGCATAATCAGTTTTTTTCATGTAACCTGCTTTCTGCAACCCCCCCTGCAGCAGTGACGTGCGGTGAGGTTCATGGCTGGTGAGGCACTGACTTCATCACAGTCAGATTTACAAACACATGAACCCTAAAGAGGATCTTATTCACCATTTGATTGGCAGCAGTTAACGGGTTATGTTTAAAAGCTCATACTAGTATTCATTACACATACAAACTGTAGCACACAAAAAAGCACATTTAATTAAAAAATTAAAAAAAAAAAAAGTTATAATGGTCTTACCTTTACTTATAAATGAAGTCCATGCGCTGCACCTTCTGAACAAAAGCATTGATAACTTGTTTATACAAGTCTTCCTTATCTTTCTTCAGTTTTAAAAGTCTCAATGGAGATCACTGTCTGAAGCAAACCTTTTAGCTCAGGCGTTGGTCTTCCTTTAATTATTACCTCCTGCTTCAATTGAAAGTCCAGTTTAGAAAACTGTTTTATTTTAGATATGTAATCATCCGTGTTAAAAGTCCAGGGGAGAGGACAAAATAAACAATCGCTCCCGCTGCTTTTGACTTGCTAACTGTAGCTTGTTGTCACTTCTTCTGCAGCCGAGTAATCGCAAGAATGATCCCTGGGATCACTAGCGCCCTCTACCACCATGAGGCGGGAGAACAGGTGCCTCACACAGTGCGTCTTCGCAGCCGTATTATGATTGCCCAGCACAAGAAATACGTTACACACATAAAGTTGTTGACAAAATACACTGTAAATTATATACCTCAGCTAACTAAACTATGGAAATGTATAATATAATTTATATAGCAATATGGTCTCACTGCACAGCAGCCAGCAGTTAGCAGAGTCATTGCGCAATCCATGGTGAGGCTCAACTGGTTGCTGCCTCACCGCAAGTCTCTTCTCAGTATTTGAACGGCAAATGTGAAAATTCTGCGATTTTGAATAAAAATAATCTAAAACTGGTGAAGTTAAATGGAAAATAACTTTATAGAATATCAATCAATCAATCAATCGTTTACTCATATAGCCCTAAATCACTAGTGTCTCAAAGGGCTGCACAAACCACTACGACATCCTCGGTAGGCCCACATAAGGGCAAGGAAAACTCACACCCAGTGGGACATCGGTGACAATGATGACTATGAGAACCTTGGAGAGGAGGAAAGCAATGGATGTCGAGCGGGTCTAACATGATACTGTGAAAGTTCAATCCACAATGGATCCAACACAGTATAATCACAGAATAATCACTGGATACCGTTGTGGTTTGTGTTGTGACACTAGTGATTTAGGGCTATATAAAATATTGATTGTTTGATTGATACATATAACAATTTATTCCATTTTTTTTCTTTCCATGATGGCAGGTGAGACAGCCTCCCCTGACTGCACGTCACTGTCCTGTAGTTTTTCTATCAACCTGCCGGAAGACAGTAAAACAAACACGGAAACTGGGGAAGGTTTGGGGAACAGATGTTTGAAGGGCTGGGAACGTCTGCCAGGTGAAGGTTATTGAATCTGAAGAACATGGCGCCCGTAAGACAAGCCGGCGTTGATTGACATCTTGGACTGAGAGTGATAATGAAGACTGCACAAAGGTCAGAGTCGCCCGTTTATTCTTGGTGCTCTCTTAAGCCATGAAATATGCAGGATATAAATATTCTTTTTAGTTTTTACAAGGTGGACATAGCAGCAGTCGAGACAGACACACACATATATACGGTGTATTTATTGGCTTTAGCAACAGTGGTTGTGTGGTGTTGGTGGAATAAAAAGATGGCAGCAACTGACCACGGAGCAGCATCTCCTTTGGGGGAAGTTCAAAGAGCTTTAGCATCCGAAGAAATGTAATGACAAGAATATTCTTTAAAAAGAAAACTGCTACTTTAATTTCTGCTACATCACGGGTGTCCAAACTTCTCCCGGAAAGGGCCGTATTAATAATTATAGAAGCGTGTCTGGGCCGTTTGATACATTTTACATTATTAAAGATAACAAATCACATACAAGATACTGTAGGCTGACCATATTCTGAAATCCCAAAAAGAGTTCAGACAAGTCATAAAAATGGGGTCCCACGGTGCATTTTTGGGGACCCACTTTTTTGTAATCGTTTCTGAACAGGTCACACTGAGGGTGGCCGTATAAACAACTTTAACGCTGTTACAAATATGCGCCACACTGTGAACCCAAACCAAACAAGAATGGCAAACACATTTCGGGAGAACATTCGCACCGTAACACAACATAAACACAACAGAACAAATACCCAGAACCCCTTGCAGCACTAACTCTTCCAGGACGCTACAATATACACCCCCCCGCCAGCACCAAACCCCCCCAACCGCACCCACCTCATCTCCCAAATTCAAAGGTCTCAAGGTTGGCAAGTAAGGACACATGCCAACGTTAGCATTCCAACATTTACATGCAAACTTTTTTTTTTGCCAATTCTGCAGCCAAACACCTAAGAAGCACATAAGGTGGTACTTGATACATGCTAATTGTTAGCATTCTAACAGTAAACATGTTACCTTTCAGGGCTAATTTTACATGCGTTTGCTTCATAGTCAATTGACTTGGTTCTTGACGCATTCCAACTGTTTTAGCAAGTCAACGTTAGCATTTAAATTTGGCGTACACATTTCAGCGGCTTGCACATTTAAGCATTCGCACGCAATTTCTCCCAAAATTGCATATTGTAGTTTTTTTCTCTTTGCATAGTAGAGCTTTAACTTGCACTTACAGATGTAGCGACAAACTGTATTTAGTGACAGTGGTTTTCTGAAGTGTTCCTGAGCCCACGTGGTGATATCCTTTAGAGATTGATGTTGGTGTTTGATACTGAGGGATGGAAGGTCACGGTCATTCAATGTTGGTTTCCGGCCATGCCGCTTACGTGGAGTGATTTCTCCAGATTCTCTGAACCTTTTGATGATATTATGGAGCGTAGATGTTGAAATCCCTCAATTTCTTGCAATGTCACTTTGAGAAATGTTGTTCTTAAACTGTTTGACTATTTGCTCACGCAGTTGTGGACAAAGGGGTGTACCTCGCCCCATCCTTTCTTGTGAAAGACTGGGAAGCTGTTTTTATATCCAATCATGGCACCCACCTGTTCCCAATTAGCCTGCACACCTGTGGGATGTTCCAAATAAGTGTTTGATGAGCATTCCTCAACTTTATCAGTATTTATTGCCACCTTTCCAAACTTCTTTGTCACGTGTTGCTGGCATCAAATTCTAAAGTTAATGATTATTTGTGAAAAAAACAAGTTTGAACATGAAATATGTTGTCTTTGTAGCATATTCAACTGAATATGGCTTGAAAAGGATTTGCAAATCATTGTATTCTGTTTATATTTACATCAAACACAATTTCCCAACTCATATGGAAACGGGGTTTGTACATCCATGTGCACCTGTGACATATCAGCACGTCACGGCTTTAATTAGCGTTCTTTGCCTCCGTGCTATGAAGAAATGTCATATTCTTCGCATGTTAGGAGTGTCCAACTCTCTAGTTTATGTGACTCAAAATGAGTAGCGATTGGTGCCATGTTCTAAGCAGGAATGCAAGTGTACCTAATGTTTTGGCTGGCGAATATAATGCAGTGGACCTGCAACAGACAGGAAGGAATCGCCAACAATCCGACACATTGTCAAATCTAAAAATAAAAGACAAAAGTCAAAGTTACAACAACATTTACTGTTGTCTTTTTTTTTTCAGTTCTGTGATCACATTCACGCCTCATGACTTGTGGAACACAACACTTCCCTTCACGCGCGCACAAATGGAAAGGTGAAACTACACTAAACACAAGCATGTAATACAAGCAAAACACACATCTTTTCTCACTCCTGTGATGATGAGGCACAGACTCTACACACTCATATACTGCATACAGAATGGTGGCAAAAGCTTGCATGTTTTCTGTGGCCATGCTGCATTCAGTGACATCAGATACATTTGAACACAACATGGGAATTTTGCGAGAGAGTTGGCAATAACAGCAGATAAGGTGCCCTGAACACAGCATTTATAGACTTCATACATTTCATAATATTTGCCTTTTAAAGTAGCTCAATGCATTAGTATTAGCTGAGAGAGTATAGCATGTATACACATATATTCATCCATCCATCCATTTATATATATATATATATATATATATATATATATATATATATACATATATATATATATACATATATATACAGTATATATATATATATATATATATTTATATACACAGTATATTCATCCATCCATTCATATATATGTATATACATATATATATATATTTATATATATATATGTATGTATAAATACATATATACATACATATATATACATAATCCATATATATATACACATTAATATACATACATACATACATATACATATGTATGTATGCACAAATATA
Organism: Nerophis ophidion; assembly: GCF_033978795.1. Taxonomy (NCBI): domain Eukaryota; kingdom Metazoa; phylum Chordata; class Actinopteri; order Syngnathiformes; family Syngnathidae; genus Nerophis; species Nerophis ophidion. The sequence goes on from NC_084621.1 coordinate 1,686,917, forward strand.
CACATATATATTAATATATACATATATATATTAATATATATACATACATATATACATATACATATTTATGTATACACATATATACATACATACTTATACATATATATATACATATACATATATATATATATCACACATTTTGTATTATTTTGTTCCATTTATTCTGATCGGTGAGAATTTGTAATTATTCTTTATTATTTAGTATGATACAATAACCATTCCATACACTGAAAATTGAATATAAAGAGGATTACACGTGCATTATTTACAAGGCTGAGTGACTTAAAACCGCAATTAGTGATGACTTTAGTGGTATTCAAAACAGAATGCCAGACTTTTGTTTCATATCCACAGCACACCATCTGGCCATCTAACACAGAGGCACCTTTTGTCATACTTATTTTTGAAAATATTATTTTATATGTTGCATCATGTCCAACTCTCTTCTAAATCGATGGCTTCAGTATGTACTGTAAATGCTGAATTATTGTCTGACATCTGTTTGGAAAAATGTAACATTGTTCACTAAATACTTACTGTATATATCACTATTCATGTTCCTTTTTTGTTTTGTGTTTCTTAGCTGACATCAACACACCCAAACTGGACTTTTGTTAGTTTTCCATGAGGTAGAGGCACGTTAGTCACATGACTATGCACACATCTGTAGCAAGGTTGTGTAAACAGAATAACAACGTCCAGTTTGACAAGTGTGGATAAACTGAGCAATGACAAAATACTTTTTGGGATACGTTAATAAGCACATTAACAGGAGGGGCTCCCAACCAAGTGTGCATGGACCAGTAATGGGCTGCATGTATAAATGTTTATATTTAACATGATTTACATTTATATCAATAAAATAAACATTTTCAAAATAAAAAACACTGATCTAGCCCTAATGCCTCATTGATTGAGATTTTGGTCATCACTTTACAACAGGGGTGTACAAACTTTTTCCACAGAGGGCCGCACACGGAAAAACTTAAGCATGCTTGGGGCATTTTGATATTTTTCATTTTCAAACCATAACAAAATATATGGATTTTTTTTTTTTAATCCTTAGGGCTCCTGGGAAGCATAGAGGGTCTCAGTCACTAAAATGTTAAAAATAAGTCAAATTATTATTTTTTTTTTTTTATTTAATGCTTACAGTAAATCTCTATATCAACTTGAGGTTGATATGAAGTAAAACAAATAAGGTTTTATGCCTTTTCTGTCAAAGACAACTTAGTTTTTTATAGTAAAACTGAAATATGCAGTATTTAGATAGATAGATGGATGGATGGATGGATAGATGGATAGATAGATAGATAGATAGATAGATAGATAGATAGATAGATGGATAGACGGATAGAGGGAGGGAGGGAGGAATGATGGATGGAGGTAGGGAGGAATAGATAGATAGATAGATAGATAGATAGATAGATAGATAGATAGATAGATAGATAGATAGACAGATAGACAGATAGATAGATAGATAGATAGATTGATAGATAGATAGATAGTACTTTATTGATTCCTTCAGGAGAGTTCCTTTATTTAGCAATTAAAGCCCTCAAAGATCAATAATGCAGGACAACATTGATTTTAATTATTTGATATTTTTGAGTAATCACAGTGAAAAGTTAAATGAAATCCTACTAAATATATTTGAGATCCGAAAGGTTCCCCACTCATAAAGTGATGCATTTTTGTTAGTTTTTTTTTGTTTACTTTTAACACTTAAATTTCAAGATCAACTTCCAATATATCGGTCGATTTTAAGTTTGAACTATTATTTTGTTTGTTTTATGCTCTGTTGTCAAAACTTTGATGTTTTTGTATGGCAACCACACAACATATGCAATTAAAGTGATCAGTTTTAAGTAATTATTCATCATAACATAGATTTTTTTTTGTCCTTTTTTTTTTTGAGCAATGGAAAAAAAAGAGAATAAAGACAAAAGGAAAAAAAAACTGCCTGCACGGCAGCTTTGTGTCAACATTGCCACATTTTCTCATTAGATTTGACCTCATTCCACTGTTTTTAAATGTTTTTTTATATTTTTGCAATACTATCAATATTACAATTTTTGCCGAATGTGTGGCGATTGGCTGCGGGCCGCAAATGGCCCCCGGGCCGCACTTTGGACACCCCTGCTTTCCAAGGACAGGACCTAGAAACTACAACTATTTTAGTCAAAACAGTTGGGAACCCCCTGATTGAAAAAAGCAAGACATGAAAAAGGCAAAGGCGAGGATAACATTTCTAACTAGGAACCTACATTTTGTAACTCACCAGAAAGAAAAGAGCAGACCAATCAACAAACTTGCAGGTGTCGACAAAGCGGGGTTTAGATAAAAGGAAAAGTGCAAGCTGGTAAACAATGGACACAATTAGCATGGCTTTTGCGATGGCTGCAGTTCTATCGGAACAGGACATCATGGCTTCACCATCACTTTCAAACTCTGTCGCCTTTTCCGTTTTTTTCAGCTTTTTCTAGTTGAGGATAAGCTTTGCATTTCTTTTAAACAGCAGAACAACACACCAATGATTATGTTGCATTTAGGAAACTGGGGACTCGGTCATTTCCCTTCTTAAGAAGGCCAAATTGTTGAACTGAGAGGCCGTAAATCTGACATTACATGACAAGACTTTATCGTGGGAGTATTATTTGTACAGTAATTTGGGATTATTTTATTTATTTGGTCAATTATCCCAATTCACAACTTGTCTTCTGTGATGAATTATGGAAAACCAATAAATTATTATATTTGATCATTGGCAGAAAATACGATGAAAAAAGAGATGTTAGCAACTGTTAAAAATGTAGCGTAATAAAATGATTGATGTCATAACCAAATATATTAAACTTGTCATTAACTGTCATCAATCAATATCTGGTATTTCAATACAGTACCACAATTTAAAAATATACACAACCGGTACTGTGTGTGTGTATATATATATATATATATATATATATATATATATATATATATATATATATATATATATATGTGTGTGTGTGTGTGTAAACATAATATAAATATGCGTGTAAACATACTATGTATATATCTATATATATATATATATATATATATATAGATATATATAGATTATATATATATACACGTATATATACATACATAAAATATATATACACATATACACATTATATATATTTAAATATACATATATACACATGTATATACATACTATATATATGTGTAAAATGTATATGCGTGTGACCATTATATATATATATATAGTATATATATATATATATATATATATATAAACATAAAATATACATACACATATACATATATACACTTTATATATATTTACGTATACATATATACATATATATATATATACATACTACATATACATATGTATTATACATACTATACATAGTATAGTATTGTACTATAGCATAGTCCATCCATCCATCCGTTTTCTATCGCTTGTCCCTAGTGTGAATATATATATATATATATATATATATATATATATATATATATATATATATATATATATATATATATATATATATATATATATATATATATATATATATATATATATATATATATATATATGTATATATATATGATTGTAGCTGAGATAGGCACCAGCACCCCCGCGACCCCAAAGGGAATAAGCGGTAGAAAATGTAAAGCTGGATGGGGATATATATATATATATATATATATATATATATATATATATATATATATATATATATATATATATATATGCATACACCCATCCATTTTCTACCGCTTGTCCCGTTCAAGGTATAGGTTTTGAGGTTTATGTATTCATCCTATATTTTATTTATAATTAAACCAACAACTAGTTTTACTTGTTTGTTTTTTGTGTAAATCGGACTTTAAAAACTTCACTCAGAATATTTTCGATTTCCCAGTCGTCTCAAATGCAGCATTTGGTGATCGCATAATGACTGTAGTTTAAAGATATACAACGCTTTCTAATCTAATATCGTGGTGTGGTGACTTTGCAGTCAAACACAAAACTTTTTTTTGTTGTTGCTTATTTTGCATGCTTGAAAGTAAATATGCATTCATCGTTGTGGTGAAGCGAAATTATAGGTTTTTCAGTGACACACTTTTAGAAGACACCGTATTTGGAGTTTCTAGTTGTAAACTCTGCATATGACTTCTTTTGTAGTCTAGTACTTTTTTTAATCTTAAAGGCCTACTGAAAGCCACTACTAGCGACCACGCAGTCTGATAGTTTATATATCAATGATGAAATATTAACATTGCAACACATGACAATACGGCCGCTTTAGTTTACTAAATTGCAATTTTAAATTTCCCGCAGAGTTTCCTGTTGAAAACATCGCGGTATGATGACGAGTATGATGACACGTGCGTTTTGACGTCTCGGGTCTTAGCGGACATTATTTTCCAACCCGATCCAAGCTATACGTCGTCTGCTTTAATCACATAATTACACAGTATTTTGGACATCTGTGTTGCTGAATCTTGTGCAATTTGTTCAATTAATAATGGAGAAGTCAAAGTAGAAAGATGGAGTTGGGAAGCTTTAGCCTTTAGCCACACAAACACACGGTGATTCCTTGTTTAAAATTCCCGGAGGTGAAGCTTTACTATGGATCAGAGCGGTCGAGCAAACATGGATCCCGACTACATGTCAACCGGCAGTTTTCGGTCAGAAAATTGTGGTAATAAGTTGGCTCTTACCGGAGATCAGCGGAGCTTCTGTCCTGCTGCAGCTTTGTGACTTCCCTCAGAGACCCTGGCGTCAACCCACCCGTGGCCACACCCCTCTGACTATTTAACTCACTAAAAGACTAGCAACACAATAGGCAGATAAGGGATTTCCCAGAATTATCCTGGTAAATGTGTCTAAAAACATCTGCATTCGCCTTTTCTTTTTTTTTCAAACTTTTTATTTTATTTTATTTTTTTTCAAGACCTTCACTCTAAATTTCCTCATCCACGAATCTCTCATCCTCGCTCAAATTAAAGGGGAAATTGTCGCTTTCTCGGTCCGAATAGCTCTAGCTGCTGGTGGCCATGATTGTAAACAATGTTCAGATGTGAGGAGCTCCACAACCCGTGACGTCACGCGCACATCGTCTGCAAGGCTTTTTTATTAGCGACCAAAAGTTGCGAACTTTATCGTGGATGTTCTCTACTAAATCCTTTCAGCAAAAATATGGCAATATTACGAAATGATGAAGTATGACACATAGAATGGACCTGCTATTCCCCTTTAAATAAGAACATCTCATTTCAGTAGGCCTTTAAAAAAGCTCAAACGCTGCAAAAAAAAAATATGCAGCTAAACAAAGCTGGGGTGCACACATAAAGATATTGAAATTATTTTCAAATATTTTGCTACTATCTGCTCCGAGAACTAACAAAATGTGTATTAATAAACAAGTTCCAGGTTTACAACTACACGGGGGTCGGAGCCTGGTTTGTGATTGTCAGGTGTAACGACGCCAGCCAATCAGGCGGAAGAATAACAAACTGAGGCTCGGGGTCGGCAAGAGCGCGTCGTTCAAAGTTAGGCAGAGTTTAGTCATAGAGGCTGAAAGTAAGCGGTAGAAATGTGGAAAACGCGTGTGTTTACATCATGTTTGATCACAATATAAATGTAAATTAGAATATGTCGGAATGTAAGTACGGCCTCAATGGAGTTAGCAGGTAGCCTCGCTTCTTCTTCTTTTTTATTTTCCGGCAGTGTGCGGCTCGTTACTGCTGTACGTAGGTCAGCCCAGGTACTGCGTCTTTAATATGTGTTCTCCGCTCGGGATGTGCTACAACGGTGAGGTAAAATAATGTCAATTTACACAATGCTCAGGGATTAGACAAAGTCTGACTTTTTTGATTTATATGCAGGGACAGTTCTAAGGTGGTGGTGGTGGTAGGATCTTCATTTTACCCCTCTTTGGTTTCTCCACTTTTTTAAGAAGTACCTCCGATGAGATCCGCTTGATCCGGCCCTGGCTCGGGTGTGCCTGTGTTGGCAAAGCAAAAATGCAGTTATTACATGAAGTGAAAGGATGATTATGTGTGATTATTTTATGAGCCTTAAAAGGGAACTGCGCCTTCATTTTTCCTTTTTCATTCACAGTCCTTATGTGAGACAAGAACACATATGTATTTATCTTTTTATCCATCAATCTATTTTCTACCGCTTGTCCCTTTGGGCTTGTGGGGGGTGCTTTTTAATGGATTGTAAATAAATGCTGGCATGAGGTGGCTAACAATCAGTGTTGTGCCGTCATGAACTCACTATGTTCTCTGCTGGCTGTACATATCCTACTAAGTCAGACCCACACTGTTTCAATGACCATTTCTCTGATCATGCAATTGTTGATGACAATATATATCCTATAAGTACATAAATAATGTAGTAACAGGCACATTTATGATAACGTGATAATTACTCGATGAGCTTCAAAAGAAATGGTTTTCACTTCCCAGGTGTGCTTGAAGCTCATCAAGAGAATGCCAAGAGTGTGCAAAGCAGTAATCACAGCAAAGGGTGGCTATTTTGAAGAAACTAGAATACAAAACATGTTTTCAGTTATTTCACCTTTTTTTGTTAAGTCCATAACTCCACATGTGTTCATTCATAGTTTTGATGCCTTAAGCATACGTGCCAACCTTGAGACCTCCGGTTTCAGGAGGTGGGGTGTGGGGGCGTGGTTGGGGCGGGGCGTTGTTGGGGGCGTGGTTAAGAGGGGAGGAGTATATTTACAGCAATCCATCCTTCCATTTTCTACCGCTTATTCCCTTTGGGGTCGCGGGGGCGCTGGTGCCCATCTCAGCTACAATCAGGCGGAATATTCAGTGTTGACAGCTAGATTTTTTGTGGACATGTTCCATAAATATTGATGTTAAAGATTTCTTTTTTGTGAAGAAATGTTTAGAATGAAGTTGATGGATCTCTATTACAATCCCCAAAGAGGGCACTTTAAGTTGATGATTACTTCTATGTGGAGAAATCTTTATTTATAATTGAATCACTTGTTTATTTTTCAACAAGTTTTTAGTTATTTTTATATCTTTTTTTCCAAATAGGAAGACCACCACAAATGAGCAATATTTTGCACTGTTATACAATTTAATAAATCAGAAACTGATGACATAGTGCTGTATTTTACTTCTTTATCATTTTTTTTTTCAACCAAAAATGCTTTGCTCTGATTAGGGGGTACTTGAATTAAAAAAATGTTCACAGGGGGTACATCTCTGAAAAAAGGTTGCGAACCACTGCTCTAAAAGCCGTAGATGTTATTGTCACATATGCATGCACAGTAGATGGCAGTATTTCCCTGTTTAAGAATGTCACAACATTGCTGTTTACGGCAGACGAACTGCTTTACGGTAGACGAAAACGTGACTGCTGTTGTTGTGTGTTGTTACCGCGCTGGGAGGACGTTAATGAGACTGCCTGACAATAAACCCACATAAGAAACCAAGAACTCGCCCTCGATCATTCTACAGTTATAACGTCATTGGGCAGACACTCTGTTTATATTGTGGGAAAGCGGACGTGAAAACAGGCAGTCGACACGTCACTCGGGTCCGCATGGAGCTGGAGGGGGCGTGGCCTCCAGCTCCGCCTGAATTTCGGGAGATTTTCGGGAGAAAATTTGTCCTGGGAGGTTTTCGGGAGAGGCGCTGAATTTCCCAGAAAATCCTGGAGGGTTAGCAGGTATGGCCTTCAGTGACAAGCTACATTGTAAATAGTCATGAAAATAAAGAAAAGGCTTTGAATGAGGAGAAGGTGTGTCCTGTACTGCATGTGATCTTGTCTTTAAATAAGGATTGTGAATGATTCAACAAAAAAATGCAGTTCCCTTCAAAGCCACTACTTACAATTGGTGATGGGTTCTGGCGAGGTCGGCATGGAGTTCTCGACTGAATCAGGTGAAAAAGGAATGTTATTGGATTCTGCTGCCGCGGGGCTGGTGGCTTTCAGAGCAGCCGGCTTGGCTTCTAAGCTGGGGGAGGCCGCAGGTTTCAGATCACCTGGACTGACAGCATTCTTGGGTTCCGGACTGGAGGCTGGACTAGGCTTTGCGTCTGCTGATTTGGGAACATCCAAGTTGACTGACTGATGATCAGGGCTTTTCTTGCTCTCGGGGACTGCTTTGGTTTCAGCTACTGAAATTGGTTTTACTTCCATAGTTGCTGGCGCTTTGGTCTCCGGGGCAACAGAGATGCTCACCGCCTCTGAGTCGGGGATTTGGTCGGTGTCAGTGTCCAGTGGGAGGGCGGTGTTAAAGCCAACGCCAGAATCACTGGTGTCAAGGTTACCGATGCCAACCTCTTTAGAGGACACCTCCAGGCCCTGCGTCCACACAATCAACAGGTCAGAATCAAACATGGCGGACAAAGTACCAAAAAAAGGGACTTACTTTAATGTCTACCTCAGTGCTCTGAGATTTCTCGGTGTTGTCTGCCTGGGAATGCTTGGAGTCCTCACTGAGCTTCGTGATGTTCTTTACCACCTTTAAAATGAAATCAAAATACATTTGAAGACTTTTTAATACTACACTTCAATACTTTTAATTATTGTAATATAAAAACATTATTCATGTTTTTCCTTATAGAGAAGTCCTACCTTTACATCACATTCTTATAATATTGCCGTTGTTTTCTGATAAAAATACATCATTTGAAACATTGTCACTTTATTGCTGTGATATTATTAGACTTTTACAGCAAGAAAAATATAAACCTGATGTTGTACTATTGCAATATGTTCCTCTTAAAATACGACTATTTCTGTAATATTATGATTTGTTTTGGCACTTTTAAAACTTTATTCTCAAAACATTACAACTCTTTCCCGATGACATTCCAACATTATTCCATTACAACAGTGAATGTATTATTTGTCTGATTGTCGAAACCATATTTTCTATAACTGTTCTTGGACCAATCCTGTTTATCCTTCCAAGTTAAGTTATTGACAAGAATAACCTTTCCTTTCATTTCTATGCGGGCGATCTGCAACTTTAGTTACCGTTTTTCCCCGAATACCCCTAACATAATACTGTGACGCTTAGCTGGCATTGTAGTTATGCGGGTGCGTTCTCTCTATAATGCAGGCGGACTGGAAACCGCGTGAAGGTAAGAAATGATTTTTTTATACCAAAAAAACAAACTAAGAACAAAAAGACTTGCGCAGCGCACTAAAGACAAAACCAACAGAACTAGCATGGGAGCTAGAAAGAACTGAAAGCGCTAGCATGTGAGCTTGGGACACAAACGAAGGAATAGCGTGGAAGCTAACGAATACAAAAAGACTTTTACCACAATAGGAATCAGCGACGTCACCTGTTGCATCGATCAGCAAACTAAACTGCGAGAGTGAGTAACGGAAAAGGCAGGTTTATATAAGGACAGAAATTAGGAGGCAGGTGCGCATGAAAAACAAGATGCAGGTGACACTAATACGTGACTATGGCAACGGAAACTAACAGGAAGTGCCACCAGGAACTAAGGTAGACAAATACTAAACAGGATGTGAAAAGATGGAACAAAAACAGAATATGACATCATCCAAGTAGTGGATCATGACAAATACATTCCACTTGAACTCTATAAGAGACATTTAAGCACGGTTTTCACATCTTATATTCAAATCAGTCTGAAACAGAATGCATTGGGTTTGAATCTAACATTATCCCTAATGCCGTTTTCTTGCACCCGTCTGCAAACCAGTGATAAAAAAAACAAACAGTCATAGTAGTATGATTTGTTTTTCCTTAGTACATTCCGACATTACAGTATTCCCTTACTACTGTAAATGTATCACTTTACTTTGATCGTCTGATGTAATCTTTTTCTATTAAAATAGGAATTTAATTTTTTAATACAAATGATTTTTTTCTAATAAAAATGCAACTGTCCTTTCCACTCTAAAACCTTATTCTGATAACATCAATACGTTTTTTCATATGACAGTCTAACATTATCCCCGTCTCCTGTACATTTATAGTGTTACAATTAATTAATGTCCAATAATGGCTTGTTTGCCAATATCCGATATTGTCCGACTCTTAATTACCGATACCGATATCAGCCGATACCGATATATACAGTCGTGGAATGAACACATTATTATGCCTAATTTTGTTGTGATGCCCCACTGGATGCATTAAACAATGTAACAAGGTTTTCCAAAATAAATCAACTCAAGTTATGGGAAAAAAATGCCAACATGGCACTGCCATATTTATTATTGAAGTCACAAAGTGCATTATTTTTTTTTACATGCCTCAAAATAGCAGCTTGAAATTTGGGACATGCTCTCCCTGAGAGAGCATGAGGAGGTTGAGGTGCGCAGGGTTTGGGGGGCGGGGTTGATGTGAGGGGGTAGGGGGCAGCGGGGGGTGTATATTGTAGCGCCCCGGAAGAGTTAATGCTGCAAGGGGTTCTGGGTATTTGTTCTGTTGTGTTACGATGCGGATGTTCTCCCGAAATGTGTTTGTCATTCTTGTTTGGTGTGGGTTCACAGTGTGGCGCATATTTGTAACAGTGTTAAAGTTGTTTATACGGCCACCCTCAGTGTGACCTGTATGGCTGTTGACCAAGTATGCTTTGCATTCACTTGTGTGTGTAAAAAGCCGTAGATATTATGTGACTGGGCCGGAACGCAAAGGCAGTGCCTTTAAGGTTTATTGGGGTTCTGCACTTCACCCTATGTCCGTGTTCACAGCAGCGTTTTAAAAAGTCATACATTTTACTCCTTGAAGCCGATACAGATAATTTTGAAACAGATACCGATAATTTCCGATAATAAATTTTAAAGCATTTTTTGGCCGATAATATCGGCAGTCCGATGTTATCGGCCATCTCTAATTACAATCCTTTTCTCTTAAAAATACAACTTTTTTGTTGTTGTATTCAGATAGTTTTTTCGCTTGTAAAAATGCGCCTTTGTTCTTTCAGTTTTCAAACTTTATTCTCTTAACATACATACTTTTTTTTTTTTTTTTACATTCTGGCAATTGTCATTCACGCTAGTACATTTTTCACTTTGCATTGCCAAAACATTACAATTTTATTCTCTTAAAAATACAACATTATTTTTGTAATATTATTATTTTCCCTCATAAAAATGCAACATAGTTTTTTTGTTGTTGTCACAATAATACTTAAAAACATTTTTTTTCAAATAAATAGAAAATCCAGCTTTATTATTTGGGTATTATGACATTAATATTGTAACTGTATGACTATTTTTCTCATAACTTCCCAACGTTATTTGTACAAAGTTAACATTTTTTTCTTCTTGTAATTGAATTCCGTAAGGAGAAACGCAACCTTATTGCCGTAACATCACAGAAATATGCTTGGTTTTGTCCTAGTTCCGCCTAGAATAAATCAATCAATCAATCAATCAATGTTTATTTATATAGTCCTAAATTAGAAATGTCTCAAAGGGCTGTACAAACCATTAGGACTACGACATCCTATATATAATACAAATATAACATACATAAACATGACCAGCTATGTTAACTGTCTGCCCAACCTGTCTGAAGGCTTCTCCCTCCTCTTCCTTGCCAGCATTCTGGGCAATCTTCTCCAAGGCGGCGGACCTCTTGGACCTCTTGTTGACTTTGATGAGGCAGGACAGCAGGCAGACCAGCAGGAGGAGGACCAGCAGGCCCAGCAGGGCGATGATGGCCACATAGAGAGACTCCAGCTTGTGCGCTGCACACAAAGTCAATGATGTAACTGAACTTTCTTTGACTTCTCCGCTTCTTTCCAAAATCAGTCCATTCTTACGTTTTAGTTGCAAGTGGATTTTGGACACAGGGAATTCCAAAAGGTCAGTGACTTCGAATAGACCTTTATCGGAGGTCTTAACCTTCTCCAAGATGACCTGTGAACCCTCCAAGGACAGGCGGTCCTCAAAGCCGAGCTCTGTTTGAGCCTAGAATCAAACCACATGTACTATTTTAATTACAGTGCTTGTGCTCATTGATACCTTAGATGCACTCTGTTTAGAGCAGAGGTGCCAAAGTCGTGTTCACTGAGGGCCACATCGCAATTATCTTTGGCCCCAGAGGGTCGCTTCTAACAGTGAATAGTATTATTACTAGGGCTGTAACGGTACGTGTATTTGTGTTGAACCGTTTCGCTACGGGGGTTTCGGTTCGGTACGAGGGTGTATTGAACGAGTTTGTAACCTAAAGTCTTAACAAGCTGCACTGCTTTCTGCCTCTGTCTAAGCAGTGAGCACCCAGCATTGTCCCGCCCACACAACCATCTGATTGGTTACATACAAAGCCAATCAGCAGTGCGTATTCAGAACGCATGTTGTCAATGCTTCAGCGTCGAGCAGATATGTGTTTAGCAGCAGACATCGTACAGTTTACCCAAATTATAAAAAACAATTCCCAGTCACAACTATTACTAACATCACTAAGAGCCCGTTGACCTTCTAGAAACTTAAACTGCAGCTCAGCTCGCTCACAGTTCTGACTTGAGGTGAAGGATAATTAGCTTTTCGCGTAACGTTAGCTCATTTTGCTGTGTGTGTGTGTGCGTGTGCATGTGCTTGTGTGTGTGTGTTAGGGGCAGCAAAGCCCTGTCTGTCTGTCATTTCACCTGAACTAAAATGAAGTCCATGGTGTCCAGGGATGAATAGTCTCTATTGAATTGTACTATTTTTTTTAGCTATAGCTACATTAATCATTAGTAATGTAGCAGCCTAATTTTGAATGGCAGGGTCCCTGCTATCACATTTTGATAAAAGCAACAAACTTGAGGCAGTTTAATGTGGATTAACGTGGGCAGAATTATTATAGTGTTCCAAATGTTAAAAGGATAGAGCCATTGTTTACAAATTTGGTAAATAAATAACCAAAAAATGTATATTTTTTTGTTTTCTTACAGTACCGAAAATGAACCGAACCGTGACCTCCAAACCGAGATACGTACCGAACCGAAATGTTTGTGTTCCGTTACACCCTCAATTATTACACAATTTTTTCAATGCATTTTATCAGTAGATTTTTTAATAACTTAAATGTAAAAAAAAATATGTTAAATTGCAATAATTTCACCTCAATATTTAGTATATATTACTGTAAATGGAAAAACAGTAGTCCTGTTTTTATGGTAAAAAAAAAAGGCAGCTTAGTTGACGGACTTTTACTGTAAAAGTTACTTTTTTTGTTTTACTGTAAATAAAAAAAACTGCAATTTTACAGTAAAATTTTGGCCTCTGAGCTGCCAGTTTGTTTGTTTGTTTTTTACCGCAAATCAACAACTGTAGTTTTTTTGGTGTATTACTGTAAATACCAAAGCGGCACCAAAATTTATAACAGTAAAAAAAGGTGCTGTTTTTTTTTCATTTATGGAAAAATGCTGTAAAAACTATAGTAAAATTAACAATTTTACCATGAAATCTATTGCTGTTTTTACATTGCACAATTTGATGGATAACTTGCTTTGAAATCATTCTTGTTAGTATTCATCTCTATTCAAAAATGGTTTGAATGTTTGATAATATATTTTTGCATAGTTAGACAATATTTTAGTTAACATAATTTGCGATTACATGGAGTACATATTTTTTTTAAATCCCAAAATAGAAAGAAAGAATACATTTAGTCGGAAAAGTTACAGTACTTTGATACATATTATTTCCAGGCTTTGGAGGGCCAAATAAAATGAAGTGGCGGACCACATTTGGCCCCCGGGCCTTGAGTTGGACACCTGTGGTATTCTATTGAGAAAGAATATTTTTTTAAAAAACTTTCTTTTCTCTCCCAAGTATACAAAAACATATGTCTTTATTCCTGTTGAATCGAAAATATTGAAATTCCACAACATTGGGAATTTGCAACTTCGTTAAATCAGCAAAAAGTATTCCCGGGCGCGGCCACCGCTGCTGCCCACTGCTCCCCTCATTTTAAATACACACTAAGACTATTAGAAATTATTCTCTCAAACCAATTCAATTGTATTCTCGATTTTATCTAGACGTTTTGTTCTTCTTGCAAAATAATAATAATTAAAAAAATCTTTGATGTTCATGTAACACATTTTTTACATAGAAGATCATGAAAAAATGAATAAAATCATATTTACATGAGTAAAATTCCCTTTATCCATGAGTAGGCGGGATGTGGGGTCTTTAACAGGTTTGTAGTACAATTTCACCAGGGAGCTGTTGAGCATCAGGTTGATCTTCAGTTTTTCCCCTTGAAGCAGGTTCTCAAAGATCCGGTGCCCTGGGACCAAAGATGGCGTACGTGAATCCCAGCACGCCGTTAGAGACCATCATGGCTTCCTGTAGCCGTTCCATTACCGAGGGAGGAGTGTTTCGCCGACAACACCACTGTGATGTCTCATCACTTTTTGCTTTGCACTCACCGATGACGTGGAGACAGACTTTCATCTTAATGACGCCGCGAGCGTCCCTGATGGTGTAACTGCCCTGGTCGGCGCCCGTAACCGCCTTCAGGATCACATGTTGGGGACTGACCAGGATGCGACCCACGTAGGCGTCAATCGCCTTGCCTGTGGTCATCCACAGCACAAGGGCGGGTCTGCAAAAAGAAGGTGGATCTGTTCCTGTCTTTTACAGGATCTGGACTAGCATTCATGCAGTCGATCGTTCAAAACAGCAGCACCTCCCTCATATGCTGTAGTGTAGAGGATCTTTGACTGGTGGGTTTTTTTCTTGTCAAAAAAGGGAGGTTTTTGTCATCAATCAATCAATCAATCAATGTTTACTTATATAGCCCTAAATCACTAGTGTCTCAAAGGGCTTGAAAAGGGGAGTTTTTTTGGGTTGGTGAACTAATTTTATCTTGTGTTTTTTTTATGTTGATTTAATAAAAAAATTAAAATAAAAAAAAATTAAAAATAAAAATGAATAAAAAATGAATTAAAAATTCTTCCGGTTGGGGACCACTGGTGTAGAGGATCTTTGACTTGTGTTTTTGCTGCAGAACGATTAAAAACAGCCGCAATTCTGTCATTTAGAGGATCTTTGACTAGCATTTGTGCAGTGAGTAGATCATTAAAACAACAGCACTCCTGTCATATTGAGGATCTTTTTTTAATGTTATTATTAATATTAATATTTTATATTGAGGATCTTTGACTGGCATTTGTGTGCAGGGTCGTTCAAAACAGCAGCACCTCTGTCATACACTGAAGTGTAGAGGATCTTTAACTTGTGTTTTTGCTGTAGAACGATTAAAAACAGCCGCAATCCTGTCATTTAGAGGATCTTTGACTAGCATTTATGCAGTAGTCCATATAAAACAGCAGCACTCCTGTCATGTTGAGGATCTTTAACTAGCTTTTGTGTCGAGTGTCGTTCAAAACAGCAGCACCTCTGTCATATAATGTAGTGTAGAGGATCTTTGACTTGTGTTTTTGCGGTAGAACGATTAAAACAGCCGCAATCCTGTCATTTAGAGGATCTTTGACTGGTATTTATGCAGTAGTCCATTTGAAACAGCAGCACTCCTGTCATATTGAGGATCTTTGACTGGCATTTGTGTTGAGGGTCGTTCAAAACAGCAGCACCTCAGTCATATACTGTAGTGTAGAGGATCTTTGACTTGTGTTTTTGCTGTAGAACGATTAAAAACAGCCGCAATCCTGTCATTTAGAGGATCTTTGACTAGCATTTATGCAGTAGTCCATATGAAACAGCAGCACTCCTGTCATATTGAGGATCTTTGACTAGCATTTGTGTGGAGGGTCGTTCAAAACAGCAGCACCTCTGTCATATACTGTAGTGTAGAGGATCTTTGACTTGTGTTTTTGCTGTAGAACGATTAAAAACAGCCGCAATCCTGTCATTTAAAGGATCTTTGACTAGCATTTATGCAGTAGTCCATTTGTAACAGCAGCACTCCTGTCATATTGAGGATCTTTAACTAGCATTTGTGTCAAGTGCGGTTCAAAACAGCAGCACCACTGTCATATACTGTAGTGTAGAGGATCTTTTGTAGAACGATTAAAAACAGCCGCAATCCTGTCGTTTAGAAGATCTTTGACCAGCATTTATGCAGTAGTCCATTTGAAACAGCAGCACTCCTGTCATATTGAGGATCTTTGACTGGCATTTGTGTTGAGGGTCGTTCAAAACAGCAGCACCTCTGTCATATACTGTAGTGTAGAGGATCTTTGACTTGTGTTTTTGCTGTAGAACGATGAAAAACAGCCGCAATCCTGTCATTTAGAAGATCTTTGACTAGCATTTATGCAGTAGTCCATTTGAAACAGCCGCAATCCTGTCATGTTGAGGATCTTTGACTAGCATTTGCGTGGCGGGTCCTTAAAAACAGCAGCACTCCTGTCATATACTGTAGTGCAGAGCAGGGGTCTCAAACTCAAAGAAACTTGGTGAGGCTGGGCCGCAAGAAAAGATTTCTTAAAAAAAATCTAAGATGCACTTTTTAATGAATTCATCTCAGAATAATTGTATCTAAGTTATCACAAAACTTTGTGTTACATTGAGTTCCCGGCGAGAAGACAAAAGCTGACTTTGAACTTACCAGGAAGAAGGCTTGTAAAACTCCACTTTGTAGGATGGGAAGCAACATGAAGGTGTTTTGTTTCTTTCATGTATTGTAATCAATCAATCAATCAATCAATCAATCAATCAATCAATCAATCAATCAATCAAAGCGAAGAGGAAGCAGTACCTGACTTCCCTACAGGGACCTATTCTTTAAAACTGTTTTACGACCTTTTCTGTGAACTTTTTACGACCTTTTCTTTGAACTGTTCTGTAACCAAAGGCGAAGGCTGTTTACAAACCCCTCCCTTAGAAACAGCTGTTGTCATGTAATCAGGGAAAGTCCAAATAAAAGAGGAGGCGTACAATCTTTCGTCAGGGGCGTGGGACTACACTGTACAAAGGTACAATGTCTACGCGTCTCTCCTCAATTGGGCCAAATTTAATTCTGTCTCTGTTTAATTCCTTGCTTCTTGTCTTGTTTAACAGATGCCATCAGTGTTTGAACCTTATACACTCCTTAGATTAGGGGTCACCAACACGGTGCCCGCGGGCACCAGGTAGCCCGTAAGGACCAGATGAGTCGCCCGCTTGCCTGTTCTAAAAATAGCTCCAAATAGCAGCACTTACCAGTGAGCTGCCTCTATTTTTTTATTTTTTTATTTACTATCAAACTGGTCTCGCTTTGCTCGACATTTTTAATTCTAAGAGAGACAAAACTCAAATAGAATTTGAAAATCCAAGAAAATATTTTAAAGACTTGGTCTTCACTTGTTTAAATAAATTCATTTATTTTTTTACTTTGCTTCTTATAACTTTCAGAAAGACAATTTTAGAGAAAAAAATACAACCTTAAAATTATTTTAGAATTTTTAAACACATATACCTTTTTACCTTTTAAATTCCTTCCTCTTCTTTCCTGACAATTTAAATCAATGTTCAAGGTTTTTTTTGTTTTTTTTGTAAAGAATAATAAATACATTTTGATTTAATTTTTCATTTTAGCTTCTGTTTTTTCGACGAAGAATATTTGTGAAATATTTCTTTAAACTTATGATTAAAATTCAAAAAAATTATTCTGGCAAATCTAGAAAATCTGTAGAATCAAATTTAAATCTTATTTCAAAGTCTTTTGAATTTCTTTTAAAAAATTTATTCTGGAAAATCTAGAAGAAATAATGATTTGTCTTTGTTAGAAATATAGCTTGGTCCAATTTGTTATATATTCTAACAAAGTGCAGATTGGATTTTAACCTATTTAAAACATGTCATCAAAATTCTAAAAATTAACCTTAATTAGGAAAAATTACTAATGATGTTCCATAAATTATTTTTTTATTTTTTTCAAAGAGATTCGAATTAGCTAGTTTTTCTCTTCTTTTTTTCGAGTGAATTTTGAATTTTAAAGAGTCGAATTTGAAGATAAACTACGCTTCAAAATTTTATTTTCATTTTTTTCCCTGTTTTCTCCTCTTTTAAACCGTTCAATTAAGTGTTTTTTTCATCATTTATCCTCTACAAAAAAACCTTCCGTAAAAGGAAAAAAAATTTACGACGGAATGACGGACAGAAATACCCATTTTTTTATATATATATATATATAGATTTATTTATTAAAGGTAAATTGAGCAAATTGGCTATTTCTGGCTATTTATTTAAGTGTGTATCAAACTGGTAGCCCTTGGCATTAATCAGTACCCAAGAAGTAGCTCTTGGTTTCAAAAAGGTTGGTGACCCCTGTCTAAGATCATGTTGGGGGCCAAGAAGAATGTTCTGTGGGCGGCAAGGCCAGACTCGGGGACAACTCTGAAGTTCTTGTACTGGTGGTCATGAGATGAAAGGCTTCATTAAGGACAGAGAATCATCATTTAGCGATGCATACCTGGATGTCTGGTTGGCCTCCACAGCGCTGAGTCTGTACTCCAGGCTGATAGGCGCCGTCACTCCCAGCAGGGGAATACGGAAGTTTTCCCCGTATTTAACGGTCTGCTCGTTAGCACAATCTAGGAAGTAAAAGCAGAGTGGTTGGCGCTTAAAGGGGAACATAAACACAATTTCAGAAGGGTTAAAACAAAAAAAAATCAGTTCCCAGTGGCTTATTTTATTTTTCCAAGTTTTTTTCAAAATTTTACCCATCATGGGATATCCCGAAAAAAGGCTTCAAAGTGCCTTATTTTCGCTATCTTTAAATCCACCCGTCCATTTTCCTGTGACGTCACTGCGTGAAGCAAATACAAACAAACATGGCGGATAGAACAGCAAGATATAGCGACATTAGCTCGGATTCAGACTTGGATTTCAGCGGCTTAAGTGATTCGACAGATTACACATGTATTGAAACGGATGGTTGGAGTGTGGAGGCAGATAGCGAAAACGAAATTGAAGTAGAAACTGAAGCTATTGAGCAAATAGGTATTGAAGCTATTCAGTTAGGCCTCCACTCAAGCTTGATCCCGGCCGAGGACCCCAAAGGGTCCAAAAAATATTCAAATGTGTCATTTTTCAGTATTATTGAGTTTTATTATTATTCAAGTTTTAATTCACCAGATCAACATTAGGTCCATCTGTCAATATAAAACCAGGGGCGGTATAGTTCAGTTGGTAGAGTGGCCGTGCCAGCAACTTGAGGGTTGCAGGTTCGATCCCCGCTTCCGCCATCCTAGTCACTGCCGTTGTGTCCTTGGGCAAGACACTTTACCCACCTGCTCCCAGGGCCACCCACACTGCTTTAAATGTAACTTAGATATTGGGTTTCACTATGTAAAGCACTTTGAGTCTTTAGAGAAAAAGCGCTATATAAATATAATTCACTTCACTATAAAGATTTAAGTTGTATGCTCTTTTTGTCAAAGAAAACCCTGTTTTTTTGATGGAAAAAAACACAAAATATGCCATATTATCACCCAATATTTTTTTAAGTGGCATATTTGAGACTATATAATAATTGGAGCCTTAAAAAAGTCAATAACTAATAACACCATTGATTTGAATTCATTATTTTTGGAGCAATGACACTTAAATACAAACAAACATGGCGGATAGAACAGAAAGATATAGCGACATTAGCTCAGATTCAGACTCGGATTTCAGCGGCTTAAGCGATTCAACAGATTACGCATGTATTGAAACGAATGGTTGGAGTGTGGAGGCAGATAGCGAAATCGAAATTGAAGAAGAAACTGAAGCTATTGAGCGAATAGCTATTGAAGCTATTCGCTCAATAGCTATAACTATAGCTATTGAAGCTATTCGGCGATCGCCTTCTAACCAACGATTGCATCTTTTGACCACTGGAGCAACTTAAATCTGTCGATTGGTAAGTGTTTGTTTGGCATTAAATGTGGGGGGAGGGAAAAGGCTGGATGCAAATATAGCTACAAATGTACACATACAGCTAGCTTAAATATAGCATGTTAGCATCGATTAGCTGGCAGTCATGCCGTGACCAAATATGTCTGATTAGCATATAAGTTAATAACATCAACAAAACTCACCTTTGTGATTTCGTTGACTTTACCTTTGGAAATGCATCTGCTTTGAGTGTCGCGGGATATCCACACATCTCTGTCTTAGCATCGCTATCGTCGGTAAAATGTGTGGAACAAACGAGGGGCTTTCGCATCTTTTGACACTGGTGCAACTTGACTCCGTCGATTGGTATGTGTTTGTTTGGCATTAGATGTGGGTGGGGGGAAAGGCTGGATGCAAATTTAGCGTGTGTAATGTGTTGGAGAAAATGTCGGATTGCTTCCCGTTGTGACGTCACGGGTGAAAAGTCATCGCGTTTCAATAGCCAAATTCACCCTTTTAGAGTTCGGAAATCGGATAAATAAACATATGGTCTTTCTTCGGCAACATCAAGGTATATATTGACTCTTAGATAAGTCTGCTGGTAATGTTCCTCTTTAAGGGAAAGGAAGAAGGAAGAATAATTACAGCCGACAGCGCAGAGTTTGACTCTTCAAAAAGGGAGGAGTGACAGAGGAAGACATCAACGGTCGAGTCTGAGGGCTGGAAAATGGCGACAGATGTAGAAGCGTAAAAAAAATGGAACAGATTGTCAAGAAGTGAGGGAACACTGATCCAGAAATGTCGGGGCTAGAATTAGAGGGAAGTAAAGACAGCAGGGAAGAAGGAAGAGTGTTGCTTAAAGAGCTGCATAATTACTGGCTGACAGCCTGGTGGAGAAAAGACACACAATCACAACAAACACACACACCTCGTCATCATCTGGCAACACAGCACACACTCCATATGGCAGCACTTCCACATATCATCTGGCAACGCAGCACACACTCCATATAGCAGCACTTCCACATATCATCTGGCAACACAGCACACACTCCATATGGCAGCACTTCCACATATCATCTGGCAACACAGCACACACTCCATATAGCAGCACTTCCACATATCATCTGGCAACACAGCACACACTCCATATAGCAGCACTTCCACATATCATCTGGCAACACAGCACACACTCCATATAGCAGCACTTCCACATATCATCTGGCAACACAGCACACACTCCATATAGCAGCACTTCCACATATCATCTGGCAACACAGCACACACTCCATATGGCAGCACTTCCACATATCATCTGGCAACACAGCACACACTCCATATGGCAGCACTTCCACATATCATCTGGCAACACAGCACACACTCCATATGGCAGCACTTCCACATATCATCTGGCAACACAGCACACACTCCATATGGCAGCACTTCCACATATCATCTGGCAACACAGCACACACTCCATATGGCAGCACTTCCACATATCATCTGGCAACACAGCACACACTCCATATGGCAGCACTTCCACATATCATCTGGCAACACAGCACACACTCCATATGGCAGCACTTCCACATATCATCTGGCAACACAGCACACACTCCATATGGCAGCACTTCCACATATCATCTGGCAACACAGCACACACTCCATATGGCAACACTTCCACATATCATCTGGCAACACAGCACACACTCCATATGGCAGCACTTCCACATATCATCTGGCAACACAGCACACACTCCATATGGCAACACTTCCACATATCATCTGGCAACACAGCACACACTCCATATGGCAGCACTTCCACATATCATCTGGCAACACAGCACACACTCCATATGGCAGCACTTCCACATATCATCTGGCAACACAGCACACACTCCATATGGCAGCACTTCCACATATCATCTGGCAACACAGCACACACTCCATATGGCAGCACTTCCACATATCATCTGGCAACACAGCACACACTCCATATGGCAGCACTTCCACATATCATCTGGCAACACAGCACACACTCCATATGGCAACACTTCCACATATCATCTGGCAACACAGCACACACTCCATATGGCAGCACTTCCACATATCATCTGGCAACACAGCACACACTCCATATGGCAACACTTCCACATATCATCTGGCAACACAGCACACACTCCATATGGCAGCACTTCCACATATCATCTGGCAACACAGCACACACTCCATATGGCAGCACTTCCACATATCATCTGGCAACACAGCACACACTCCATATGGCAGCACTTCCACATATCATCTGGCAACACAGCACACACTCCATATGGCAACACTTCCACATATCATCTGGCAACACAGCACACACTCCATATGGCAGCACTTCCACATATCATCTGGCAACACAGCACACACTCCATATGGCAGCACTTCCACACATCATCTGGCAACACAGCACACACTCCATATGGCAGCACTTCCACATATCATCTGGCAACACAGCACACACTCCATATGGCAGCACTTCCACATATCATCTGGCAACACAGCACACACTCCATATGGCAGCACTTCCACATATCATCTGGCAACACAGCACACACTCCATATGGCAGCACTTCCACATATCATCTGGCAACACAGCACACACTCCATATGGCAGCACTTCCACATATCATCTGGCAACACAGCACACACTCCATCTGGCAACACTTCCACATATCATCTGGCAACACAGCACACACTCCATATGGCAGCACTTCCACATATCATCTGGCAACACAGCACACACTCCATCTGGCAACACTTCCACACATTACTGCACTGCGCTCGCCTTTATCCACGCTTGCTTTCAGCCCACTGTGCCTCCATGCTTCAATTCTTTTGCTCCCTTCACTCTTTTTCCTCTCTTCTTTGATGCTACTTTCACTGATCTAGCATCCATCCATCCATCCATCCATCCATCGTCCTCCGCTTATCTGAGGTCAGGTCGCGGGGGCAGCAGCCCAAGCAGGGAAGCCCAGACTTCCCTCTCCCCAGCCACTTCGTCTAGCTCTTCCCGGGGGATCCCGAGGCGTTCCCAGGCCAGCCGGGAGACATAGTCTTCCCAACGTGTCCTGGGTCTTCCCCGTGGCCTCCTACCGGTTGGACGTGCCCTAAACACCTCCCTAGGGAGGCGTTCGGGTGGCATCCTGACCAGATGCCCGAACCACCTCATCTGGCTCCTCTCGCTGTGGAGGAGCAGCGGCTTTACTTTGAGTTCCTCCCGGATGGCAGAGCTTCTCACCCTATCTCTAAGGGAGAGACCCAAACTCATTTGGGCCGCTTGTACCCGTGATCTTATCCTTTCGGTCATGACCCAAAGCTCATGACCATAGGTGAGGATGGGAACGTAGATCGACCGGTAAATTGAGAGCTTTGCCTTCCGGCTCAGCTCCTTCTTCACCACAACGGATCGGTACAACGTCCGCATTACTGAAGACGCCGCACCGATCCGCCTGTCGATCTCACCATCCACTCTTCCCCCACTCGTGAACAAGACTCCTAGGTACTTGAACTCCTCCACTTGGGGCAGGGTCTCCTCCCCAACCCGGAGATGGCACTCCACCTTTTTCCGGGCGAGAACCATGGACTCGGACTTGGAGGTGCTGATTCTCATTCATTCTAAATTTCCTCATCCACAAATCTTTCATCCTCGCTCAAATTAATGGGGAAATTGTCGCTTTCTTGGTCTGAATCGCTCTAGCTGCTGCTGGCTATGATTATAAACAATGTGAGGATGTGAGGAGCCCTACAACCTGTGACGTCACGCACACATCGTCTGCTACTTCCTCTTTATTAGCCACCAAAAGTTGTGAACTTTATGGTCGATGTTCTCTACTAAATCCTTTCAGCAAAAATATGGCAATATGGCCAAATGATGAAGTATGACACATAGAATGGAGCTGCTATCCCCGTTTAAATAAGAACATCTCATTTCAGTAGGCCTTTAAACTGTCTTAACTGCGGTATCAAGACTACATTTTGGACAACACACTGCTGATACACTAATGTGGGATCTCAGAGACTTAGAAAGTGTAAAAAAAAAGGTAAAATATGATAATAAATAAACACATTGAAAGACTTGAAAGAACCGAGTCAAAGGTCACCCGTACCTCGGACTACAAGTGTGATGCGTGTGACGTTCTCCGGGTCCTGGGGGTTCTTCACGGTGTACAGTCCCTCGTCTCCTTCGCCGACGGAGTCGATGACCAGGTGGCTGAGGTGGGCGTTTATTTTGGCCCGGTTGTTGACCGCCTCGCCGTCCCGCATCAAGGTCACCAGGGGCGAGCGCGGAGCCGACCTGTTGCGAAAGGTCACCTCCAAATTGTGGCTGTGCAGAGGAATGGGGAAATCCTCGCCGTGGAGCAAGGTCTCGGTAACCTCGGTGACTGGTTCAAAGCAAAGAAGGAAGTTTAGAGTAGTCTATGTACAGCTTGTATAGATGTTAGCCACTGAAGATGTGAGCCATAAATAGTTGGCAACACAAGACACTGCAGAGTAAGAAAGGTGCGAGAAGTCATGTTTACCTTTGCCAGAGACTGACAGAACTGTGGGTGGAAATAATGGATAGAAAAAGACAAAATTGTTATAAGTACAGTAGAGTCTGCAAGATTGTACAAAAACATATTTTCTAAAAGAGCTCATAGTAAAAGTACAGTTTATAGTGTTGAAAAACATAAAAAGGGGTGGCTGGAAAATAAAGTTGTTTAACCCTAAAAACTGGGCTTCACGGTGGCAGAGGGGTTAGTGCGTCTGCCTCACAATACGAAGGTCCTGCAGTCCTGGGTTCAATTCCAGGCTGAGGATCTTTCTGTGTGGAGTTTGCATGTTCTCCCCGTGACTGCGTGGGTTCTTTCCGGGTACTCCGGCTTCCTCCCACCTCCAAAGACATGCACCTGGGGATAGGCCCCTCCCACCTCCAAAGACATGCACCTGGGGATAGGCCCCTCCCACCTCCAAAGACATGCACCTGGGGATAGGCCCCTCCCACCTCCAAAGACATGCACCTGGGGATAGGCCCCTCCCACCTCCAAAGACATGCACCTGGGGATAGGCCCCTCCCACTTCCAAAGACATGCACCTGGGGATAGGCCCCTCCCACCTCCAAAGACATGCACCTGGGGATAGGCCCCTCCCACCTCCAAAGACATGCACCTGGGGATAGGCCCCTCCCACCTCCAAAGACATGCACCTGGGGATAGGCCCCTCCCACTTCCAAAGACATGCACCTGGGGATAGGCCCCTCCCACCTCCAAAGACATGCACCTGGGGATAGGCCCCTCCCACCTCCAAAGACATGCACCTGGGGATAGGCCCCTCCCACCTCCAAAGACATGCACCTGGGGATAGGCCCCTCCCACCTCCAAAGACATGCACCTGGGGATAGGTTGATTGGCAACACTAAATGGTCCCTAGTGTGTGAATGTTGTCTGTCTATCTGTGTTGGCCCTGCGATGAGGTGGCGACTTGTCCAGGGTGTACCCCGCCTTCCGCCCGATTGTAGCTGAGATAGGCGCTAGCGCCCCCCGCGACCCTGAAAGGGAATAAGCGGTAGAAAATGGATGGAAAAAAAATGGATGGAACCCTAAAAACTGGTGTGCTTGCTGGAAAATGTCACAAAATACACTCGGGCTGAACTTTAGATAAAACTGTTCCAAAGTCTCGAACAACTAAGTGACGTGTGTTCAAGTTCAGTTCCAGTTTCAGTTTATTTGGAACATACATATGACACGATGGAATGCAGGGGTGTCCAAACTTTTTCCACTGAGGGCCACAGACTGAAAAATCAAAGCAAGCGGCGGCCATTTTGACATCTTTTTATTTAAAAAACTAATACAATATATGTTTAACCAATATACATGTCGGCCTCCACTCAAGCTTGATCCCGGGGACCACAGAGGGTTTTGGTCCAAAAAATATTAAAAATGTGTCATTATTCAGTATTAGTGAAGTGAATTATATTTATATAGCGCTTTTCTCTAGTGACTCAAAGCGCTTTACATAGTGAAACCCAATATCTAAGTTACATTTAAAGCAGTGTGGGTGGCACTGGGAGCAGGTGGGTAAAGTGCCTTGCCCAAGGACACAACGGCAGTGACTAGGATGGCGGAAGCGGGAATCGAACCTGCAGCCCTCAAGTTGCTGGCACGGCCGCTCTACCAACCGAGCTATGCCGCCCCGATTATTTTGTTTTATTATTATTCGAGTTTTAAATCTCCAGATCAACATTAGGTCCATCTGTCAATATAAAAGCAGGGGCGGCATAGCTCGGTTGGTAGAGCGGCCGTGCCAGCAACTTGAGGGCAGCAGGTTCGATTCCCGCTTCCGCCATCCTAGTCAATGCCGTTGTGTCCTTGGGCAAGACACTTTACCCACCTGCCCCCAGTGCCACCCACACCGGTTTAAATGTAACTTAGATATTGGGTTTCACTATGTAAAGCGCTTTGAGTCACTAGAGAAAAAGCGCTATATAAATATAATTCACTTCACTATAATGATTTAAGTTGTATGCTCTTTTTGTCAAAGAAAACCCTGTTTTTTGGATGGAAAAAAAACACAAAATATGCAATATTATATCACCCAATATTTTTTTTAAGTGGCATATTTGAGATTATATAATAATTGGAGCTTTAAAAAAGTCAATAACTGTGAGCCGCAGCGGGATGGATGGATATATGTATATATATATATGTATAGATGTATATATGTGTGTGTGTATGTATATATATATACAATATTTGGGTATATTTTCTAATAATGTCTGTACTGTAAACCTTGAGTTGTTAAAGTTCATGTGCACCTCTCTCCTCAGGTGTGTATGTGTGTGTGTATGAGTGGATGTGACTGTTTGTCATTTTAACTGTAAAATCTAATAAAATATAATTGCACAAAAAAGTCAATAACTAATAACACCATTGATTTTAATTCATTATTTTTTTGAGCAATGACAATCACACTACAATGATTGGGGATCCAAAAGGGTCCTACTCATTAAAGTGTTAAAAAAAAAAAATACAGTTTTTTACTGTTTACTTTTAACACAATAATCTCGAGATCAACTTCAGATCTATCCGTCAATTAATGGTAAATAAATGAATAAATGGGTTGTACTTGTATAGCGCTTTTCTACCTTCAAGGTACTCAAAGCACTTTGACACTACTTCCACATTCACACACTGATGGAGGGAGCTGCCATGCGAGGCGCTAACCAGCACCCATCAGGAGCAAGGGTGAAGTGTCTTGCTCAAGGACACAACGGACGTGACGAGGTTGGTACTAAGTGGGGATTGAACCAGGGTCCCTCAGGTTGCGCACGGCCACTCTCCCACTGCGTCACTGCACCACGCCGTCCTCCGTAAGTATTATTGTTGTTTATGTTTTTCATTTGTTCATTTTAGGCCTTTCTTTAAAAAAACGAATCATTTTTTTATATGGCAAACACAAAATTTGCAACACTTTCCCCAAAAAATATCTCAAAGTGGAAAATTTAAGGTGACGTAATTGGAACCTTGAATATGTCAATAATTCATGACATTAATTTTGATTCATTAATTTATTTTTAAAGAAAGAAACAGCCTGAATGGCAGCTTTGTGTTATTGGAGTAAACATTGCAACCTTTTCTTGTTACATTTTATCCCTTTGCTCCTTTATATCACTTTTTACATTGAAACATTTTTTCCATCGTATTTTTAAAATGTGCTGTGGGGCCGTTAAAAATGTACCTGCGGGCCACAAATGGCCCCCGGGCCGCACTTTGGACACCCCTGATGTATCGCATCACATATTTCCAGTTGTTTCATTACAGCACGTCCGAAAAGGAGTAGGAAGAAGCTGAGTTTATGTAATCTTATCCCTTTTCATATCTTAGCAATGTTATCCCATTTCCTTGTTCTCTGTAACAGAAAACTGAATACATAAATAATAAATAAACAATATAAAAGAGTGAGAAAACAAATGTTACATACATAAAAAATGTTTATCTCAAAAGATAAAAAATGGGTTCAAGAAGTAAAACATGAAAAAATCCATTCATCCATTTTCTACCGCTTGTCCCTTTTGGGGTCGCTTAGCTGCAAATGTTCAAGAATATTCGAAATTTCAAAATTGTGATTAATCTGATTTTTCAAATTGACAGTCAATGCCCTGAGAAAAAAAAATCAGGATGATTTAAAACATTCTTAGACATAAAATATAGAACATTTGACAGCACTACTAATTAGTAGTGCTTAATGATGAATTAAAAAAAAATCTGATTAATCACACTTGTGATTTTTAATTAATCATGAATAATCACAGTAATTCCTTGCCACATTTTAATTAACTTTAATTGTATATCAAATATTAGGGGGTACAAACAAATCGATTCACTTCCGAATTGTGACATATTCATTCCGATTTTAAATCATTCATATTTTTATGTGTTTATTTGTTTATTTTTATGTGTTTAATCATAAAAACTGTTGGGCTCGCTGGAAAATTTCACAAAATACACCCGGGGTGAACTTTAGATAAAACTGTTCCAAAGTCTTGAGCAACTAAATGACATGCGTTCAGGTCAAACATGAAAAAATGTTCACAAATAATCTAAATTGTGTGAAAAAGTTTGATTAGTCTGAATTTTTTAATTGCCATTGAACGCCCCGAGAATACAATGAGCTGAATGAACTAGATCATCCATAGACATGGAAAATAAAACATTTGACAACAATACTTAGTGCTGTCAAATAATGAATAATAAAATTAATCACACAAGTGATTTTTAATTAATCATGATTAATCACAGTAATTGCTTGCTACATTTTAATTCACTTTAAGTGTATATCAAATATTAGGGGGTTACAAAAAATGGATTCATGTCCGAATTGCGACTTAGTCATTACGATTTTAAATCATTCATATTTTTAAAAAGTATATATATATATATTTTTAGGTTTAATTAATTGTCTTTTTGTTTTTACAAAGTTGTACTTTTTTTTCTAATTTTTTTTACAACAATAAGTTTGACATATTTTTTTTTGAGAAGAATACATTTTTTAAAATATTTTTCTAGGCCATCTCAATGCAACCAGAAGGAGTTTTTCTAATCTGCAACCCGTTTTGAAAGAGTTGAAATAATACATTTGGAGAATGAGTACCACAGCAAGGACAGTAAGTACATTATTTCAACAGAATAGGATTTGAATGGAGTAGTTTATAAATATCATATGCTGACATAACAAACATAAAAAGTGGTGGCAAGAAAAATAGAGTTTTTATTTTTTTTTTTTTTTACTGTGGAACTGATTTATTATTGTTAGAGAAAATAAGGAGTTACAGTAAATGATGTGTTTAATCGTAAAAACTGTTGTGCTAGCTGGAATATTTCAGAAAATACACTCAGGCTGAACTTTAGATAAGTCTTCCAAAGTCGTGAGAAACTAAATGACATGTGTTTGATTATAACATAAAAAAAATGTTCATGAATAATCTAAATTGCGTGAAAAAGTGTGATTAGTCTGATTTTTTTCATTGCCATTGAACGCCCCGAGGATACAATGACCTGGATGATTTAGATCATGCATAGACGTGGAAAATGAAACATTTGACAGCACTAATTATAATTAAAGCTGTCAAATAATTAATAAAAAAAATAAAATCAGATTAATCACACCTGTGATTTTTAATTCATCATGATTAATCACAGTAATTACTTGCATTTTAATTAACTTTAAGTGTATATGAAATATTAGAGGGGTACAAAAAAATGGATTCACGTCTGAATTGCGATTTATTCATCCCGATTCTAAATCAATTCATATTTTTAAAAAGTGTACTTAAAAAAAAAAAGTTTAATTAATTATCTTTTTGTTTTTGTTTTTACAAATAAGTTTGACATATATTTTTTTTAAGAATACATTTTTTTAAATATGTTTTTAGGCCATCTCAATGCAACCTTTTTTCTTTTTTTCTTTGTCATGAAAAAGGGAGTTTTTTTGGGTTGGTGCACTAGTTGTAAGTGTATTTTGTGTTTTTTATGTTGATTTAATAAAAA
Organism: Nerophis ophidion; assembly: GCF_033978795.1. Classification (NCBI taxonomy): domain Eukaryota; kingdom Metazoa; phylum Chordata; class Actinopteri; order Syngnathiformes; family Syngnathidae; genus Nerophis; species Nerophis ophidion. The sequence goes on from NC_084621.1 coordinate 1,716,788, forward strand.
TAAAAATAAAATTACAAAAAATAAAAAACATATTTTTTTTAATAAATACAAATTATAACTAATTCTTCTACGGCCCGGTACCAATCGATGGTGGTTGGGGACCACTGATTTAGATCATGCATAGACATGGAAAATGAAACATTTGACAGCACTAATTATAATTAGTGCTGTAAAATAATTAATAAAAAAAAAGATTAATCACACCTATGATTTTTAATTCATCATGATTAATCACAGTATTTGCTTGCTACATTTTAATTAACTTTAAGCGTATATTAAATATTAGGGGGTTACAAAAAAATGGATTCACGTCCAAATTGCGACTTATTCATCCCGATTCTAAATCAATTAATATTTTTGAAAAGTTAAAAAAAAAAAAAAAAATTAATGAATTGTCTTTTTGTTTTTAGAAAGTTGTACTTTTTCCCCCCACATTTCTTTACAAATATGTTTTTTTAATGAGAATATCTTTTTAAAAATATGCTTTATGCCATCTTAAAGCAACCAGAAGGATCTTTTCTAACTTGTAGGCCTGTTTTGAAAGAGTTTCAATAATTCATTGCGAGAAAGAGCACCACAGCAAGGATAGTATGGACATCATTTCAACAGATTTGAATAGAGTAGGTTATAAATAACATATGCTAATATGAATAGATGATGGAGTAGAATAAACAGAAAATTAGATTCATTGTGATCCTTTAGTGCAAAAAGAATGTAAAAACAATGAAACCAAACCAAATAAAAGCCCATAGTTAAGACGCTAATCAAAATTTGGCTTTTTTTTTTTTTTATTCACTTTTATGACAAATGAGAATGTTTAAATGTTACTCAAAACTATTCCCGCAGGTAATAAAAGGTTTTATGATTGCAAAAACAATTACGCACAAAAGCAGATTATTTCTTTTTTTTTTTTTCTATGGGAAAAAAATGTTATAATTATTTTCCTTCTCCTACCTGTGGCAAGCAGGAGAGTGATCGTGACCACACTGGTTGTCCTCATCCTGCGTCTCTTTAGTGCCTACAGACAAAAACCAGGACAAAATCAGAATCTTCTATCTTCATACTTGCCAACCCTCCCGGATGTTCCGGGAGACTCCCGAAATTCAGCACCTCTCCCGAAAAACCTCCCGGAAGAAATTTTCTCCCGAAAATCTCCTGAAATTCAGCGATACTGGAGGCCACGCCCCCTCCAGCTCCATGCGGACCTGAGTGGGGACAACCTGTTTTCACGTCCACTTTCCCACAATATTAACAGCTTGCCTGCCCAATCATGTTACAACATCTACGGATTTTAATAAAAAAGTGCACACACAAGGAGACGAAGCAGAAGAACGAGGAAGTTACAGCCATGGCGACGCCGTCTGTAATAGAGTGATTCTATGTTGTCTGTTGCCATCTCCTGGTGAATGTTGGCTGAAGTGTTATGGGGTTGCTTTTTGATTGGCCAACAGTTTACGTGGTGTTGCGCACCTGACGGCAAGTGACTCTCGCCAGTACACAAAAGGCAGAACAAAGGTTACTCAAATAATGAAAGGTAAGTGTTGTTGTTTTTTTAGTAACCAGCAAGCACAGTACAGTTAGTAGAACAACTGTGTTTTTATTACTGTGTATTTTATTTATATATGTAATAAAATAAATATATATAGCTAGAATTCACTGAAAGTGAAGTATTTCATACATATATATATATATATATGAAATATATATGAAATACTCGAATTGGTGAATTATACTCCTCCCCTCTTAAGCACGCCCCCGCGCTAACCACGCCCCCAGCCATGCCTCCGTCCCATCCCCAACCAAATCGGAGGTTTCAAGGTTGGCAAGTATGTCTATCTTGAATGCGGTGCATCGTACTGACAGCGCTTTGAAATATTTTGCCGCTCTTATGTTGCTAAATAAAGCAGTCAAAACTTTCAAACATCCCTCAGTGTGCAGCACTGCAGTTGTACACCAAAGATAAACGTCTCCTGGGACGATGATGATGATGATGATGATGATGATGATGATGATGATGCATCAATAACTGAGACGTTGAGACACCGAGCCGCATTGTAAGTGCATGATTACATTTTGCAGCACCCCAAATGAAGAGAAATGGAAAACAGAGCTCATTAAGCCTGAAGCTCAAATATCCTTTTCTGAGGCCCTGAGTCTGTGTCATTTTTCAAATACGGCCATTTAGGCTCAAGGGACATTGATTCGGAGTGAAGGGGAAAGGTCAACAACAGGAGCTGTAATGTCATTACTTTAGAGCGGGAGAGCTGTGATCTAGTGGAACACTAAACCCGGTCTTGTATAAAAGTAGTTCTTCAAAGTAAAGCACTGTATCAGACCAGAAAATGACTTTAGTAGAAGTTCAAGTATTAGAATAAAAGGTATCTGACATGTATTGTACTTAAATATCAAAAGTATTTAAACCAATACAGGGTCACTTAGGACCAGAGCCGCCCCTTCTTATGCACGGATCACACTCTGTGCCTTGGGCTTTATTTTGCGTGAATGACGGGGCTTGTTATGCAAAATTTAACAGCAAATGTGTTACTAGCCTCTTCTTGCTGTGTCACTGATACAAATAAAATGGCGGAGATGTCCGATAATGGCTCTTTTGCCGATATCCGATATTATCCAACTCTTAATTACCGATTCCGATATCAACCGATACCGATATGTACAGTCATGGAATGAACACATTATTATGCCCAATTTTGTTGTGATGCCCCGCTGGATGCATTAAACAATGTAACTGTCAAAGTTTGTTGTTGACGAACCCCAAGATACAGAGATGGAGGCAGGCATTTTGCAGGCAAACGTCCGTCCATCCATTTCCTACCGCTTATTCCCTTTCGGGGTCGCGGGGGGCGCTGGTGCCTATCTCAGCTACAATCGGGCGGAAGGCAGGAAACTGTGATTTAATTTAAATACTAAGACAAAAACAAAGGGTTCAAACAAAAAGCACGCACGTGGGCGGGTAACAAACTAAGGGAGCTAGCATGGGAGCTAGAAAACAAAAAGGAACTTAGCATGGAAGCTAGCAAGAATCGAGCATGAAACAAAAGTCGTACATGTAATATAAAAACAAACTTGGAAGTAGGGAACAAAAGGCAGTGAACTAAAAACCACAATCAAACACAGCTTACCACAACACTGCACAGACAAGACAAGATACGACACAACAGGAGCGATCACACGTCACAAGAGCAACAAGAAGTGTCATCGACAAATCAATAATCCTGGAGGAACAAAGCAGGTAAAATAGGAGCTGGCTGATTGACATCAGGTGTGGCAAGGTGCCAATCAGCCACAGCTGAGGGGAAACAAAGCACTCAGGGAGACAAACAGGAAGCTGAACCAAAATAAGAGTGCTGACAGGAACTAAGGACAGGAAATACTAAACACACAGAGGAGAAATGAAAACACAAACAAACTGTCAGTGGCAAGCCTGACAGTAACAAGTTTTTCCCAAAATAAATAAACTCGTTATGGAAAAAAATGCCAACATGGCACTGCCATATTTATTATTGAAGTCACAAAGTGCATTATTTGTTTAAACATGCCTCAAAACAGCAGCTTGGAATTTGGGACATGCTCTCCCTGAGAGAGCATGAGGAGGTTGAGGTGGGCTGGGTTGAGGGGGCGAGGGTAAGGGGTAGCGGGGGTGTATATTGTAGCGAAGAGTTAGTGCTGCAAGGGGTTTTGGGGTATTTGTGTTATGTTTGTATTGTGTTACGGTGCAGATGTTCTCCCAAAATGTGTTTGTCATTGTTGTTTGGTGTGGGTTCACAGTGTGGCGCATATTTGTGACAGTGTTAAAGTTGTTTATGCGGCCACCCTCAGTGTGACCTGTATGGCTGTTGACCAAGTATGTCTTGCATTCACTTGTGTGTAGGTTTTATGCATACCACATCGTGTTTCAAAAAGAGTACTCTTGATCCAAAGCGTACCACATCATGTTTCAGAGTCTTTTTGATCCAAATCATACCACATCATGTGCCAAAGTGCACTCTGGATCCAAAGCATAACACATGTGTCAGCAATGGGGCTTTTGATCCAAAGCATACCACATTATGTGCCAAAGAGTACTCTTGACTAAAAGCATGTGTAAATGATCAAATAAAACCTTGTATTACATCGTGTTCCTGACGACAAGAAAAAAGGCTTGAGCTTTCCAAGCAGAATGTTGGACTTCCAGGCGGACAGATGGCAGAATCCTCCCAACTTCCAGAGGAACTCTTTTAAGTGTTCTTACGAACCCTCTTTGATCTACTTTATGGGACTCTGTGATCTATTTCATGGGACTTTCTTTGATCTGTTCGGGGACCGAAGGCAATGCTGGTCACGACCCACTACCTTGAGGAAGCAGCTGTGGGAAGAATGGGGGAGAAAATCAAATAAAGAACCACGAGAACGATCTTGGGTTAGAGCATGGTGCAGGAACTGTACAGGGTGTACAGTGGCCATGCCTCTCCTCGGATCCGAGTATAAAATTAATTCTGTCTCTGTTTGATTCTTTGCCTTTTTGTCTTGTTTAATAGATGTCATCAGTGTTTGAACCTGACACATACCACATCATGTGTCATCCAAAGCATACCACATCATGGGCCAAAGTGTACTCCTGATCCAAAGCATACCGCATCATGTGTCAAAAAGGTTGCTTTTGATCCAAATCATACCATGTCATGTGTCACAGTACTCTTGATCCAAAGCGTACCACATCCTGTGTCAGAAAGGGTGCTTTTGATCCAAAGCATACATATACATATATATATATATACATATATATATATATATATATATATATATATATATATATATATATATAGAGATAAATATATACATATATATATATATATATACATACATATATACATATACATATATATATATACATATATATATATATATGTATATATTTATCTATATATATATATATATATATATATATATATATATATATATATATGTATTTATATTATACATACATATATACATATATATACACATATATACATCCATCCATCCATTTTCTACCGCGTATTCCCTTTGAGGTCGCGGGGGGCGCTGGTGCCTATCTCAGCTACAATCGGGCGAAAGGCGGAGTACACCCTGGACAAGTCGCCACCTCAACACAGATAGACAGACAACATTCACACACTAGGGACCATTTAGTGTTGCCAATCAACCTATCCCCAGGTGCATGTCTTTGGAGGTAGGAGGAAGCCGGAGTACCCGGAGGGAACCCACGCATTCACGGGGAGGACATGCAAACTCCACACAGAAAGATCCCGAGCCCGGGATTGAACCCTGACTACTCAGGACCTTCGTATTGTGAGGCAGACGCACTAACCCTTCTGCCACCGTGAAGCCCTATATCCATAAATATATACATCTATACATCTATACATACATACATATATATATATCTATATATATATATATATATATAGATATATAGATATATTTATATGTATGTATATATATATATATATATATATATTTATATGTATGTATATATATATATATATATATATATATATTTATATGTATGTATATATATATATATATATATATATATATATATATATATATATATATACATATATATATATAGATATATATATGTGTATATATATATATATATATATATATATATATATATATATATATATATATATATATAAATATATATATATATATTAGGGGTGGGCAAATTAATGCGTTAATTACAAGTTAACTCATCAATCTATTAACGCTGATAATTATTTTATTGCACATTTGCGTATGTTGTTTACATGCTTTTATTTTGTTAACGCCTTTTCTTAACAAGATGGCGTCGCCCGGCGTGGAGGGGCTCTTGGTAAAGATGGAACATTTGGCAAAAATACCGGACAATTCTGCAAATGTCCTGGCTGGCTTACAGCGTGGTCACTCCGGGATCACTTACGACCGCCAGACAATTCTGGATGTGGATAGATCGGGCCGTTTTGGACTGAATGAGGCGTGCTTGCTAGCTAGCATGGGAATACTTTGCCGGCTACATCCAGCGGCCTGTGAAGCAGCGGAGTATATGTGTTGTCTGTCTATTTATGAATAATGCAGACCAGGAGTGTTGGCTGACTTCTTAACGTTTACTTTCAGAGCGTGCATATCACAACATACAAGATGCTGTCATGGCGACACAACCTATACATGCTCCTCACTCCTGTTGCATGCTGGGTAGGGTAGTTCTTTTTTCCCCTGGCTCATAACATCACAATATAGTACCATGTATATGATGCCTTCAGTTTATCAAAGCACCAAGCAAACAATCGGAAAATTCCCATCATATCAATTCTTAGATATGGTCATAATTATTTTAAGTGCACTACGCAGAATAAACACAACATTATTAATATTGCTACTACGGATAATTTGATCCAAAATTCCCTAAAACAGCCCACTACCTATAATATAGGTTTTTTAAACATAAGATCCCTGATAAAAAAAATGTTTCTGCTGTTACCTCAGAAATTGCCTGTTCAGATGTTATGATTGTGGCTCAGAGATTTGTATGTAGATTATATTTATTTTCCATAACAAACAGGATAACTTAAATACCCTGGCAGTGGCAATAAGCTTAAATGTTTGTATTTACATTTTTGGAGTTGATTTTCATAAAATATGCTATTTAACTGCTACTGTTTAACAAGGACTGATTTAAATTGTGTTTGCACAACAAATGTTTTGGCGCTTTTGTTCATGTGGGAGAATATTCCAATAAAGGTGCACTACACACTACTTTGGAATTCATTATTGGGCTTTGCGTATACAATGCAGTTAATCGCGATTAATCGGAGAAATAGTGCGATTAACTTTGATTAAAATTTTTAATCGTTGCCCAGCCCTAATATATATATATACATACAAAAATTAAAGATTCACACACAAACAGAAAACTACTATTTTGAAAAGAGCCTCCCCACTCAGCTACACCTGGACACCAGCAGGGGTCCACCTCAGTGATGCACTGATGCAGTCGTCCTTTGGGCCGTGAAGCTGCAAATTGCAGCAGCGCACACAAAACACAACAATTGTGCCATCTGCCATTTTTCCCTCTCTCTGCCTGCGTGGCCTCACCATTCTCCCCCCCCCCCCCCACTCATGTCTGCCATCCTCACATCTTCAAGTGCAGACACAACGGCCAGATAGTGTGTGCACCTGTCCTCCATTGTTCTCTTTATGGCTTTCTTCCTTTCCTGGCGAGTCTTACGTAACCGCGTCTCGCTCTGCAAATCAAAGATGTCGCCTGTGTGGCTGCAGAAAGTCGACGCAAACAAGCGGACCTTTGTGCGTCGCTTTAAAGAGGCGGAAACGCCTTTAGTCACTGCAGATGTGTGCACAAATCCACCTCTGTGTCTTTCACTTTCTGCCTCGCAAATGATGAGAAGGAACGACTTCACTCCTATTTTCAGCACAGTGGGTGAGACATTTGTGAGTGCTGTGGAAATAGAAGGGGAAGAAATAGGCAGGGTTGTAATATTATGTTGATTCATTGTGTCTTGGAGCAGCTGAGGTAGAAATAAAGTGCAGTACTTGGATGCAACCAGCAGGGGCGCTGATTAAATCTGATTGACCGTATTTCCTTGAATTGCCGCCGGGGCGCTCATTAATTTAAAACCTCTTCTCACTCCTGCACTTACCAAAGGCATGTGGTAAAAGTAAGCATGCGCTAATTATTTTAAAACCTCTTCTCACTCCGGCACTTACCAAAGGCATGCAGTAAAAAATTGAGTGTGATGTAAGGATACCATCATGAAAAACACATTTAATTAAAAAAAAAACATTTTTACCTATACAAAATAGGGTCTATAGACCCTATTTTGAAGAAACTAGAATAGAAAACACCTTTTCAGTTATTACCATTGTTTTTATGTTAAGTACATATCTCCATGTATGTATATTCATAGTTTTGATGCCTTCA